>NW_027192791.1:0-300000 GCF_949987515.2 Delphinus delphis | reverse complement strand
CAGCACCCCAACTCACCTTTACCCTTAAGCAAGCATAAGTTGGTTTTCTAAATTTGAGACCCTGTTCTGTTCTGTAATTCAGTTCCTGTGTAGCCAAGTTTCCATTCCGTGTATTACTGATATCTTATGATGTTTCTTTTTCTGTGTGACTTATTTCAGTTAGAATCATCATACCTGAATCCACTCATTGTGCTGCTAAGGGCCTGATGACACAGATTTCATTGCTGAGTGATATTGCTTTGTAAGTAAATACCACAACTTCTTTATCCATTTTTCACTTTCTGTGATATTGAACTTGTACTGTAAACGAGGTTCTTGTAAACAGAGGCATCCCAAACTTTGGGGTGGCTGTGTCTTTTTGATTTTAATTTCCCTAAGCTATAGGACCATAAGTGGAAGTGCCCTAGGCTCTGTTGCTTTGTTTTTTAGATGTTTCAGGAAACACCATACACTTCTCCCGAGTGTCTGTTGGCAATTTACATCCCGCCCATCAGCATAACAAGGCTCCCAGTTCTCCATGGCCTGTCCTGCCTTTCTGGATTTTACACTTTTTTCAGATGGCCCTTTTGACCGGGGGGAAGTGAGACTTCATTGTAGTGCAGATTTCCTTTGCAAGCTTGCTTGGTTGGCCAAAAAGGGCGTATGCGTTTTTTCCTGAATATATTCAGGAAAAAACGCATACGCCCTTTTTGGCCAAGTGCATCATTGTGGACGTTCTGCCTCTTTTCCTATGCTTTCAATGCAATTCCAGTCTACCTCCTGAAATCGGTTTCCTGCAATTCTGCCCCGCTTTCAAGTCCTCTTGGCAGCCTTACTTCAGTCTATTTTTGGACGATAGCTGTCATTTATAACTCTGCAAGTTTGTGAATTACAGTGCCCCTGAGCTCCTTTCTTCTACTCGCTTTCTTGTGACCTGGCCGCAACACCGCAGGATGGCTTCAGGCCCTAATCTGGTTCCGGCACGTCACGCTGAGCCTTTGGTTATTTCCTCTTCCTGGTGGGAAATGAGAGTTAAATTTGCCCGTCCAGACACCTCCAGCTAGCCTCTCATTGGTTCTCGCTATTCCTGTTCATCTTCCGCAGAAATTGCAAACTGGACCAAACAGGAGGTTAAAGGCGCTGACTCTCCAAGTGGGGAGAGTGTTAGTAAAGCGTCTGGAATGTTGCACCCGAGTACCAGGGTACAAAAACTGAGACATATTTGAACACGTCTCCCGATCACATGGTTGATCATACTTGGGTTCCACATGCATGTTTTAGCTGAAGGAAGAATACCTTAAACCTGGAGAGTTAAGACCCGTGTAATGGGTACCATGCAATATGACTTCAAAGGGTCTTCATTTGCTCACGAACCTCTCCAATCCTATCACTGCTGCGTTTATGCCCCTGTACACATGCTTGATTCTCTTTCGGAGACATAGCAATCCATAGGTTTTAAGATACTTACTAGTCAGGTACATTCTTAGGCGTTTAATATGCGGTGTTGAGTCCATTTCGTTGAGCAAGGAGTAGCTCTTGTCTATTCCATATTTGGCTTCAGGAACTTTATCTGTGCTCATTTCAATCTCTGGTTTTATGCAGCACCCCAACTCACCTTTACCCTTAAGCAAACATAAGTTGGTTTTCTAAATTTGAGACCCTGTTCTGTTCTGTAATTCAGTTCCTGTGTAGCCAAGTTTACATTCCGTGTATTACTGATATCTTATGATGTTTCTTTTTCTGTGTGACTTATTTCAGTTAGAATCATCATACCTGAATCCACTCATTGTTCTGCTAAGGGCCTGATGACATAGATTTCATTGCTGAGTGATATTGCTTTGTAAGTAAATACCACAACTTCTTTATCCATTTTTCACTTTCTGCGATGTTGAACTTGTACTGTAAACGAGGTTCTTGTAAACAGAGCCGTTCCAAACTTTGGGGTGGCTGTGTCTTTTTGATTTTAATTTCCCTAAGCTATAGGACCATAAGTGGAAGTGCCCTAGGTTCTGTTGCTTTGTTTTTTTGATGTTTCAGGAAACACCATACACTTCTCCCGAGTGGTTGTTGGCAACTTACATCCCGCCCATCAGCATAACAAGGCTCCCAGTTCTCCATGACCTGTCCTGCCTTTCTGGATTTTACACTTTTTTCAGATGGCCCTTTTGACCGGGGGGAAGTGAGACTTCATTGTAGTGCAGATTTCCTTTGCAAGCTTGCTTGGTTGGCCAAAAAGGGCGTATGCGTTTTTCCCTGAATATATTCAGGAAAAAACACATACGCCCTTTTTGGCCAAGTGCATCACTGTGGACGTTCTGCCTCTTTTCCTATGCTTTCAATGCAATTCCAGTCTACCTCCTGAAATCGGTTTCCTGCAATTCTGCCCCGATTTCAAGTCCTCTTGGCAGCCTTACTTCAGTCTATTTTTGGACGATAGCTGTCATTTATATCTCTGCAGGTTTGTGAATTACAGTGCCCCTGAGATCCTTTCTTCAACTTGCTTTCTTGTGACCTGGCCGCAACACCGCAGGATGGCTTCAGACCCTAATCTGGTTCTGGCACGGCACGCTGAGCCTTTGGTTATTTCCTCTTCCTGGTGGGAAATGAGAGTTAAATTTGCCCGTCCAGACACCTCCAGCTAGTCTCTCATTGGTTCTCGCTATTCCTGTTCATCTTCCGCAGAAATTGCAAACTGGGCCAAACAGGAGGTTAAAGGCGCTGACTCTCCAAGTGGGGAGAGTGTTAGTAAAGCGTCTGGAATGTTGCACCCGAGTACCAGGGGAGGAAAACTGAGACATATTTGAACACGTCTCCCGATCACATGGTTGATCATACTTCGGTTCCACATGCATGTTTTAGCTGAAGGAAGAAAACCTAAAACCTGGGTAGTTGAAACCCGTGGAATGGGTACCATGCAATATGACTTCAAAGGGTCTTCATTTGCTCACCGAACCTCTCCAATCCTATCACTGCTGCGTTTATGCCCCTGTACACATGCTTGATTCTCTTTCGGAGACATAGCAATCCATAGGTTTTAAGATACTTACTAGTCAGGTACATTCTTAGGAGTTTAATATGGGGTTTTGAGTCCATTTCGTTGAGCAAGGAGTAGCTCTTGTCTATTCCATATTTGGCTTAAGGAACTTTATCTGTGCTCATTTCAATCTCTGGTTTTATGCAGCACCCCAACTCACCTTTACCCTTAAGCAAGCATAAGTTGGTTTTCTAAATTTGAGACCCTGTTCTGTTCTGTAATTCAGTTCCTGTGTAGCCAAGTTTACATTCCGTGTATTACTGATATCTTATGATGTTTCTTTTTCTGTGTGACTTATTTCAGTTAGAATCATCATACCTGAATCCACTCATTGTGCTGCTAAGGGCCTGATGACACAGATTTCATTGCTGAGTAATATTGCTTTGTAAGTAAATACCACAACTTTTTTATCCATTTTTCAATTTCTGCGATGTTGAACTTGTACTGTAAACGAGGTTCTTGTAAACAGAGCCGTTCCAAACTTTGGGGTGGCTGTGTCTTTTTGATTTTAATTTCCCTAAGCTATAGGACCATAAGTGACAGTGCCCTAGGCTCTGTTGCTTTGTTTTTTAGATGTTTCAGAAACACCATACACTTCTCCCGAGTGGTTGTTGGCAATTTACATCCCGCCCTTCAGCATAACAAGTCTCCCAGTTCTCCATGGCCTGTCCTTCCTTTCTGGATTTTACACTTTTTTCAGATGGCCCTTTTGACCGGGGGGAAGTGAGACTTCATTGTAGTGCAGATTTCCTTTGCAAGCTTGCTTGGTTGGCCAAAAAGGGCGTATGCGTTTTTTCCTGAATATATTCAGGAAAAAACGCATACGCCCTTTTTGGCCAAGTGCATCATTGTGGACGTTCTGCCTCTTTTCCTATGCTTTCAATGCAATTCCAGTCTACCTCCTGAAATCGGTTTCCTGCAATTCTGCCCCGCTTTCAAGTCCTCTTGGCAGCCTTACTTCAGTCTATTTTTGGACGATAGCTGTCATTTATAACTCTGCAGGTTTGTGAATTACAGTGCCCCTGAGCTCCTTTCTTCAACTCGCTTTCTTTTGAGCTGGCCGCAACACCGCAGGATGGCTTCAGGCCCTAATCTGGTTCCGGCCCGGCATGCTGAGCCTTTGGTTAATTCCTCTTCCTGGTGGGAAATGAGAGTTAAATTTGCCCGTCCAGACACCTCCAGCTAGCCTCTCATTGGTTCTCGCTATTCCTGTTCATCTTCCACAGAAATTGCAAACTGGGCCAAACAGGAGGTTAAAGGGACTGACTCTCCAAGTCGGGAGAGTGTTAGTAAAGCGTCTGGAATGTTGCACCCGAGTACCAGGGGAGGAAAACTGAGACATATTTGAACACGTCTCCCGTTCACATGGTTGATCATACTCTGGGTTCCACATGCATGTTTTAGCTGAAGGAAGAATACCTTAAACCTGGAGAGTTGAGACCCGTGTAATGGGTACCATGCAATATGACTTCAAAGGGTCTTCATTTGCTCACCGAACCTCTCCAATCCTATCACTGCTGCGTTTATGCCCCTGTACACACGCTTGATTCTCTTTTGGAGACATAGCAATCCATAGGTTTTAAGATACTTACTAGTCAGGTACATTCTTAGGCGTTTAATATGGGGTTTTGAGTCCATTTCGTTGAGCAAGGAGTAGCTCTTGTCTATTCCATATTTGGCTTAAGGAACTTTATCTGTGCTCATTTCAATCTCTGGTTTTATGCAGCACCCCAACTCACCTTTCCCCTTAAGCAAGCATAAGTTGGTTTTCTAAATTTGAGACCCTGTTCTGTTTTGGAATGCAGTTCCTGTGTAGCCAAGTTTACATTCCGTGTATTAGTGATATCTTATGATGTTTCTTTTTCTGTGTGACTTATTTCAGTTAGAATCATCGTACCTGAATCCACTCATTATGCTGCTATGGGCCTGATGACATAGATTTCATTGCTGAGTGATACTGCATTGTACGTAAGTACCACAAGTTCTTTATCCATTTTTCACTTTCTGTGATATTGAACTTGTACGGTAAATGAGGTTCTTGTAATCGGAGGCGTCCCAAACTTTGGGGTGGCTGTGTCTTTTTGATTTTAATTTCCCTAAGCTATAGGACCATAAGTGGAAGTGCCCTAGGCTCTGTTGCTTTGTTTTTTAGATGTTTCAGGAAACACCATACACTTCTCCTGAGTGTCTGTTGGCAATTTACATACCGCCCATCAGCATAACAAGGCTCCCAGTTCTCCATGGCCTGTCCTGCCTTTCTGGATTTTACACTTTTTTCAGATGGCCCTTTTGACCGGGGGGAAGTGAGACTTCATTGTAGTGCAGATTTCCTTTTCAAGTTTGCTTGGTTGGCAAAAAAGGGCGTATGCGTTTTTTCCTGAATATATTCAGGAAAAAACACATACGTCCTTTTTGGCCAAGTGCATCATTGTGGACGTTCTGCCTCTTTTCCTATGCTTTCAATGCAATTCCAGTCTACCTCCTGAAATCAGTTTCCTGCAATTCTGCCCCACTTTCAAGTCCTCTTGGCAGCCTTACTTCAGTCTATTTTTGGACGATAGCTGTCATTTATAACTCTGCAGGTTTGTGAATTACAGTGCCCCTGAGCTCCTTTCTTCAACTCGCTTTCTTCTGACCTGGCCGCAACACCGCAGGATGTCTTCAGGCCCTAATCTGGTTCTGGCACGGCACGCTGAGCCTTTGGTTATTTCCTCTTCCTGGTGGGAAATGAGAGTTAAATTTGCCCATCCAGACACCTCCAGCTAGTCTCTCATTGGTTCTCGCTATTCCTGTTCATCTTCCACAGAAATTGCAAACTGGGCCAAACAGGAGGTTAAAGGGACTGACTCTCCAAGTGGGAGAGTGTTACTAAGGCGTCTGGAATGTTGCACCCGAGTACCAGGGTACGAAAACTGAGACATATTTGAACACGTCTCCCAATCACATGGTTGATCATACTTGGGTTCCACATGCATGTTTTAGCTGAAGGAAGAATACCTTAAACCTGGAGAGTTAAGACCCGTGTAATGGGTACCATGCAATATGACTTCAAAGGGTCTTCATTTGCTCACCGAACCTCTCCAATCCTATCACTGCTGCGTTTATGCCCCTGTACACATGCTTGATTCTCTTTCGGAGACATAGCAATCCATAGGTTTTAAGATACTTACTAGTCAGGTACATTCTTAGGCGTTTAATATGCTGTGTTGAGTCCATTTCGTTGAGCAAGGAGTAGCTCTTGTCTATTCCATATTTGGCTTAAGGAACTTTATCTGTGCTCATTTCAATCTCTGGTTTTATGCAGCACCCCAACTCACCTTTACCCTTAAGCAAGCATAAGTTGGTTTTCTAAATTTGAGACCCTGTTCTGTTCTGTAATTCAGTTCCTGTGTAGCCAAGTTTACATTCTGTGTATTACTGATATCTTATGATGTTTCTTTTTCTGTGTGACTTATTTCAGTTAGAACCATCATACCTGAATCCACTCATTGTGCTGCTAAGGGCCTGATGACACAGATTTCATTGCTGAGTGATATTGCTTTGTAAGTAAATACCACAACTTCTTTCTCCATTTTTCACTTTCGGCGATGTTGAACTTGTACTGTAAACGAGGTTCTTGTAAACAGAGCCGTTCCAAACTTTGGGGTGGCTGTGTCTTTTTGAGTTTAATTTCCCTAAGCTATAGGACCATAAGTTGAAGTGCCCTAGGCTCTGTTGCTTTGTTTTTTAGATGTTTCAGGAAACACCATACACTTCTCCCGAGTGGTTGTTGGCAATTTACATCCCGCCCATCAGCATAACAAGGCTCCCAGTTCTCCAAGGCCTGTCCTGCCTTTCTGGATTTTACACTTTTTTCAGATGGCCCTTTTGACCGGGGGGAAGTGAGACTTCATTGTAGTGCAGATTTCCTTTGCAAGCTTGCTTGGTTGGCCAAAAAGGGCGTATGCGTTTTTTCCTGAATATATTCAGGAAAAAACGCATACGCCCTTTTTGGCCAAGTGCATCATTGTGGACGTTCTGCCTCTTTTCCTATGCTTTCAATGCAATTCCAGTCTACCTCCTGAAATCGGTTTCCTGCAATTCTGCCCCGCTTTCAAGTCCTCTTGGCAGCCTTACTTCAGTCTATTTTTGGACGATAGCTGTCATTTATAACTCTGCAGGTTTGTGAATTACAGTGCCCCTGACCTCCTTTCTTCAACTCGCTTTCTTTTGAGCTGGCCGCAACACCGCAGGATGGCTTCAGGCCCTAATCTGATTCCGGCCCGGCATGCTGATCCTTTGGTTAATTCCTCTTCCTGGTGGGAAATGAGAGTTAAATTTGCCCGTCCAGACACCTCCAGCTAGCCTCTCATTGGTTCTCGCTATTCCTGTTCATCTTCCGCATATATTGCAAACTGGGCCAAACAGGAGGTTAAAGGGACTGACTCTCCAAGTCGGGAGAGTGTTAGTAAAGCGTCTGGAATGTTGCACCCGAGTACCAGGGGAGGAAAACTGAGACATATTTGAACACGTCTCCCGTTCACATGGTTGATCATACTCTGGGTTCCACATGCATGTTTTAGCTGAAGGAAGAATACCTTAAACCTGGAGAGTTGAAACCCGTGGAATGGGTACCATGCAATATGACTTCAAAGGGTCTTCATTTGCTCACCGAACCTCTCCAATCCTATCACTGCTGCGTTTATGCCCCTGTACACACGCTTGATTCTCTTTCGGAGACATAGCAATCCATAGGTTTTACGATACTTACTAGTCAGGTACATTCTTAGGCGTTTAATATGCGGTGTTGAGTCCATTTCGTTGAGCAAGGAGTAGCTCTTGTCTATTCCATATTTGGCTTAAGGAACTTTATCTGTGCTCATTTCAATCTCTGGTTTTATGCAGCACCCCAACTCACCTTTACCCTTAAGCAAGCATAAGTTGGTTTTCTAAATTTGAGACCCTGTTCTCTTCTGTAATTCAGTTCCTGTGTAGCCAAGTTTACATTCCGTGTATTAGTGATATCTTATGATGTTTCTTTTTCTGTGTGACTTATTTCAGTTAGAATCATCATACCTGAATCCACTCATTGTGCTGCTAAGGGCCTGATGACACAGATTTCATTGCTGAGTGATATTGCTTTGTAAGTAAATACCACAACTTCTTTATCCATTTTTCACTTTCTGCGATGTTGAACTTGTACTGTAAACGAGGTTCTTGTAAACAGAGGCGTCCCAAACTTTGGGGTGGCTGTGTCTTTTTGATTTTAATTTCCCTAAGCTATAAGACCATAAGTGGCAGTGCCCTAGGCTCTGTTGCTTTGTTTTTTAGATGTTTCAGGAAACACCATACACTTCTCCCGAGTGGTTGTTGGCAATTTACATCCCGCCCATCAGCATAACAAGGCTCCCAGTTCTCCATGGCCTGTCCTGCCTTTCTGGATTTTACACTTTTTTCAGATGGCCCTTTTGACCGGGGGGAAGTGAGACTTCATTGTAGTGCAGATTTCCTTTGCAAGCTTGCTTGGTTGGCCAAAAAGGGCGTATGCGTTTTTTCCTGAATATATTCAGGAAAAAACGCATACGCCCTTTTTGGCCAAGTGCATCATTTTGGACGTTCTGCCTCTTTTCCTATGCTTTCAATGCAATTCCAGTCTACCTCCTGAAATCGGTTTCCTGCAATTCTGCCCCGCTTTCAAGTCCTCTTGGCAGCCTTACTTCAGTCTATTTTTGGACGATAGCTGTCATTTATAACTCTGCAGGTTTGTGAATTACAGTGCCCCTGAGCTCCTTTCTTCAACTCGCTTTCTTTTGAGCTGGCCGCAACACCGCAGGATGGCTTCAGGCCCTAATCTGGTTCCGGCACGGCACGCTGAGCCTTTAGTTAATTCCTCTTCCTGGTGGGAAATGAGAGTTAAATTTGCCCGTTCAGACACCTCCAGCTAGTCTCTCATTGGTTCTTGCTATTCCTGTTCATCTTCCACAGAAATTGCAAACTGGGCCAAACAGGAGGTTAAAGGGACTGACTCTCCAAGTGGGGAGAGTGTTAGTAAAGCGTCTGGAATGTTGCACCCGAGTACCAGGGTACGAAAACTGAGACATATTTGAACACGTCTCCCGATCAAATGGTTGATCATACTCTAGGTTCCACATGCATGTTTTAGCTGAAGGAAGAATACCTTAAACCTGGGTAGTTGAAACCTGTGGAATGGGTACCATGCAATATGACTTCAAAGGGTCTTCATTTGCTCACCGAACCTCTCCAATCCTATCACTGCTGCGTTTATGCCCCTGTACATATGCTTGATTCTCTTTCGGAGACATAGCAATCCATAGGTTTTAAGATACTTACTAGTCAGGTACATTCTTAGGCGTTTAATATGGGGTTTTGAGTCCATTTCGTTGAGCAAGGAGTAGCTCTTGTCTATTCCATATTTGGCTTAAGGAACTTTATCTGTGCTCATTTCAATCTCTGGTTTTATGCAGCACCCCAACTCACCTTTACCCTTAAGCAAGCATAAGTTGGTTTTCTAAATTTGAGACCCTGTTCTGTTTTGGAATGCAGTTCCTGTGTAGCCAAGGTAAATTCCGTGTATTAGTGATATCTTATGATGTTTCTTTTTCTGTGTGACTTATTTCAGTTAGAATCATCGTACCTGAATCCACTCATTATGCTGCTACGGGCCTGATGACATAGATTTCATTGCTGAGTGATACTGCATTGTACGTAATTACCACAAGTTCTTTATCCATTTTTCACTTTCTGTGATATTGAACTTGTACGGTAAACGAGGTTCTTGTAAACGGAGGCGTCCCAAATTTTGGGGTGGCTGTGTCTTTTTGATTTTAATTTCCCTAAGCTATAGGACCATAAGTGGAAGTGCCCTAGGCTCTGTTGCTTTGTTTTTTAGATGTTTCAGGAAACACCATACACTTCTCCTGAGTGTCTGTTGGCAATTTACATCCCGCCCATCAGCATAACAAGGCTCCCAGTTCTCCATGGCCTGTCCTGCCTTTCTGGATTTTACACTTTTTTCAGATGGCCCTTTTGACTGGGGAGAAGTGAGACTTCATTGTAGTGCAGATTTCCTTTGCAAGTTTGCTTGGTTGGCCAAAAAGGGCATATGCGTTTTTTCCTGAATATATTCAGGAAAAAACGCATACGCCCTTTTTGGCCAAGTGCATCATTGTGGACGTTCTGCCTCTTTTCCTATGCTTTCAATGCAATTCCAGTCTACCTCCTGAAATCGGTTTCCTACAATTCTGCCCCGCTTTCAAGTCCTCTTGGCAGCCTTACTTCAGTCTATTTTTGGACGATAGCTGTCATTTATAACTCTGCAGGTTTGTGAATTACAGTGCCCCTGAGCTCCTTTCTTCAACTCGCTTTCTTGTGACCAGGCCGCAACACCGCAGGATGTCTTCAGGCCCTAATCTGGTTCTGGCACGGCACGCTGAGCCTTTGGTTAATTCCTCTTCCTGGTGGGAAATGAGAGTTAAATTTGCCCATCCAGACACCTCCAGCTAGTCTCTCATTGGTTCTCGCTATTCCTGTTCATCTTCCACAGAAATTGCAAACTGGGCCAAACAGGAGGTTAAAGGGGCTGACTCTCCAAGTGGGGAGAGTGTTAGTAAAGCGTCTGGAATGTTGCACCCGAGTACCAGGGTACGAAAACTGAGACATATTTGAACACGTCTCCCGATCACATGGTTGATCATACTCTAGGTTCCACATGCATGTTTTAGCTGAAGGAAGAATACCTTAAACCTGGGTAGTTGAAACGCGTGGAATGGGTACCATGCAATATGACTTCAAAGTGTCTTCATTTGCTCACGAACCTCTCCAATCCTATCACTGCTGCGTTTATGCCCCTGTACACATGCTTGATTCTCTTTCGGAGACATAGCAATCCATAGGTTTTAAGATACTTACTAGTCAGGTACATTCTTAGGCGTTTAATATGCGGTGTTGAGTCCATTTCGTTGAGCAAGGAGTAGCTCTTGTCTATTCCATATTTGGCTTAAGGAACTTTATCTGTGTTCATTTCAATCTCTGGTTTTATGCAGCACCCCAACTCACCTTTACCCTTAAGCAAGCATAAGTTGGTTTTCTAAATTTGAGACCCTGTTTTGTTCTGTAATTCAGTTCCTGTGTAGCCAAGTTTACATTCCGTGTATTACTGATATCTTATGATGTTTCTTTTTCTGTGTGACTTATTTCAGTTAGAATCATCATACCTGAATCCACTCATTGTGCTGCTAAGGGCCTGATGACACAGATTTCATTGCTGAGTGATATTGCTTTGTAAGTAAATACCACAACTTCTTTATCCATTTTTCACTTTCTGTGATGTTGAACTTGTACTGTAAATGAGGTTCTTGTAAACAGAGCCGTTCCAAACTTTGGGGTGGCTGTGTCTTTTTGATTTTAATTTCCCTAAGCTATAGGACCATAAGTGGAAGTGCCCTAGGTTCTGTTGCTTTGTTTTTTAGATGTTTCAGGAAACACCATACACTTCTCCGGAGTGGTTGTTGGCAATTTACATCCCGCCCATCAGCATAACAAGGCTCCCAGTTCTCCATGGCCTGTCCTGCCTTTCTGGATTTTACACTTTTTTCAGATGGCCCTTTTGACCGGGGGGAAGTGAGACTTCATTGTAGTGCAGATTTCCTTTGCAAGCTTGCTTGGTTGGCCAAAAAGGGCGTATGCGTTTTTTCCTGAATATATTCAGGAAAAAACGCATACGCCCTTTTTGGCCAAGTGCATCATTGTGGACGTTCTGCCTCTTTTCCTATGCTTTCAATGCAATTCCAGTCTACCTCCTGAAATCGGTTTCCTGCAATTCTGCCCCGCTTTCAAGTCCTCTTGACAGCCTTACTTCTGTCTATTTTTGGACGATAGCTGTCATTTATAACTCTGCAGGTTTGTGAATTACAGTGCCCCTGAGCTCCTTTCTTCAACTCGCTTTATTGTGACCTGGCCGCAACACCGCAGGATGGCTTCAGGCCCTAATCTGGTTCCGGCACGGCACGCTGAGCCTTTGATTATTTCGTCTTCCTGGTGGGAAATGAGAGTTAAATTTGCCCGTCCAGACACCTCCAGCTAGTCTCTCATTGGTTCTCGCTATTCCTGTTCATCTTCCGCAGAAATTGCAAACTGGGCCAAACAGGAGGTTAAAGGCACTGACTCTCCAAGTGGGGAGAGTGTTAGTAAAGCGTCTGGAATGTTGCACCCGAGTACCAGGGGAAGAAAACTGAGACATATTTGAACACGTCTCCCGATCACATGGTTGATCATACTCTGGGTTCCACATGCATGTTTTAGCTGAAGGAAGAATACCTAAAACCTGGGTAGTTGAAACCCGTGGAATGGGTACCATGCAATATGACTTCAAAGGGTCTTCATTTGCTCACCGAACCTCTCCAATCCTATCACTGCTGCGTTTATGCCCCTGTACACATGCTTGATTCTCTTTCGGAGACATAGCAATCCATAGGTTTTAAGATACTTACTAGTCAGGTACATTCTTAGGCGTTTAATATGCGGTGTTGAGTCCATTTCGTTGAGCAAGGAGTAGCTCTTGTCTATTCCATATTTGGCTTAAGGAACTTTATCTGTGCTCATTTCAATCTCTGGTTTTATGCAGCATCCCAACTCACCTTTACCCTTAAGCAAGCATAAGTTGGTTTTCTAAATTTGAGACCCTGTTCTGTTCTGTAATTGAGTTCCTGTGTAGCCAAGTTTACATTCCGTGTATTACTGATATCTTATGATGTTTCTTTTTCTGTGTGACTTATTTCAGTTAGAATCATCATACCTGAATCCACTCATTGTGCTGCTAAGGGCCTGATGACACAGATTTCATTGCTGAGTGATATTGCTTTGTAAGTAAATACCACAACTTCTTTATCCATTTTTCACTTTCTGCGATGTTGAACTTGTACTGTAAACGAGGTTCTTGTAAACAGAGCCGTTCCAAACTTTGGGGTGGCTGTGTCTTTTTGATTTTAATTTCCCTAAGCTATAGGACCGTAAGTGGAAGTGCCCTAGGTTCTGTTGCTTTGTTTTTTAGATGTTTCAGGAAACACCATACACTTCTCCCGAGTGGTTGTTGGCAATTTACATCCCGCCCATCAGCATAACAAGGCTCCCAGTTCTCCATGGCCTGTCCTGCCTTTCTGGATTTTACACTTTTTTCAGATGGCCCTTTTGACCGGGGGGAAGTGAGACTTCATTGTAGTGCAGATTTCCTTTGCAAGCTTGCTTGGTTGGCCAAAAAGGGCGTATGCGTTTTTTCCTGAATATATTCAGGAAAAAACGCATACGCCCTTTTTGGCCAAGTGCATCATTGTGGACGTTCTGCCTCTTTTCCTATGCTTTCAATGCAATTCCAGTCTACCTCCTGAAATCGGTTTCCTGCAATTCTGCCCCGCTTTCAAGTCCTCTTGGCAGCCTTACTTCAGTCTATTTTTGGACGATAGCTGTCATTTATAACTCTGCAGGTTTGTGAATTACAGTGCCCCTGAGCTCCTTTCTTCAACTCGCTTTCTTTTGAGCTGGCCGCAACACCGCAGGATGGCTTCAGGCCCTAATCTGGTTCCGGTACGGCACGCTGAGCCTTTGGTTATTTCCTCTTCCTTGTGGGAAATGAGAGTTAAATTTGCCCGTCCAGACACCTCCAGCTAGCCTCTCATTGGTTCTCGCTATTCCTGTTCATCTTCCGCAGAAATTGCAAACTGGGCCATTCCGGAGGTTAAAGGCGCTGACTATCCATGTTGAGAGAGTGTCAGTAAAGCGTCTGGAATGTTGCACCCGAGTACCAGGGGAGGAAAACTGAGACATATTTGAACACGTCTCCCGATCACATGGTTGATCATACTCTGCGTTCCACATGCATGTTTTAGCTGAAGGAAGAATACCTTAAACCTGGGTAGTTGAAACCCATGGAATGGGTACCATGCAATATGACTTCAAAGGGTCTTCATTTGCTCACCGAACCTCTCCAATCCTATCACTGCTGCGTTTATGCCCCTGTACACATGCTTGGTTCTCTTTCGGAGACATAGCAATCCATAGGTTTTAAGATACTTACTAGTCAGGTACATTCTTAGGCGTTTAATATGGGGTGTTGAGTCCATTTCGTTGAGCAAGGAGTAGCTCTTGTCTATTCCATATTTGGCTTAAGGAACTTTATCTGTGCTCATTTCAATCTCTGGTTTTATGCAGCAACCCAACTCACCTTTCCCCTTAAGCAAGCATAAGTTGGTTTTATAATTTGAGAACCTGTTCTGTTTTGGAATTCAGTTCCTCTGTAGCCAAGTTTACATTCCGTGTATTAGTGATATCTTATGATGTTTCTTTTTCTATGTGACTTATTTCAGTTAGAATCAGCGTACCTGAATCCACTCATTATGCTGCTATGGGCCTGATGACATAGATTTCATTGCTGAGTGATACTGCATTGTACGTAAGTACCACAAGTTCTTTATCCATTTTTCACTTTCTGTGATATTGAACTTGTATGGTAAACGAGGTTCTTGTAAACGGAGGCGTTCCAAACTTTGGGGTGGCTGTGTCTTTTTGATTTTAATTTCCCTAAGCTATAGGACCATAAGTGGAAGTGCCCTAGGCTCTGTTGCTTTGTTTTTTAGATGTTTCAGGAAACACCATACACTTCTCCAGAGTGTCTATTGGCAATTTACATCCCGCCCATCAGCATAACAAGGCTCCCAGTTCTCCATGGCCTGTCCTGCCTTTCTGGATTTTACACTTTTTTCAGATGGCCCTTTTGACCGGGGGGAAGTGAGACTTCATTGTAGTGCAGATTTCCTTTGCAAGCTTGCTTGGTTGGCCAAAAAGGGCGTATGCGTTTTTTCCTGAATATATTCAGGAAAAAACGCATACGCCCCTTTTGGCCAAGTGCATCATTGTGGATGTTCTGCCTCTTTTCCTATGCTTTCAATGCAATTCCAGTCTACCTCCTGAAATCGGTTTCCTGCAATTCTGCCCCGCTTTCAACGCCTCTTGGCAGCCTTACTTCAGTCTATTTTTGGACGATAGCTGTCATTTATAACTCTGCAAGTTTGTGAATTACAGTGCCCCTGAGCTCCTTTCTTCAACTCGCTTTCTTGTGACCTGGCCGCAACACCGCAGGATGGCTTCAGGCCCGAATCTGGTTCTGGCACGGCACGCTGAGCCTTTGGTTAATTCCTCTTCCTGGTGGGAAATGAGAGTTAATTTGCCCGTTCAGACACCTCCAGCTAGTCTCTCATTGGTTCTCGCTATTCCTGTTCATCTTCCGCAGAAATTGCAAACTGGGCCAAACAGGAGGTTAAAGGGACTGACTCTCCAAGTGGGGAGAGTGTTAGTAAAGCGTCTGGAATGTTGCACCCGAGTACCAGGGTACGAAAACTGAGACATATTTGAACACGTCTCCCGATCAAATGGTTGATCATACTCTAGGTTCCACATGCATGTTTTAGCTGAAGGAAGAATACCTTAAACCTGGGTAGTTGAAACCCGTGGAATGGGTACCATGCAATATGACTTAAAAGGGTCTTCATTTGCTCACCGAACCTCTCCAATCCTATCACTGCTGCGTTTATGCCCCTGTACACATGCTTGATTCTCTTTCGGAGACATAGCAATCCATAGGTTTTAAGATACTTACTAGTCAGGTATATTCTTAGGCGTTTAATATGCGGTGTTGAGTCCATTTCGTTGAGCAAGGAGTAGCTCTTGTCTATTCCATATTTGGCTTAAGGAACTTTATCTGTGCTCATTTCAATCTCTGGTTTTATGCAGCAACCCAACTCACCTTTCCCCTTAAGCAAGCATAAGTTGGTTTCCTAAATTTGAGAACCTGTTCTGTTTTGGAATTCAGTTCCTGTGTAGCCAAGTTTACATTCCGTGTATTAGTGATATCTTATGATGTTTCTTTTTCTGTGTGACTTATTTCAGTTAGAATCATCGTACCTGAATCTACTCATTATGCTGCTACGGGCCTGATGACATAGATTTCATTGCTGAGTGATACTGTATTGTACGTAAGTACCACAAGTTCTTTATCCATTTTTCACTTTCTGTGATATTGAACTTGTACGGTAAACGAGGTTCTTGTAAACGGAGGCGTCCCAAACTTTGGGGTGGCTGTGTCTTTTTGATTTTAATTTCCCTAAGCTATAGGACCATAAGTGGAAGTGCCCTAGGCTCTGTTGCTTTGTTTTTTAGATGTTTCAGGAAACACCATACACTTCTCCCGAGTGTCTGTTGGCAATTTACATCCCGCCCATCAGCATAACAAGGCTCCCAGTTCTCCATGGCCTGTCCTGCCTTTCTGGATTTTACACTTTTTTCAGATGGCCCTTTTGACCGGGGGGAAGTGAGACTTCATTGTAGTGCAGATTTCCTTTGCAAGCTTGCTTGGTTGGCCAGAAAGGGCGTATGCGTTTTTTCCTGAATATATTCAGGAAAAAACGCATACGCCCTTTTTGGCCAAGTGCATCATTGTGGACGTTCTGCCTCTTTTCCTATGCTTTCAATGCAATTCCAGTCTACCTCCTGAAATCGGTTTCCTGCAATTCTGCCCCGCTTTCAAGTCCTCTTGGCAGCCTTACTTCAGTCTATTTTTGGACGATAGCTGTCATTTATAACTCTGCAGGTTTGTGAATTACAGTGCCCCTGAGCTCCTTTCTTCAACTTGCTTTCTTCTGACTTGGCCGCAACACCGCAGGATGTCTTCAGGCCCTAATCTGATTCCGGCACGGCACGCTGAGCCTTTGGTTAATTCCTCTTCCTGGTGGGAAATGAGAGTTAAATTTGCCCATCCAGACACCTCCAGCTAGTCTCTCATTGGTTCTCGCTATTCCTGTTCATCTTCCACAGAAATTGCAAACTGGGCCAAACAGGAGGTAAAAGGGACTGACTCTCCAAGTGGGGAGAGTGTTAGTAAAGCGTCTGGAATGTTGCACCCGAGTACCAGGGTACGAAAACTGAGACATATTTGAACACGTCTCCCGATCACATGGTTTATCATACTCTAGGTTCCACATGCATGTTTTAGCTGAAGGAAGAATACCTTAAACCTGGGTAGTTGAAACCCGGGGAATGGGTACCATGCAATATGACTTCAAAGGGTCTTCATTTGCTCACCGAACCTCTCCAATCCTATCACTGCTGCGTTTATGCCCCTGTACACATGCTTGATTCTCTTTCGGAGACATAGCAATCCATAGGTTTTAAGATACTTACTAGTCAGGTACATTCTTAGGCGTTTAATATGCGGTGTTGAGTCCATTTCGTTGAGCAAGGAGTAGCTCTTGTCTATTCCATATTTGGCTTAAGGAACTTTATCTGTGCTCATTTCAATCTCTGGTTTTATGCAGCATCCCAACTCACCTTTACCCTTAAGAAAGCATAAGTTGGTTTTCTAAATTTGAGACCCTGTTCTGTTCTGTAATTCAGTTCCTGTGTAGCCAAGTTTACATTCCGTGTATTACTGATATCTTATGATGTTTCTTTTTCTGTGTGACTTATTTCAGTTAGAATCATCGTACCTGAATCCACTCATTATGCTGCTACGGGCCTGATGACATAGATTTCATTGCTGAGTGATACTGCATTGTACGTAATTACCACAAGTTCTTTATCCATTTTTCACTTTCTGTGATATTGAACTTGTACGGTAAACGAGGTTCTTGTAAACGGAGGCGTACCAAATTTTGGGGTGGCTGTGTCTTTTTGATTTTAATTTCCCTAAGCTATAGGACCATAAGTGGAAGTGCCCTAGGCTCTGTTGCTTTGTTTTTTAGATGTTTCAGGAAACACCATACACTTCTCCTGAGTGTCTGTTGGCAATTTACATCCCGCCCATCAGCATAACAAGGCTCCCAGTTCTCCATGGCCTGTCCTGCCTTTCTGGATTTTACACTTCTTTCAGATGGCCCTTTTGACTGGGGAGAAGTGAGACTTCATTGTAGTGCAGATTTCCTTTGCAAGCTTGCTTGGTTGGCCAAAAAGGACTTATGCGTTTTTTCCTGAATATATTCAGGAAAAAACGCATACGCCCTTTTTGGCCAAGTGCATCATTGTGGACGTTCTGCCTCTTTTCCTATGCTTTCAATGCAATTCCAGTCTACCTCCTGAAATCGGTTTCCTGCAATTCTGCCCCGCTTTCAAGTCCTCTTGGCAGCCTTACTTCAGTCTATTTTTGGACGATAGCTGTCATTTATAACTCTGCAGGTTTGTGAATTACAGTGCCCCTGAGCTCCTTTCTTCAACTCGCTTTCTTGTGACCTGGCCGCAACACCGCAGGATGGCTTCAGGCCCTAATCTGGTTCCGGCACGGCACGCTGAGCCTTTCATTATTTCGTCTTCCTGGTGGGAAATGAGAGTTAAATTTGCCCGTCCAGACACCTCCAGCTAGTCTCTCATTGGTTCTCGCTATTCCTGTTCATCTTCCGCAGAAATTGCAAACTGGGCCAAACAGGAGGTTAAAGGCGCTGACTCTCCAAGTGGGGAGAGTGTTAGTAAAGCGTCTGGAATGTTGCACCCGAGTACCAGGGAAGGAAAACTGAGACATATTTGAACACGGCTCCCGATCACATGGTTGATCATACTCTGGGTTCCACATGCATGTTTTAGCTGAAGGAAGAATACCTAAAACCTGGGTAGTTGAAACCCGTGGAATGGGTACCATGCAATATGACTTCAAAGGGTCTTCATTTGCTCACCGAACCTCTCCAATCCTATCACTGCTGCGTTTATGCCCCTGTACACATGCTTGATTCTCTTTCGGAGACATAGCAATCCATAGGTTTTAAGATACTTACTAGTCAGGTACATTCTTAGGCGTTTAATATGCGGTGTTGAGTCCATTTCGTTGAGCAAGGAGTAGCTCTTGTCTATTCCATATTTGGCTTAAGGAACTTTATCTGTGCTCATTTCAATCTCTGGTTTTATGCAGCATCCCAACTCACCTTTACCCTTAAGCAAGCATAAGTTGGTTTTATAATTTGAGAACCTGTTCTGTTTTGGAATTCAGTTCCTGTGTAGCCAAGTTTACATTCCGTGTATTACTGATATCTTATGATGTTTCTTTTTCTATGTGACTTATTTCAGTTAGAATCAGCGTACCTGAATCTACTCATTATGCTGCTACGGGCCTGATGACATAGATTTCATTGCTGAGTGATACTGCATTGTACGTAAGTACCACAAGTTCTTTATCCATTTTTCACTTTCTGTGATATTGAACTTGTATGGTAAACGAGGTTCTTGTAAACGGAGGCGTTCCAAACTTTGGGGTGGCTGTGTCTTTTTGATTTTAATTTCCCTAAGCTATAGGACCATAAGTGGAAGTGCCCTAGGCTCTGTTGCTTTGTTTTTTAGATGTTTCAGGAAACACCATACACTTCTCCGGAGTGGTTGTTGGCAATTTACATCCCGCCCATCAGCATAACAAGGCTCCCAGTTCTCCATGGCCTGTCCTGCCTTTCTGGATTTTACACTTTTTTCAGATGGCCCTTTTGACCGGGGGGAAGTGAGACTTCATTGTAGTGCAGATTTCCTTTGCAAGCTTGCTTGGTTGGCCAAAAAGGGCGTATGCGTTTTTTCCTGAATATATTCAGGAAAAAACGCATACGCCCTTTTTGGCCAAGTGCATCATTGTGGACGTTCTGCCTCTTTTCCTATGCTTTCAAAGCAATTCCAGTCTACCTCCTGAAATTGGTTTCCTGAAATTCTGCCCCGCTTTCAAGTCCTCTTGGCAGCCTTACTTCAGTATATTTTTGGACGATAGCTGTCATTTATAACTCTGCAGGTTTGTGAATTACAGTGCCCCTGAGCTCCTTTCTTCAACTCGCTTTCTTGTGACCTGGCCGCAACACCGCAGGATGGCTTCAGGCCCTAATCTGGTTCCGGTACTGCATGCTGAGCCTTTGGTTATTTCCTCTTCCTGGTGGGAAATGAGAGTTAAATTTGCCCGTCCAGACACCTCCAGCTAGCCTCTCATTGGTTCTCGCTATTCCTGTTCATCTTCCACAGAAATTGCAAATTGTGCCAAACAGGTTAAAGGCGCTGAGTCTCCAAGTGGGGAGAGTGTTAGTAAAGCGTCTGGAATGTTGCACCCGAGTACCAGGGGAGGAAAACTGAGACATATTTGAACACGTTTCCCGATCACATGGTTGATCATACTCTGGGTTCCACATGCATGTTTTAGCTGAAGGAAGAATACCTAAAACCTGGGTAGTTGAAACCCGTGGAATGGGTACCATGCAATATGACTTCAAAGGGTCTTCATTTGCTCACCGAACCTCTCCAATCCTATCACTGCTGCGTTTATGCCCCTGTACACATGCTTGATTCTCTTTCGGAGACATAGCAATCTATAGGTTTTAAGATAATTACTAGTCAGGTACATTCTTAGGCGTTTAATATGCGGTGTTGAGTCCATTTCGTTGAGCAAGGAGTAGCTCTTGTCTATTCCATATTTGGCTTAAGGAACTTTATCTGTGCTCATTTCAATCTCTGGTTTTATGCAGCACCCCAACTCACCTTTCCCCTTAAGCAAGCATAAGTTGGTTTTCTAAATTTGAGACCCTGTTCTGTTCTGTAATTCAGTTCCTGTGTAGCCAAGTTTACATTCCGTGTATTACTGATATCTTATGATGTTTCTTTTTCTGTGTGACTTATTTCAGTTAGAATCATCATACCTGAATCCACTCATTGTGCTGCTAAGGGCCTGATGACACAGATTTCATTGCTGAGTGATATTGCTTTGTAAGTAAATACCACAACTTCTTTATCCATTTTTCACTTTCTGCGATGTTGAACTTGTACTGTAAACGAGGTTCTTGTAAACAGAGCCGTTCCAAACTTTGGGGTGGCTGTGTCTTTTTGATTTTAATTTCCCTAAGCTATAGGACCATAAGTGGAAGTGCCCTAGGTTCTGTTGCTTTGTTTTTTAGATGTTTCAGGAAACACCATACACTTCTCCCGAGTGGTTGTTGGCAGTTTACATCCCGCCCATCAGCATAACAAGGCTCCCAGTTCTCCATGGCCTGTCCTGCCTTTCTGGATTTTACACTTTTTTCAGATGGCCCTTTTGACCGGGGGGAAGTGAGACTTCATTGTAGTGCAGATTTCCTTTGCAAGCTTGCTTGGTTGGCCAAAAAGGGCGTATGCGGTTTTTCCTGAATATATTCAGGAAAAAACGCATACGCCCTTTTTGGCCAAGTGCATCATTGTGGACGTTCTGCCTCTTTTCCTATGCTTTCAAAGCAATTCCAGTCTACCTCCTGAAATCGGTTTCCTGCAATTCTGCCCCGCTTTCATGTCCTCTTGGCAGCCTTACTTCAGTCTATTTTTGGACGATAGCTGTCATTTATAACTCTGCAGGTTTGTGAATTTCAGTGCCCCTGAGCTCCTTTCTTCAACTCACTTTCTTGTGACCTGGCCGCAACACCGCAGGTTGTCTTCAGGCCCTAATCTGGTTCCGGCACGGCACACTGAGCCTTTGGTTATTTCCTCTTCCTGGTGGGAAATGAGAGTTAAATTTGCCCGTCCAGACACCTCCAGCTAGTCTCTCATTGGTTCTCGCTATTCCTGTTCATCTTCCGCAGAAATTGCAAACTGGGCCAAACAGGAGGTTAAAGGCGCTGACTCTCCAAGTGGGGAGAGTGTTAGTAAAGCGTCTGGAATGTTGCACCCGAGTACCAGGGGAGGAAAACTGAGACATATTTGAACACGTCTCCCGTTCACATGGTTGATCATACTTGGGTTCCACATGCATGTTTTAGCTGAAGGAAGAATACCTTAAACCTGGGTAGTTGAAACCCTTGGAATGGGTACCATGCAATATGACTTCAAAGGGTCTTCATTTGCTCACCGAACCTCTCCAATCCTATCACTGCTGCGTTTATGCCCCTGTACACATGCTTGATTCTCTTTCGGAGACATAGCAATCCACAGGTTTTAAGATACTTACTAGTCAGGTACATTCTTAGGCGTTTAATATGCGGTGTTGAGTCCATTTCGTTGAGCAAGGAGTAGCTCTTGTCTATTCCATATTTGACTTAAGGAACTTTATCTGTGCTCATTTCAATCTCTGGTTTTATGTAGCACCCCAACTCACCTTTACCCTTAAGCAAGCATAAGTTGGTTTTCTAAATTTGAGACCCTGTTCTGTTCTGTAATTCAGTTCCTGTGTAGCCAAGTTTACATTCCGTGTATTACTGATATCTTATGATGTTTCTTTTTCTGTGTGACTTATTTCAGTTAGAATCATCATACCTGAATCCACTCATTGTACTGCTAAGGGCCTGATGACACAGATTTCATTGCTGAGTGATATTGCTTTGTAAGTAAATACCACAAGTTCTTTATCCATTTTTCACTTTCTGCGATGTTGAACTTGTACTGTAAACGAGGTTCTTGTAAACAGAGCCGTTCCAAACTTTGGGGTGGCTGTGTCTTTTTGATTTTAATTTCCCTAAGCTATAGGACCATAAGTGGAAGTGCCCTAGGTTCTGTTGCTTTGTTTTTTAGATGTTTCAGGAAACACCATACACTTCTCCTGAGTGGTTGTTGGCAATTTACATCCCGCCCATCAGCATAACAAGGCTCCCAGTTCTCCATGGCCTGTCCTGCCTTTCTGGATTTTACACTTTTTTCAGATGGCCCTTTTGACCGGGGGGAAGTGAGACTTCATTGTAGTGCAGATTTCCTTTGCAAGCTTGCTTGGTTGGCCAAAAAGTGCGTATGCGTTTTTTCCTGAATATATTCAGGAAAAAACACATACGCCCTTTTTGGCCAAGTGCATCATTGTCGAGTTTCTGACTCTCTTCATATGTTTTCAATGCAATTCCAGTCTACCTCCTGAAATCGGTTTCCTGCAATTCTGCCTTGCTTTCAATGCCTCTTCATAGCCTTACCTCAATATATTTTTTAAAAATAGTTGGCCTTTATAACTCTGCAGGTTTTTGAATTGCAGTGGCCCTTAGGTCCATTTTTTAGCTCTTATTTTTGTGGTCTTGCCCCGTAACCACAGGATTCCTTGAAGCCCTATTTTTCTTCTGGGGCACCTTGCTGTGCCTTTGGTTAATTCTTCTTACTGATGTGATATTAGAGTGACATGTGCCCATTGAAACCGCTACAGCTAGTTTCTCACTGGTTCCCCCTATTCCCATTCATCCTCTGCACTAACTGCAGACTGTGCGATACCAGAACTTAAAGGCATTGACTCCATGTGGGGATGTTGTTAGTAAAGCGGCTGGAATGTCGATCCGGAGCCCCAGGAGAGGAAAAATGAGGTGCGTTTTAGAAACCTTTCCCGATCATATGGTATACCAGTCGCTGGGTTTCCCAAGCATGGTTTAGCTGTAGGAAGATTCCCTTCTACCTGGAGTGTTTGGACCCTTGGAATGAATAGCATGAAGTATTGCATTAAACTTTCGGCAGTTGCTCACCAAAGCTCACCAATCCTGTCAGCCCCAAGTGTCCAGCCTTATGTCTTATCCAGCTGTGGGTTTATATGTGGTCAATCCAGGTTGCATCACAGCCCCTGAGCGAATTTTGTAAGAATTTTTCTCTCTTTCATTGTTTCAGCGTTTTGTTTTTAAAATTTATTTCTATAATGGGGTTTAGCTCCTTTTCACTGCTGTGTTTGTGCCGCTCTGCACACACTTGATTCCCTTATGGAGATATATCAATACATGGGTTTTAAGATTCTTATTCCTCAGATATATTTCTCTGCGGTGTATAGGGTGTGTTGAGGCCAGTTCATTGAGCAAGGTGTAGATCTTGTCTAATACCTATTTGGTTCATTGAACGGTATCTGTGCTAATTTCAAACTCTGGTTTTATGCATCACCCCACCTCTCCTTTCCCCTTAAGCTGACATAAGTGTGTTTTCTAAATGTGAGACACTGTTCTGTTCTGTAATTCATTTCTTGTGCAGCCATATTTACCCTCCCTCTATAAGTGATATCTTATGATATGTTTCTTTTTCTGTTTGACTTATTTCAAGTAGTATTATCGGACCTAAATCCACTCTTTATCCTTCTACTAGCCTTATTACATTGATTTCATGGTGAAGAGATATTCCATTGTACATAAGTACCACATCTTCTTTATCCATTGTTCTCTTTCCTGGGATATTTAAGGTGTACTGAAGTTGAGGTTCTTGTAAACAGAGTAGCCCTAAACTGTGGTGTGCTTGTGTCTTGTTGATTTTTAGACTTCCCTAGATATACTCCCATGATTGGAAGTGTCCTATGCTCTGTAGCTCTGTTTTTTAGATGATTTAGGAACCACCATACACTTCTCCAGAGTGGCTCTCGGCAGTTCACACACTGCCCATCAGCGTATAAAGGCTCCCTGTTCTCCATGGCCTGTCCTGCATTTCTGGTTTTTACAATTTTTTAGGATGGCCCTTTTGACCGGGGGGAAGTGAGACTTCTTTGTTGTGCACATTTGCATTGCTTGCTTGCTTCGTTGCCCATAAAGTGCGTATGCGTTTTTTCCTGGATATAATCAGGAAAAAACGCATACGCCCTTTTGGGCCAACTGCATCATTGTCGAAATTCTGCCGCTTTTCATGTGCGTTAAAGACGAGTCCAATCTATCTCTTGAAATCTGTTTCTTGCAATTCTGTCTTGCATTCAGATCCTCTTCTTTGCCTTACCTCAACATATTTTTGGACGTTAGTTTTCATTTATAACTCTGCAGGTTTGTGAATTGCAGTGACCCTGAGCTCCATTTTTTAAGTTGCTCTTTTGTGAGCTGGCCTCAAACCCGCAGGATTGCTTCAGGCCCTATTTTGGCTCCGGCGAGGCAGGCTGAGCCTTTCTTTAATTCTTATTCTTAATGGGAAATTAGAGTGATATGTGCCCGTCCAAACCCCTACAACTCTTCTCTCATTGGTTCCCCCTCTTCCCGTTCATCCTCCTCACAATTTGCAAAATGTGTGAAACAGAAGTTTAAATGTGCTGATTCTCCAAGTGGGGAGATTCTAAGTAGCGTGGCTGGAATGGTGAACAGGAGCACCAGGAGAGGATAAATGAGGTGCATTTTAGACACATCTCCCGATCACATGGTGTACAGTCCTCTGGGTTTTCCATGCATGTTTTAGCTGTAGGAAGATCCCTTGAACCTGCAGATTTGGGACCCATTGAATGGGTACCAGGTAGTATTACTTAAAAGGGTGTGCATTTCCTCACCCAACCTCACATTTCTCTTAGCGCAAACAGTTTCCAGCCTTATGTCTCATCCTGCTGTGGGTCTAGATGTGTTCAATCCATGTTGCATCACCGTCCCTGAGGAAAAGTTGTAAGAGGTTTTCTCTGTCTCTCTGTCGTTTATTTTTTTCAATTTATTACTATATTGGTTACAGCTGATTTTCAAAGCTCTGTTTCTTGCTGCTGTACATCCACTTGATTCACGTACAGAGAGACATCAATAAATTCTTTTTCAGATTCTTACCAGTCGTATATATTCTTTTCCGGTGACTTGAGTGTGCTGAGTGCAGTTCTTTTAGCTACCGTGTAGGCCTTGTTGATTATCAGTTTGGTATTTGGAATGGTATCTTTGCTAATTTCAACCTCCTGGATGATGCCTCACCCCTCCCCACCTTTCCCGTTTAGCAGCCTTATGCGTGTTTTCTACATATTTGACTATGTTTTTGTTTTGTAATTTATTTCATGTGTAGCCATTTTGGATTCCACCTTTAAGTGATATCTTATGATATGTGTCTTTTTCTTTTTGAATTCTGTCACTTAGAATGATCATACGTAACTCCTCCGGAGTTGTTACAACTGGCCATATTTCATTGATTTCCAGGCTGAATAATATTCCACTCTACCTAAGTACCACATCTCTATCCATTTTTTCCCTCCAGAGACATTTAAGTTATATCCTAGTCGAGGATCTTTTAAACAGAGAGGGGGTAAACATTGGGGTGCCTGTGTCCTCTCGATTTTTGTTTTTCCCAAGATATACGCCCATGAGTGCAAGTGCCCTATGCTCTGTAGCTCATTTTTTAGATGCTTTAGTAAACACAATACACTTCTCCAGAATGGCCGTTGGCAATATACATTTCCACTATAAGTCTCACAGGGCTCCCTCTTCTCGTTGCCCTGTCCTGCATTTCTGTTGTTTACGCTTTATGAGGATGGCTCTTCTGACTGATGCGAAGTGATATCTTTTGTAGTATTGACTTCCAGTGCCCATCTGTTTGGTTGGCTAAAAAAGTGTATGCCCTTTTCTTGAATATATACAGAAAAGAACGCATACACCCTTTTTGGCCAACTGCAATGTTGGCAATGTTCAGCTCCTTTTCTTGTGCTTAATGGCGAGTCCTTTCTACCTCCTCAAATCCCTTTCCTGCCATTCTCCCTTGCTTACAAGTCCTTTTCTCTGACTTTCCTCAAGACATTTTTCAGTGATGGATATTTTCAACTCTGCAGTTTTGTGAATTTTACTGCCCCTGAGTTCCATTGTTCAACTTGTGTTTATGGGAACTGGCCACAAAGCAGCGGGATTTCCTCAAGCCCTATACTGTTTCCATGGGCAACCCTAGCCTTTGGTCAATTCGTCTTCCTGATTGGAAATTAGAGTGACATGTGCCTGTCTGAACACCTAGGACTTGTCTCTCATTGTTCCTCATCCTTCCGCTTCATCCTCTGGACAAATTCCAAACTGTACGCAAGAGGATGTTGACAGTGCTGACATCTCCAAGTGGGGAGACTGTTAGTAAAGACGCTGGAGGGGTGAACCCGAGCACCAGGAGATGAGGAGATGAGATGCCTTTTCCAAACTCTTCCCGATCAGACGGTATAACATCCTCTGGGTGTGACAGACATGTTTTAGCAGTAGGAAGAGTCCCATTCATGTAAGGAGAACACCAGGGCTTTTTCAAAATCAGTGTCTCTCCGAAACCCAAACTGGGGAATTTTTTAAGCTACAGCTACACATATGTTCATTAAGGGCCTTGGGAAGTAGGCAGAGTCCAAACTTTAGATGATTGAAGTCTTCAGGGTCAGAAGCACTCACCACCAGCTTCCCTTAGGCTACACTTTAACTGTCATTGATAGATGATGTCAATAAAAATATCTATTCTTTTTCAGATTATTTCCCCTTATAGGTTATTGCAAAATGTTGAGTGTAGTTCCCTGTGCTATACAGTAGTTCCTTGTTGATGATCTATTTTATACATAGCAGTGTGTATGTGTTCATTCCAAACTGTTAATTTATCCCTCCTCCCACCTTTCCCCTTTGGTAATAATAAATTATAAGATTTTATACTTCTCAGAAATGGGGGAGCTGAAAGAGAGGTATCATTTTCAATGGAAAAGCATTTAAAACAAGATTGAAGGTTTAACCAAGATTATTAGATGTACATCCTTGGAAAGAAATCACTTCGTTTCTCTAATATTGACCTGACAAATAAGACAAACCTTTTCACTGAACTTGCTTATAAAAAGTGATGGAAATATCAAATGGAAGTGTTAAAAACATCTTATTTTACCCGAGCCTTATACACTGTTCTATGTTAACTACAGTTTGGCTCACACATCTGTTCATTGAGGTTACAATAGTCTCAATTTCTGTTACTGATCCTCCAGAGTGGACCCCAACAAGTGTCCCCCTGCCCAGTGTCATTGGGGCCAACAGATCGAGACTGAGTTTGGTTCACAAGCAAAGGAAACTTTATATTTTGATCAGAGAATGGAGAGGTGAGAGCATGCACTACCCCGTGGGCTGTGGGCTGGGCTGCTGTGTAGAGATCCTGTCAGAGTCAGTGGGAGGGAGGGAGGCGGCGGAGCTCTCGAGGGCCGGGTTGGCTGTAGCTCAGGCTCTATATCGTGGAGTCTGCACTGGGCCCCAGGAGCTGAGGTGTCGACCCAGCCATTCTGCACTAGGAAATCTGGTCTGAAGTGCCGGGTGTGGAACCTCTGCATGCGGGACCCTAGGAGCACGTGAAATTAGACAAAGCACAAAGGATAAAAAAGGTTAGACTTGACTTTATTGCCCAGATTCTATTTTTATCTCCCAGGGATTTTTAATGGGCTTTGCTGGGGACAAACCCCTCCTCTGCCTTTTGTCCCGTTCCTCATTTTTGGAGTGCTGAGGGTGCAGACCCTTCTTCTGTAACTGCTGAGTGCTGAGTTGGGAGCCCTCATACCCTGGGGCGAGGCTCAGAGCTTCTCCCCAGCAGCCTCCCGGTGACGTTGATTGTCCCCAGGACCCCTGCCTCCCTGCTCGTCCACCTGAGCACCAGCATTGGAAGTGTTATAGATTCTAATGACCTTTAAGGGTCCAGGAAAGAGATGTGCAGAGACGCTGTGGGGGCCGGTTTCACCCCGCCCCACATTTGTTCGGCCACCTTAGGCTGACCGTCTCTGCCAGCCTAGATGCTCTGACCAGTAGTCTGCGCTTTCTTCAATTAGGCCCCTGAATTAACGTACAAACAGCACCAGGTGTCAGAGCCCTGCCCGCTCAACTCCCAGACAGTCCAGGGTCAGTGGTGATCAAGGACCATGATGGCTACTGAGTCAACAGCCTTTTGAAGTAAACAGGAGTCCAGCCGGTCTTATTGGCCACCATCATCACGGTGTCTGTAGGCTTTTCTATGGTGACAGTGTGGTATACTGTTCCCCCGCCAAGATTATTAGCTCCCCTCTGGGTGCAGTAAGTCCTGCAAGCAGTAGTCTACTCTTTTGGGACACACTCTTGTTGTTTTATGAGAGAAACTCCAGGTCAAGTGATGTTCACACGAGTCGTCATGGTGCCCTGTTGCCCCCGGTTATCTCTCTGGATGTTGGAGTTGGAGGGCCTCCTCAGTCGAGGTCGGTGTGCCCACGGAGCGAACCCTGCAACTTCAGGGCATGGTTGGTGGTTAGGATCACCACGTGGGGTCCTTTTCCCTTAGGAGGGAGGTGGCCTTTTGGGCTGCTGATTTCCAGGTTTTTAGATACCGCCAGTATCTTGGCCAGATGTGGCAGTGGGCCAAGCCCCTTAGTGACCGTAGTTTATCCTACCTGGATGGCATTCTTGCATTGTTCCATTTCAAGTGGTCCCAGTTTTTGCACTAATTCTCCAATGGCGATTCACCTTTCACCGGGAATGTAAAGGTCAAAGGGTTTAGCTAAATTAGGGAGTTCCAGGGCAAGGGTCTGAATTGACTGCTCTTTCCATTCTTGAAAGGCCACTTCTGGATTCTATTCAAAAGGATCATCATCTTTTCCTTTCAGTGTTTCATATAGAGGCCCAGCTAGTAGACTGTAGTTAGGGATCCAGAAGCAGCAAACCCTGGCCTCCCCAGGAACCCCTAAGCTGTCTTCTAGTTTTAGAAAGGGGTAAGGCTGAAAATGGTTTCTTCCCTTTCCTGGGATGGGCTTCTCTGACCTTGTGTGAGAATGAAGCCCAGGCAGGTCACCGCAGTCTGTGATATTTGAGCTTTTTCTTGGACAACTTCTATCCTTTATTGGCTTG
The DNA here is from genome assembly GCF_949987515.2 of Delphinus delphis. Classification (NCBI taxonomy): domain Eukaryota; kingdom Metazoa; phylum Chordata; class Mammalia; order Artiodactyla; family Delphinidae; genus Delphinus; species Delphinus delphis. The sequence continues at coordinate 270,522 of NW_027192791.1, read as the reverse complement.
GTAGTTCAGAGGCCTCCTTAGTAGGGCTGGTGATCAGAATGTCGTCTGCATATTGAAGGAGGGTTTCCTTTTCCAGAGGTAGAACTTTTAGGTCTTTAGCTAAGCTTTCCCCAAAGATGGTGTGGGAATTTTTGCACCCTTGGGGCCAGACGGCCCGGAAGTATTGTTTTAGTTGTATGTTGAGTCCTGCCACTCACAAGCCAAAATTTCTTGTGACTCTGGGACTAATGGAATACAAAAGAAGGCATCATTGAAGACTAATACAGAATACCATGTCCTGGTGGTTGGTAGAATGACCAGCAGGGTGTAGGAATTAGGAGCAACTGGAGGTACATCCTCGGTGGCTTCACTGACTGTCCTGACATCATTTACCAGGTCCCCAGCAGCCCATGGGGCTCTCGTGGTCAGACCAATCCCAGAATATGGAGCTCACCTGGGCAGGTACCCCACCCCCACGCCAGCCCACGGGGCTCTCGTGGTCAGGCCCCTCCCAGGATACAGAGCTACCCTTGCAGGTACCGTGGCAGGGCTGGGCACACAGGAACCGTGCACATAGCCCTCATTGCAGAGCACCCCCAGCTCACCTGTCGCTCAGAGCTGACACAGAGCATCTCAGAGCAGGACTTGAACTAACAAACAGCAGCTGCGACAGGTCTGTGACCCTGGGCATCACTCCGTGAGGCCTCCCTCCACCTGGTCTTCCAGAGACTTCCACTGCACCCGGGGCACCAGGCCTCTGTCTCCAACCACCACCCACCCCTCCTCTCCCTGACTCCTGGGTTCCTCTCATTAGGAGAGGGTTTTCTTGAAGTTGTCTCCCACTCATGGGCCAGATAAAATGATTAGAAAACAAGCCAAAGCTGCAGCCCCTTGTCTATCCTGACTCTCAGGAGCCCACACCTGTTCCTTGGACCTGGCCGGTTCAGCAAGTTCCATTTTCTGCAACTGTGAGCCCCTGAGGGGTGATGATTGGCTGACCTGGGCAGCCTTACCGTGCCGGCCAGCCCTCCCCAGGTGTGCCTGGGTTGAGATCAATATAAATACCACTCCAGGCAGCAAGAGCCCCTGCAGCCGTGCCTGACGCCATTTTCTCTGCCCTGTCAGCAGTCTCGGGGCTGGGCTGGTGGGAGGGAGTGAGAGGCCACGGCTTTGTGGGTGGCCCAGTGTGAGTGGGGCTCTGCTGGACTTTCTGCAGCAGTTGCCAGGCTGCCACCTGCTAAAGAAGAGGATGTGTCACCCATACCTGCTGCTGGAATTTCTCCCTGGGCAGAGGTGAGGAAGGAAAAAAGCAGTGGGGGCAGGGACAGGACAGGTATCTCAGGCAGGGAAATGGAAATCTTCCAGAAGAGCACCCAGGACCAGGACCTTCCTGGCTGGCCTGCAGGCACCAAGTCGGCTGGCATGCTGTCACTCGTGTGGCTCTATGGCCCTTCCTCTAGGCTTTCAAGTCCTTGTATATATTCAGGTGTTTTACCTGGGACGGGTGGGAATAGTTCAGCAGCAACTGGCCTGGGGCTCAGCTCACGTTTACTCACAGATGCCTCGGCACGGTGCCCCAGCTTTGCAATGAGGACGCTTGTTGCGTGGGGGCTGCTGGCTGAATGGGAGACGATTCCCCACCACTGACCAACTTCAGAATTGTTTACAACTGGAGCAAGTGCCCTGATATGGTTTTCCTCTGTGTAACTGGTGGGTTCTGTGTTTTTTTTCTCTTTTTCGTTTTTGGTTCAAGGTAGATTTTATTCCTCTTTTTTGTATTTACAGATATAAGCATGGAAATAATTTATTCATATAAATACATGTATGTGCAGGGAATAATTGTTTTTTCTGTTTTATTTTTTAAATTTTATTTCTTTTTAATTTTGAATTTTATTTTATATTTTTATACAGCAGGTTCTTATTGGTTATCTATTTTATACATATAAATGTATACATGCCAATCCCAGTCTCTCAACTCCTCCCACCACCACCCCCCAACAGCTTTCCCCCCTTGTTGTCCATACGTTTGTTGTCTACATCTGTTGCTCTATTTATGCCTTGCAAAATGGTTAATCTGTACAGTTTTTCTAGGTTCCACATATATGCATGAATATACAAGATTTGTTTTTCTCTTTCTGACTTACTTCACTCTGTATGACAGTCTCTAGATCCATCGACGTCTCTACAAATGACCCAATTTCATTCCTTTTCATGGCTTAGTAATATTCCATTTTATATATGTACCACAGCTTTATGCATTCGTCTGTCTGTGGGCATTTAGGTTGCTTCCATTACCTCGATATTGTAAATAGTGATGCAATGAACATTGCGGTGAATGACTCTTTTTGATTTATGGTTTTGTCTGGGTATATGTCCAGTACTGGGATTGCTGTATCATATGGTAATTCTATTGTTAGTTTCTTAAGAAATTCCATATTGTTCTCCATAATGACTGTATCAATTTATATTCCCAACAATAGTGGGAGAGGGTTCCTTTTCTCCACACCCTTTCCAGCATTTTTTGTTTGTAGATTTTCAATGATGCCTATTCTACCAGGTGTGAGGTGATACCTCATTGTTGAATCCATTTCGTTGAGCAAGGGGTAGCTCTTGTCTATTACATATTTGGCTTATGGAACGGTATCTGTGCTAATTTCAAACTCTGCTTTTATGCAGCACCCCAACTCACCTTCCCCCTTAAGCAGGCATAAGTTGGTTTTCCAAACTTGAGACCCTGTTCTGTTTTGTAATTCAGTTCATGTGTAGCCAAGTTCACATTCCGTGTATTAGTGATACCTTATGATATTGCTTTTTCTGTGTGACTTATTTCACTTAGAATCATCGTGCCTCAATCCACTCATTATGCTGGTACGGGCCTGGTGACATAGATTTCATTGCTGAGTGGTATTCTGTTGTACATAAGTACCGCAACTTCTTTATGCATTATTTGCTCTCTGGGATATTTAACTTGTGCCGTAGAAGAGATTCCTGTAAAAAGAGCCGTCCCAAATTTTGGGGTCGCTGTGTCTTTTTGATATTAATTTCCCTAAGCTATAGGACCATAAGTGGAAGTGCCCTAGGCTCTGTTGCTTTGTTTTTTAGATGTTTCAGGAAACACCATACACATGTCCCGAGTGTCTGTTGGCAATTTACATCCCGCCCATCAGCATAACAAGGCTCCCAGTTCTCCATGGCCTGTCCTGCCTTTCTGGATTTTACACTTTATTCTGATGGCCCTTTTGACCGGGGGGAAGTGAGACTTCATTGTAGTGCAGATTTCCTTTGCAAGCTTGCTTGGTTGGCCAAAAAGGGCGTATGCGTTTTTTCCTGAATATATTCAGGAAAAAACGCATATGCCCTTTTGGCCAAGTGCATCATTGTGGACGTTCTGCCTCTTTTCCTACGCTTTCAATGCAATTCCAGTCTACCTCCTGAAATCGGTATCCTGCAATTCTGCCCCGCTTTCAAGTCCTCTTGGCAGCCTTACTTCAGTATATTTTTGGACGATAGCTGTCATTTATAACTCTGCAGGTTTGTGAATTACAGAGCCCCTGAGCTCCTTTCTTCAACTCACTTTCTTGTGAGCTGCCCGCAACACCGCAGGATGGCTTCAGGCCCTAATCTGTTTCCGGCACGGCACGCTGAGCCTTTGGTTAATTCCTCTTCCTAGTGGGAAATGAGAGTTAAATTTGCCCGTTCAGACACCTCCAGCTAGTCTCTCATTGGTTCTCCCTATTCCTGTTCATCTTCCGCAGAAATTGCAAACTGGGCCAAACAGGAGGTTAAAGGCACTGACTGTCCAAGTGGGGAGAGTCTTAGTAAAGCGTCTGGAATGTTGCACCCGAGTACCAGGGGAGGAAAACTGAGACATATTTGAACACGTCTCCCGTTCACATGGTTGATCATACTTGGGTTCCACATGCATGTTTTAGCTGAAGGAAGAATACCTTAAACCTGGAGAGTTGAGACCCGTGGAATGGGTACCATGCAATATGACTTCAAAGGGTCTTCATTTGCTTACCGAACCTCTCCAATCCTATGACTGCTGCGTTTATGTCCCTGTACACACGCTTGATTCTCTTTTGGAGACATAGCAATCCATAGGTTTTAAGATACTTACTAGTCCGGTACATTCTTAGGCGTTTAATATGGGGTGTTGAGTCCATTTCGTTGAGCAAGGAGTAGCTCTTGTCTGTTCCATATTTGGCTTAAGGAACTTTATCTGTGCTCATTTCAATCTCTGGTTTTATGCAGCACCCCAATTCACCTTTCCCCTTAAGCAAGCATAAGTTGGTTTTCTAAATTTGAGACCCTGTTCTGTTCTGTAATTCAGTTCCTGTGTAGCCAAGTTTACATTCCGTGTATTAGTGATATCTTATGATGTTTATTTTTCTGTGTGACTTATTTCAGTTAGAATCATCGTACCTGAATCCACTCATTATGCTGCTACGGGCCTGATGACATAGATTTCATTGCTGAGTGATACTGCATTGTACGTAAGTACCACAAGTTCTTTATCCATTTTTCACTTTCTGCGATGTTGAACTTGTACGGAATACGAGGTTCTTGTAAACAGAGGCGTCCCAAACTTTGGGGTGGCTGTGTCTTTTTGATTTTAATTTCCCTAAGCTATAGGACCATAAGTGGCAGTGCCCTAGGCTCTGTTGCTTTGTTTTTTAGATGTTTCAGGAAACACCATACCCTTCTCCCAAGTGTCTGTTGGCAATGTACATCCAGCCCATCAGCATAACAAGGCTCCCAGTTCTCCATGGCCTGTCCTGCCTTTCTGGATTTTACACTTTTTTCAGATGGCCCTTTTGACCGGGGGGAAGTGAGACTTCATTGTAGTGCAGATTTCCTTTGCAAGCTTGCTTGGTTGGCCAAAAAGGGCGTATGCGTTTTTTCCTGAATATATTCAGGTAAAAACGCATACGCCCTTTTTGGCCAAGTGCATCATTGTGGACGTTCTGCCTCTTTTCCTATGCTTTCAATGCAATTCCAGTCTACCTCCTGAAATCGGTTTCCTGCAATTCTGCCCCGCTTTCAAGTCCTCTTGGCAGCCTTACTTCAGTCTATTTTTGGACGATAGCTGTCATTTATAACTCTGCAGGTTTGTGAATTACAGAGCCCCTGAGCTCCTTTCTTCAACTCACTTTCTTGTGAGCTGCCCGCAACACCGCAGGATGGCTTCAGGCCCTAATCTGGTTCCGGCACGGCACGCTGAGCCTTTGGTTAATTCCTCTTCCTAGTGGGAAATGAGAGTTAAATTTGCCCGTTCAGACACCTCCAGCTAGTCTCTCATTGGTTCTCGCTATTCCTGTTCATCTTCCGCAGAAATTGCAAACTGGGCCAAACAGGAGGTTAAAGGCACTGACTGTCCAAGTGGGGACAGTGTTAGTAAAGCGTCTGGAATGTTGCACCCGAGTACCAGGGGAGGAAAACTGAGACATATTTGAACACGTCTCCCGTTCACATGGTTGATCATACTTGGGTTCCACATGCATGTTTTAGCTGAAGGAAGAATACCTTAAACCTGGAGAGTTGAGACCCGTGGAATGGGTACCATGCAATATGACTTCAAAGGGTCTTCATTTGCTCACCGAACCTCTCCAATCCTATGACTGCTGCGTTTATGTCCCTGTACACATGCTTGATTCTCTTTCGGAGACATAGCAATCCATAGGTTTTAAGATACTTACTAGTCAGGTACATTCTTAGGCATTTAATATGGGGTGTTGAGTCCATTTCGTTGAGCAAGGAGTAGCTCTTGTCTGTTCCATATTTGGCTTAAGGAACTTTATCTGTGCTCATTTCAATCTCTGGTTTTATGCAGCACCCCAATTCACCTTTCCCCTTAAGCAAGCATAAGTTGGTTTTCTAAATTTGAGACCCTGTTCTGTTCTGTAATTCAGTTCCTGTGTAGCCAAGTTTACATTCCGTGTATTACTGATATCTTATGATGTTTATTTTTCTGTGTGACTTATTTCAGTTAGAATCATCGTACCTGAATCCACTCATTATGCTGGTACGGGCCTGATGACATAGATTTCATTGCTGAGTGATACTGCATTGTACGTAAGTACCACAAGTTCTTTATCCATTTTTCACTTTCTGTGATATTGAACTTGTACGGTAAACGAGGTTCTTGTAAACAGAGGCGTCCCAAACTTTGGGGTGGCTGTGTCTTTTTGATTTTAATTTCCCTAAGCTATAGGACCATAAGTGGAAGTGCCCTAGGCTCTGTTGCTTTGTTTTTTAGATGTTTCAGGAAACACCATACACTTCTCCCGAGTGTCTGTTGGCAATTTACATCCCGCCCATCAGCATAACAAGGCTCCCAGTTCTCCATGGCCTGTCCTGCCTTTCTGGATTTTACACTTTTTTCAGATGGCCCTTTTGACCGGGGGGAAGTGAGACTTCATTGTAGTGCAGATTTCCTTTGCAAGCTTGCTTGGTTGGCCAAAAAGGGCGTATGCGTTTTTTCCTGAATATATTCAGGAAAAAACGCATACACGTTTTTTTGCCAAGTGCATCATTGTGGACGTTCTGCCTCTTTTCCTATGCTTTCAATGCAATTCCAGTCTACCTCCTGAAATCGGTTTCCTGCAATTCTGCCCCGCTTTCAAGTCCTCTTGGCAGCCTTACTTCAGTCTATTTTTGGACGATAGCTGTCATTTATAACTCTGCAGGTTTGTGAATTACAGTGCCCCTGAGCTCCTTTCTTCAACTCGCTTTCTTGTGACCTGGCCGCAACACCGCAGGATGGCTTCAGGCCCTAATCTGGTTCCGGCCCGGCATGCTGAGCCTTTGGTTAATTCCTCTTCCTGGTGGGAAATGAGAGTTAAATTTGCCCGTCCAGACACCTGCAGCTAGCCTCTCATTGGTTCTCGCTATTCCTGTTCATCTTCCGCAGAAATTGCAAACTGGGCCAAACAGGAGGTTAAAGGCGCTGACTCTCCAAGTCGGGAGGGTGTTAGTAAAGCGTCTGGAATGTTGCACCCGAGTACCGGGGGGGAAAACTGAGACATATTTGAACACGTCTCCCGTTCACATGGTTGATCATACTCTGGGTTCCACATGCATGTTTTAGCTGAAGGAAGAATACCTTAACCCTGGAGAGTTGAGACCCGTGTAATGGGTACCATGCAATATGACTTCAAAGGGTCTTCATTTGCTCACCGAACCTCTCCAATCCTAACACTGCTGCGTTTATGCCCCTGTACACACGCTTGATTCTCTTTTGGAGACATAGCAATCCATAGGTTTTAAGATACTTACTAGTCAGGTACATTCTTAGGCGTTTAATATGGGGTTTTGAGTCCATTTCGTTGAGCAAGGAGTAGCTCTTGTCTATTCCATATTTGGCTTAAGGAACTTTATCTGTGCTCATTTCAATCTCTGGTTTTATGCAGCACCCCAACTCACCTTTCCCCTTAAGCAAGCATAAGTTGGTTTTCTAAATTTGAGACACTGTTCTGTTTTGGAATGCAGTTCCTGTGTAGCCAAGTTTACATTCCGTGTATTAGTGATATCTTATGATGTTTCTTTTTCTGTGTGACTTATTTCAGTTAGAATCATCGTACCTGAATCCACTCATTATGCTGCTACGGGCCTGATGACATAGATTTCATTGCTGAGTGATACTGCATTGTACGTAAGTACCACAAGTTCTTTATCCATTTTTCACTTTCTGCGATGTTGAACTTGTACGGTATACGAGGTTCTTGTAAACAGAGGCGTCCCAAACTTTGGGGTGGCTGTGTCTTTTTGATTTTAATTTCCCTAAGCTATAGGACCATAAGTGGCAGTGCCCTAGGCTCTGTTGCTTTGTTTTTTAGATGTTTCTGGAAACACCATACACTTCTCCCAAGTGTCTGTTGGCAATGTACATCCCGCCCATCAGCATAACAAGGCTCCCAGTTCTCCATGGCCTGTCCTGCCTTTCTGGATTTTACACTTTTTTCAGATGGCCCTTTTGACCGGGGGGAAGTGAGACTTCATTGTAGTGCAGATTTCCTTTGCAAGCTTGCTTGGTTGGCCAAAAAGGGCGTATGCGTTTTTTCCTGAATATATTCAGGTAAAAACGCATACGCCCTTTTTGGCCAAGTGCATCATTGTGGACGTTCTGCCTCTTTTCCTATGCTTTCAATGCAATTCCAGTCTACCTCCTGAAATCGGTTTCCTGCAATTCTGCCCCGCTTTCAAGTCCTCTTGGCAGCCTTACTTCAGTCTATTTTTGGACGATAGCTGTCATTTATAACTCTGCAGGTTTGTGAATTACAGTGCCCCTGAGCTCCTTTCTTCAACTCGCTTTCTTTTGAGCTGGCCGCAACACCGCAGGATGGCTTCAAGCCCTAATCTGGTTCTGGCACGGCACACTGAGCCTTTGGTTAATTCCTCCTCCTGTTGGGAAATGAGAGTTAAATTTGCCCGTCCAGACACCTCCAGCTAGCCTCTCATTGGTTCTCGCTGTTCCTGTTCATCTTCCGCAGAAATTGCAAACTGGGCCAAACAGGAGGTTAAAGGGACTGACTCTCCAAGTCGGGAGAGTGTTAGTAAAGCGTCTGGAATGTTGCACCCGAGTACCAGGGTACGAAAACTGAGACATATTTGAACACGTCTCCCGATCACATGGTTGATCATACTCTAGGTTCCACATGCATGTTTTAGCTGAAGGAAGAATACCTTAAACCTGGGTAGTTGAAACCCGTGGAATGGGTACCATGCAATATGACTTCAAAGGGGCTTCATTTGCTCACGAACCTCTCGAATCCTATCACTGCTGAGTTTATGCCCCTGTACACATGCTTGATTCTCTTTCGGAGACATAGCAATCCATAGGTTTTAAGATACTTACTAGTCAGGTACATTCTTAGGCGTTTAATATGGGGTGTTGAGTCCATTTTGTTGAGCAAGGAGTAGCTCTTGTCTATTCCATATTTGGCTTAAGGAACTTTATCTGTGCTCATTTCAATCTCTGGTTTATGCAGCACCCCAACTCACCTTTCCCCTTAAACAAGCATAATTTGGTTTTCTAAATTTGAGACCCTGTTCTGTTCTGTAATTCAGTTCCTGTGTAGCCAAGTTTACATTCCGTGTATTACTGATACCTTATGATGTTTCTTTTTCTGTGTGACTTATTTCAGTTAGAATCATCATACCTGAATCCACTCATTGTGCTGCTAAGGGCCTGATGACATAGATTTCATTGCTGAGTGATATTGCTTTGTAAGTAAATACCACAACTTCTTTATCCATTTTTCACTTTCTGCGATGTTGAACTTGTACTGTAAACGAGGTTCTTGTAAACAGAGCCGTTCCAAACTTTGGGGTCGCTGTGTCTTTTTGATTTTAATTTCCCTAAGCTATAGGACCATAAGTGGAAGTGCTCTAGGTTCTGTTGCTTTGTTTTTTAGATGTTTCAGGAAACACCATACACTTCTCCCGAGTGGTTGTTGGCAATTTACATCCCGCCCATCAGCATAACAAGGCTCCCAGTACTCCATGGCCTGTCCTGCCTTTCTGGATTTTACACTTTTTTCAGATGGCCCTTTTGACCGGGGGGAAGTGAGACTTCATTGTAGTGCAGATTTCCTTTGCAAGCTTGCTTGGTTGGCCAAAAAGGGCGTATGCGTTTTTTCCTGAATATATTCAGGAAAAAATGCATACGCCCTTTTTGGCCAAGTGCATCATTGTGGACGTTCTGCCTCTTTTCCTATGCTTTCAATGCAATTCCAGTCTACCTCCTGAAATCGGTTTCCTGCAATTCTGCCCCGCTTTCAAGTCCTCTTGGCAGCCTTACTTCAGTCTATTTTTGGACGATAGCTGTCATTTATAACTCTGCAGGTTTGTGAATTACAGTGCCCCTGAGCTCCTTTCTTCAACTCGCTTTCTTGTGAGCTGGCCGCAACACCGCAGGATGGCTTCAGGCCCTAATCTGGTTCCGGCACGGCACGCTGAGCCTTTGGTTAATTCCTCTTCCTGGTGGGAAATGAGAGTTAAATTTGCCCGTTCAGACACCTCCAGCTAGTCTCTCATTGGTTCTCGCTATTCCTGTTCATATTCCGCAGAAATTGCAAACTGGGCCAAACAGGAGGTTAAAGGGACTGACTCTCCAAGTCGGGAGAGTGTTAGTAAAGCGTGTGGAATGTTGCACCCGAGTACCAGGGTACGAAAACTGAGACATATTTGAACACGTCTCCCGATCACATGGTTGATCATACTCTAGGTTCCACATGCATGTTTTAGCTGAAGGAAGAATACCTTAAACCTGGGTAGTTGAAACCCGTGTAATGGGTACCATGCAATATGACTTCAAAGGGTCTTCATTTGCTCACCGAACCTCTCCAATCCTATCACTGCTGCGTTTATGCCCCTGTACACACGCTTGATTCTCTTTCGGAGACATAGCAATCCATAGGTTTTAAGATACTTACTAGTCAGGTACATTCTTAGGCGTTTAATATGCGGTGTTGAGTTCATTTCGTTGAGCAAGGAGTAGCTCTTGTCTATTCCATATTTGGCTTAAGGAACTTTATCTGTGCTCATTTCATTCTCTGGTTTTATGCAGCACCCCAACTCACCTTTACCCTTAAGCAAGCATAAGTTGGTTTTCTAAATTTGAGACCCTGTTCTGTTCTGTAATTCAGTTCCTGTGTAGCCAAGTTTACATTCCGTGTATTACTGATATCTTATGATGTTTCTTTTTCTGTGTGACTTATTTCAGTTAGAATCATCATACCTGAATCCACTCACTGTGCTGCTAAGGGCCTGATGACACAGATTTCATTGCTGAGTGATATTGCTTTGTAAGTAAATACCACAACTTCTTTATCCATTTTTCACTTTCTGCAATGTTGAACTTGTACTGTAAACGAGGTTCTTGTAAACAGAGCCGTTCCAAACTTTGGGGTGGCTGTGTCTTTTTGATTTTAATTTCCCTAAGCTATAGGACCATAAGTGGAAGTGCCCTAGGCTCTGTTGCTTTGTTTTTTAGATGTTTCAGGAAACACCATACACTTCTCCCGAGTGGTTGTTGGCAATTTACATCCCGCCCATCAGCATAACAAGGCTCCCAGTTCTCCATGGCCTGTCCTGCCTTTCTGGATTTTACACTTTTTTCAGATGGCCCTTTTGACCGGGGGGAAGTGAGACTTCATTGTAGTGCAGATTTCCTTTGCAAGCTTGCTTGGTTGGCCAAAAAGGGCGTATGCGTTTTTTCCTGAATATATTCAGGAAAAAACGCATACGCCCTTTTTGGCCAAGTGCATCATTGTGGACGTTCTGCCTCTTTTCCTATGCTTTCAATGCAATTCCAGTCTACCTCCTGAAATCGGTTTCCTGCAATTCTGCCCCGCTTTCAAGTCCTCTTGGCAGCCTTACTTCAGTCTATTTTTGGACGATAGCTGTCATTTATAACTCTGCAGGTTTGTGAATTACAGTGCCCCTGAGCTCCTTTCTTCAACTCGCTTTCTTTTGAGCTGGCCGCAACACCGCAGGATGGCTTCAGGCCCTAATCTGGTTCCGGTACGGCACGCTGAGCCTTTGGTTATTTCCTCTTCCTGGTGGGAAATGAGAGTTAAATTTGCCCGTCCAGACACCTCCAGCTAGCCTCTCATTGGTTCTCGCTATTCCTGTTCATCTTCCGCAGAAATTGCAAACTGGGCCAAACAGGAGGTTAAAGGCGCTGACTCTCCAAGTGGGGAGAGTGTTAGTAAAGCGTCTGGAATGTTGCACCCGAGTACCAGGGGAGGAAAACTGAGACATATTTGAACACGTCTCCCGTTCACATGGTTGATCATACTCTGGGTTCCACATGCATGTTTTAGCTGAAGGAAGAATACCTAAAACCTGGGTAGTTGAAACCCGTGGAATGGGTACCATGCAATATGACTTCAAAGGGTCTTCATTTGCTCACCGAACCTCTCCAATCCTATCACTGCTGCGTTTATGCCCCTGTACACATGCTTGATTCTCTTTCGGAGACATAGCAATCTATAGGTTTTAAGATACTTACTAGTCAGGTACATTCTTAGGCGTTTAATATGCGGTGTTGAGTCCATTTCGTTGAGCAAGGAGTAGCTCTTGTCTATTCCATATTTGGCTTAAGGAACTTTATCTGTGCTCATTTCAATCTCTGGTTTTATGCAGCAACCCACTCACCTTTCCCCTTAAGCAAGCATAAGTTGGTTTTCTAAATTTAAGAACCTGTTCTGTTTTGGAATTCAGTTCCTGTGTAGCCAAGTTTACATTCCGTGTATTACTGATATCTTATGATGTTTCTTTTTCTGTGTGACTTATTTCAGTTAGAATCATCGTACCTGAATCCACTCATTATGCTGCTACGGGCCTGATGACATAGATTTCATTGCTGAGTGATACTGCATTGTACGTAAGTACCACAAGTTCTTTATCCATTTTTCACTTTCTGTGATATTGAACTTGTACGGTAAACGAGGTTCTTGTAAACAGAGGTGTCCCAAACTTTGGGGTGGCTGTGTCTTTTTGATTTTAATTTCCCTAAGCTATAGGACCATAAGTGGAAGTGCCCTAGGCTCTGTTGCTTTGTTTTTTAGATGTTTCAGGAAACACCATACACTTCTCCTGAGTGTCTGTTGGCAATTTACATCCCGCCCATCAGCATAACAAGGCTCCCAGTTCTCCATGGCCTGTCCTGCCTTTCTGGATTTTACACTTTTTTCAGATGGCCCTTTTGACCGGGGGGAAGTGAGACTTCATTGTAGTGCAGATTTCCTTTGCAAGCTTGCTTGGTTGGCCAAAAAGGGCGTATGCGTTTTTTCCTGAATATATTCAGGAAAAAACGCATACGCCCCTTTTGGCCAAGTGCATCATTGTGGACGTTCTGCCTCTTTTCCTATGCTTTCAATGCAATTCCAGTCTACCTCCTGAAATCGGTTTCCTGCAATTCTGCCCCGCTTTCAAGTCCTCTTGGCAGCCTTACTTCAGTCTATTTTTGGACGATAGCTGTCATTTATAACTCTGCAGGTTTGTGAATTACAGTGCCCCTGAGCTCCTTTCTTCAACTCGCTTTCTTGTGACCTGGCCGCAACACCGCAGGATGGCTTCAGGCCCTAATCTGGTTCCGGCCCGGCATGCTGAGCCTTTGGTTAATTCCTCTTCCTGGTGGGAAATGAGAGTTAAATTTGCCCGTCCAGACACCTGCAGCTAGCCTCTCATTGGTTCTCGCTATTCCTGTTCATCTTCCGCAGAAATTGCAAACTGGGCCAAACAGGAGGTTAAAGGCGCTGACTCTCCAAGTCAGGAGGGTGTTAGTAAAGCGTCTGGAATGTTGCACCCGAGTACCGGGGGGGAAAACTGAGACATATTTGAACACGTCTCCCGTTCACATGGTTGATCATACTCTGGGTTCCACATGCATGTTTTAGCTGAAGGAAGAATACCTTAAACCTGGAGAGTTGAGACCCGTGTAATGGGTACCATGCAATATGACTTCAAAGGGTCTTCATTTGCTCACCGAACCTCTCCAATCCTAACACTGCTGCGTTTATGCCCCTGTACACACGCTTGATTCTCTTTTGGAGACATAGCAATCCATAGGTTTTAAGATACTTACTAGTCAGGTACATTCTTAGGCGTTTAATATGGGGTTTTGAGTCCATTTCGTTGAGCAAGGAGTAGCTCTTGTCTATTCCATATTTGGCTTAAGGAACTTTATCTGTGCTCATTTCAATCTCTGGTTTTATGCAGCACCCCAACTCACCTTTCCCCTTAAGCAAGCATAAGTTGGTTTTCTAAATTTGAGACACTGTTCTGTTTTGGAATGCAGTTCCTGTGTAGCCAAGTTTACATTCCGTGTATTAGTGATATCTTATGATGTTTCTTTTTCTGTGTGACTTATTTCAGTTAGAATCATCGTACCTGAATCCACTCATTATGCTGCTATGGGCCTGATGACATAGATTTCATTGCTGAGTGATACTGCATTGTACGTAAGTACCACAAGTTCTTTATCCATTTTTCACTTTCTGCGATGTTGAACTTGTATGGTAAACGAGGTTCTTGTAAACAGAGGCGTCCCAAACTTTGGGGTGGCTGTGTCTTTTTGATTTTAATTTCCCTAAGCTATAGGATCATAAGTGGCAGTGCCCTAGGCTCTGTTGCTTTGTTTTTTAGATGTTTCAGGAAACACCATACACTTCTCCCAAGTGTCTGTTGGCAATGTACATCCCGCCCATCAGCATAACAAGGCTCCCAGTTCTCCATGGCCTGTCCTGCCTTTCTGGATTTTACACTTTTTTCAGATGGCCCTTTTGACCGGGGGGAAGTGAGACTTCATTGTAGTGCAGATTTCCTTTGCAAGCTTGCTTGGTTGGCCAAAAAGGGCGTATGCGTTTTTTCCTGAATATATTCAGGTAAAAACGCATACGCCCTTTTTGGCCAAGTGCATCATTGTGGACGTTCTGCCTCTTTTCCTATGCTTTCAATGCAATTCCAGTCTACCTCCTGAAATCGGTTTCCTGCAATTCTGCCCCGCTTTCAAGTCCTCTTGGCAGCCTTACTTCAGTCTATTTTTGGACGATAGCTGTCATTTATAACTCTGCAGGTTTGTGAATTACAGTGCCCCTGAGCTCCTTTCTTCAACTCGCTTTCTTTTGAGCTGGCCGCAACACCGCAGGATGGCTTCAAGCCCTAATCTGGTTCTGGCACGGCACACTGAGCCTTTGGTTAATTCCTCTTCCTGGTGGGAAAAGAGAGTTAAATTTGCCCGTCCAGACACCTCCAGCTAGCCTCTCATTGGTTCTCGCTGTTGCTGTTCATCTTCCGCAGAAATTGCAAACTGGGCCAAACAGGAGGTTAAAGGGACTGACTCTCCAAGTCGGGAGAGTGTTAGTAAAGCGTGTGGAATGTTGCACCCGAGTACCAGGGTACGAAAACTGAGACATATTTGAACACGTCTCCCGATCACATGGTTGATCATACTCTAGGTTCCACATGCATGTTTTAGCTGAAGGAAGAATACCTTAAACCTGGGTAGTTGAAACCCGTGGAATGGGTACCATGCAATATGACTTCAAAGGGGCTTCATTTGCTCACGAACCTCTCGAATCCTATCACTGCTGAGTTTATGCCCCTGTACACATGCTTGATTCTCTTTCGGAGACATAGCAATCCATAGGTTTTAAGATACTTACTAGTCAGGTACATTCTTAGGCGTTTAATATGGGGAGTTGAGTCCATTTTGTTGAGCAAGGAGTAGCTCTTGTCTATTCCATATTTGGCTTAAGGAACTTTATCTGTGCTCATTTCAATCTCTGGTTTATGCAGCACCCCAACTCACCTTTCCCCTTAAACAAGCATAAGTTGGTTTTCTAAATTTGAGACCCTGTTCTGTTCTGTAATTCAGTTCCTGTGTAGCCAAGTTTACATTCCGTGTATTACTGATACCTTATGATGTTTCTTTTTCTGTGTGACTTATTTCAGTTAGAATCATCATACCTGAATCCACTCATTGTGCTGCTAAGAGCCTGATGACACAGATTTCATTGCTGAGTGATATTGCTTTGTAAGTAAATACCACAACTTCTTTATCCATTTTTCACTTTCTGCGATGTTGAACTTGTACTGTAAACGAGGTTCTTGTAAACAGAGCCGTTCCAAACTTTGGGGTGGCTGTGTCTTTTTGATTTTAATTTCCCTAAGCTATAGGACCATAAGTGGAAGTGCCCTAGGTTCTGTTGCTTTGTTTTTTAGATGTTTCAGGAAACACCATACACTTCTCCCGAGTGGTTGTTGGCAATTTACATCCCGCCCATCAGCATAACAAGGCTCCCAGTTCTCCATGGCCTGTCCTGCCTTTCTGGATTTTACACTTTTTTCAGATGGCCCTTTTGACCGGGGGGAAGTGAGACTTCATTGTAGTGCAGATTTCCTTTGCAAGCTTGCTTGGTTGGCCAAAAAGGGCGTATGCGTTTTTTCCTGAATATATTCAGGAAAAAACGCATACGCCCTTTTTGGCCAAGTGCATCATTGTGGACGTTCTGCCTCTTTTCCTATGCTTTCAATGCAATTCCAGTCTACCTCCTGAAATCGGTTTCCTGCAATTCTGCCCCGCTTTCAAGTCCTCTTGGCAGCCTTACTTCAGTCTATTTTTGGACGATAGCTGTCATTTATAACTCTGCAGGTTTGTGAATTACAGTGCCCCTGAGCTCCTTTCTTCAACTCGCTTTCTTGTGAGCTGGCCGCAACACCGCAGGATGGCTTCAGGCCCTAATCTGGTTCTGGCACGGCACGCTGAGCCTTTGGTTAATTCCTCTTCCTGGTGGGAAATGAGAGTTAAATTTGCCCGTTCAGACACCTCCAGCTAGTCTCTCATTGGTTCTCGCTATTCCTGTTCATCTTCCGCAGAAATTGCAAACTGGGCCAAACAGGAGGTTAAAGGGACTGACTCTCCAAGTCGGGAGAGTGTTAGTAAAGCGTCTGGAATGTTGCACCCGAGTACCAGGGTACGAAAACTGAGACATATTTGAACACGTCTCCCGATCACATGGTTGATCATACTCTAGGTTCCACATGCATGTTTTAGCTGAAGGAAGAATACCTTAAACCTGGGTAGTTGAAACCCGTGTAATGGGTACCATGCAATATGACTTCAAAGGGTCTTCATTTGCTCACCGAACCTCTCCAATCCTATCACTGCTGCGTTTATGCCCCTGTACACACGCTTGATTCTCTTTCGGAGACATAGCAATGCATAGGTTTTAAGATACTTACTAGTCAGGTACATTCTTAGGCGTTTAATATGCGGTGTTGAGTTCATTTCGTTGAGCAAGGAGTAGCTCTTGTCTATTCCATATTTGGCTTAAGGAACTTTATCTGTGCTCATTTCATTCTCTGGTTTTATGCAGCACCCCAACTCACCTTTACCCTTAAGCAAGCATAAGTTGGTTTTCTAAATTTGAGACCCTGTTCTGTTCTGTAATTCAGTTCCTGTGTAGCCAAGTTTCCATTCCGTGTATTACTGATATATTATGATGTTTCTTTTTCTGTGTGACTTATTTCAGTTAGAATCATCATACCTGAATCCACTCATTGTGCTGCTAAGGGCCTGATGACATAGATTTCATTGCTGAGTGATATTGCTTTGTAAGTGAATACCACAACTTCTTTATCCATTTTTCACTTTCTGTGATGTTGAACTTGTACTGTAAACGAGGTTCTTGTAAACAGACCCATTCCAAACTTTGGGGTGGCTGTGTCTTTTTGATTTTAATTTCCCTAAGCTATAGGACCATAAGTGGAAGTGCCCTAGGCTCTGTTGCTTTGTTTTTTAGATGTTTCAGGAAACACCATACACTTCTCCCGAGTGTCTGTTGGCAATTTACATCCCGCCCATCAGCATAACACGGCTCCCAGTTCTCCAAGGCCTGTCCTGCCTTTCTGGATTTTACACTTTTTTCAGATGGCCCTTTTGACTGGAGGGAAGTGAGACTTCATTATAGTGCAGATTTCCTTTGCAAGCTTCCTGAATATATTCAGGAAAAAACGCATATGCCCTTTTTGGCCAAGTGCATCATTGTGGACGTTCTGCCTCTTTTCCTATGCTTTCAGTGCAATTCCAGTCTACCTCCTGAAATCGGTTTCCTGCAATTCTGCCCCGCTTTCAAGTCCTCTTGGCAGCCTTACTTCAGTCTATTTTTGGACGATTGCTGTCATTTATAACTCTGCAGGTTTGTGAATTACAGTGACCCTGAGCTCCTTTCTTCAACTCGCTTTCTTTTGAGCTGGCCACAACACCGCAGGATGGCTTCAGGCCCTAATCTGGTTCCGACCCGGCACGCTGAGCCTTTGGTTATTTCCTCTTCCTGGTGGGAAATGAGAGTTAAATTTGCCCGTCCAGACACCTCCAGCTAGTCTCTCATTGGTTCTCGCTATTCCTGTTCATCTTCCGCAGAAATTGCAAACTGTGCCAAACAGGAGGTTAAAGGCGCTGACTCTCCAAGTGGGGAGAGTGTTAGTAAAGCGTCTGGAATGTTGCACCAGAGTACCAGGGGAGGAAAACTGAGACATATTTGAACACGTCTCCCGTTCACATGGTTGATCATACTCTGGGTTCCACATGTATGTTTTAGCTGAAGATAGAATACCTTAAACCTGGAGAGTTGAGACCCGTGTAATGGGTACCATGCAATATGACTTCAAAGGGTCTTCATTTGCTTACCGAACCTCTCCAATCCTATCACTGCTGCGTTTATGTCCCTGTACACACGCTTGATTCTCTTTCGGAGACATAGCAATCCATAGGTTTTAAGATACTTACTAGTCAGGTACATTCTTAGGCGTTTAATATGCGGTGTTGAGTCCATTTTGTTGAGCAAGGAGTAGCTCTTGTCTATTCCATATTTGGCTTAAGGAACTTTATCTGTGCTCATTTCAATCTCTGGTTTTATGCAGCACCCCAACTCACCTTTCCCCTTAAGCAAGCATAAGTTGGTTTTCTAAATTTGAGACCCTGTTCTGTTCTGTAATTCAGTTCCTGTGTAGCCAAGTTTACATTCCGTGTATTACTGATATCTTATGATGTTTCTTTTTCTGTGTGACTTATTTCAGTTAGAATCATCATACCTGAATCCACTCACTGTGCTGCTAAGGGCCTGATGACACAGATTTCATTGCTGAGTGATATTGCTTTGTAAGTAAATACCACAACTTCTTTATCCATTTTTCACTTTCTGCGATGTTGAACTTGTACTGTAAACGAGGTTCTTGTAAACAGAGCCGTTCCAAACTTTGGGGTGGCTGTGTCTTTTTGATTTTAATTTCCCTAAGCTATAGGACCATAAGTGGAAGTGCCCTAGGCTCTGTTGCTTTGTTTTTTAGATGTTTCAGGAAACACCATACACTTCTCCCGAGTGTCTGTTGGCAATTTACATGCCGCCAATCAGCATAACAAGGCTCCCAGTTCTCCATGGCCTGTCCTGCCTTTCTGGATTTTACACTTTTTTCAGATGGCCCCTTTGACCGGGGGGAAGTGAGACTGCATTGTAGTGCAGATTTCCTTTGCAAGCTTCCTGAATATATTCAGGAAAAAACGCATATGCCCTTTTTGGCCAAGTGCATCATTGTGGACGTTCTGCCTCTTTTCCTATGCTTTCAATGAAATTCCAGTCTACCTCCTGAAATCGGTTTACTGTAATTCTGCTCTGCTTTCAAGTCCTCTTGGCAGCCTTACTTCAGTATATTTTTGGACGATAGCTGTCATTTATAACTCTGCAGGTTTGTGAATTACAGTGCCCCTGAGCTCCTTTCTTCAACTGGCTTTCTTGTGACCTGGCCGCAACACCGCAGGATGACTTCAGGCCCTAATCTGGTTCTGGCACGGCACGCTGAGCCTTTGGTTAATTCCTCTTCCTGGTGGGAAATGAGAGTTAAATTTGCCCATCCAGACACCTCCAGCTAGTCTCTCATTGGTTCTCGCTATTCCTGTTCATCTTCCACAGAAATTGCAAACTTGGCCAAACAGGAGGTTAAAGGGACTGACTCTCCAAGTGGGGAGAGTGTTAGTAAAGCGTCTGGAATGTTGCACCCGAGTACCAGGGTACGAAAACTGAGACATATTTGAACACGTCTCCCGATCACATGGTTGATCATACTCTGGGTTCCACATGCATGTTTTAGCTGAAGGAAGAATACCTTAAACGTGGGTAGTTGAAACCCGTGGAATGGGTACCATGCAATATGACTTCAAAGGGTCTTCATTTGCTCACGAACCTCTCCAATCCTATCACTGCTGCGTTTATGCCCCTGTACACATGCTTGATACTCTTTCGGAGACATAGCAATCCATAGGTTTTAAGATACTTACCATTCAGGTACATTCTTAGGCGTTTAATATGCGGTGTTGAGTCCATTTCGTTGAGCAAGGAGTAGCTCTTGTCTATTCCATATTTGGCTTAAGGAACTTTATCTGTGCTCATTTCAATCTCTGGTTTTATGCAGCACCCCAACTCACCTTTCCCCTTAAGCAAGCATAAGTTGGTTTTCTAAATTTGAGACCCTGTTCTGTTCTGTAATTCAGTTCCTGTGTAGCCAAGTTTACATTCCGTGTATTACTGATATCTTATGATGTTTCTTTTTCTGTGTGACTTATTTCAGTTAGAATCATCATACCTGAATCCACTCATTGTGCTGCTAAGGGCCTGATGACATAGATTTCATTGTTGAGTGATATTGCTTTGTAAGTAGATACCACAACTTCTTTATCCTTTTTCACTTTCTGCGATGTTGAACTTGTACTGTAAACGAGGTTCTTGTAAACAGAGGCGTCCCAAACTTTGGGGTGGCTGTGTCTTTTTGATTTTAATTTCCCTAAGCTATAGGACCATAAGTGGCAGTGCCCTAGGCTCTGTTGCTTTGTTTTTTAGATGTTTCAGGAAACACCATACACTTCTCCCGAGTGGTTGTTGGCAATTTACATCCCGCCCTTCAGCATAACAAGGCTCCCAGTTCTCCATGGCCTGTCCTGCCTTTCTGGATTTTACACTTTTTTCAGATGGCCCTTTTGACCGGGGGGAAGTGAGACTTCATTGTAGTGCAGATTTCCTTTGCAAGCTTGCTTGGTTGGCCAAAAAGGGCGTATGCGTTTTTTCCTGAATATATTCAGGAAAAAACGCATACGCCCTTTTTGGCCAAGTGCATCATTGTGGACGTTCTGCCTCTTTTCCTATGCTTTCAATGCAATTCCAGTCTACCTCCTGAAATCGGTTTCCTGCAATTCTGCCCCGCTTTCAAGTCCTCTTGGCAGCCTTACTTCAGTCTATCTTTGGACGATAGCTGTCATTTGTAACTCTGCAGGTTTGTGAGTTACAGTGCCCCTGAGCTCCTTTCTTCAACTCGCTTTCTTGTGACCTGGCCACAACACCGCAGGATGGCTTCAGGCCCTAATCTGGTTCCGGCCCGGCACGCTGAGCCTTTGGTTAATTCCTCTTCCTGGTGGGAAATGAGAGTTAAATTTGCCCGTCCAGACACCTCCAGCTAGCCTCTCATTGGTTCTCGCTATTCCTGTTCATCTTCCGCAGAAATTGCAAACTGGGCCAAACAGGAGGTTAAAGGGACTGACTCTCCAAGTGGGGAGAGTGTTAGTAAAGCGTCTGGAATGTTGCACCCGAGTACCAGGGTACGAAAACTGAGACATATTTGAACACGTCTCCAGATCACATGGTTGATCATACTCTAGGTTCCACATGCATGTTTTAGCTGAAGGAAGAATACCTTAAACCTGGGTAGTTGAAACCCGTGGAATGGGTACCATGCAATATGACTTCAAAGGGTCTTCATTTGCTCACGAACCTCTCCAATCCTATCACTGCTGCGTTTATGCCCCTGTACACATGCTTGATTCTCTTTCGGAGACATAGCAATCCATAGGTTTTAAGATACTTACTAGTCAGGTACATTCTTAGGCGTTTAATATGCGGTGTTGAGTCCATTTCGTTGAGCAAGGAGTAGCTCTTGTCTATTCCATATTTGGCTTAAGGAACTTTATCTGTGCTCATTTCAATCTCTGGTTTTATGCAGCACCCCAACTCACCTTTCCCCTTAAGCAAGCATAAGTTGGTTTTCTAAATTTGAGACCCTGTTCTGTTCTGTAATTCAGTTCCTGTGTAGCCAAGTTTACATTCCGTGTATTGCTGATATCTTATGATGTTTCTTTTCCTGTGTGACTTATTTCAGTTAGAATCATCATACCTGAATCCACTCATTGTGCTGCTAAGGGCCTGATGACACAGATTTCATTGCTGAGTGATATTGCTTTGTAAGTAAATACCACAACTTCTTTATCCATTTTTCACTTTCTGCGATGTTGAACTTGTACTGTAAACGAGGTTCTTGTAAACAGAGCTGTTCCAAACTTTGGGGTGGCTGTGTCTTTTTGATTTTAATTTCCCTAAGCTATAGGACCATAAGTGGAAGTGCCCTAGGCTCTGTTGCTTTGTTTTTTAGATGTTTCAGGAAACACCATACACTTCTCCCGAGTGGTTGTTGGCAATTTACATCCCGCCCATCAGCATAACAAGGCTCCCAGTTCTCCATGGCCTGTCCTGCCTTTCTGGATTTTACACTTTTTTCAGATGGCCCTTTTGACCGGGGGGAAGTGAGACTTCATTGTAGTGCAGATTTCCTTTGCAAGCTTGCTTGGTTGGCCAAAAAGGGCGTATGCGTTTTTTCCTGAATATATTCAGGAAAAAACGCATACGCCCTTTTTGGCCAAGTGCATCATTGTGGACGTTCTGCCTCTTTTCCTATGCTTTCAATGCAATTCCAGTCTACCTCCTGAAATCGGTTTCCTGCAATTCTGCCCCGCTTTCAAGTCCCCTTGGCAGCCTTACTTCAGTCTATTTTTGGACGATAGCTGTCATTTATAACTCTGCAGGTTTGTGAATTACAGTGCCCCTGAGCTCCTTTCTTCAACTTGCTTTCTTGTGACCTGGCCGCAACACCGCAGGATGGCTTCAGGCCCTAATCTGGTTCCGGCACGGCACGCTGAGCCTTTGGTTAATTCCTCTTCCTGGTGGGAAATGAGAGTTAAATTTGCCCGTTCAGACACCTCCAGCTAGTCTCTCATTGGTTCTCGCTATTCCTGTTCATCTTCCACAGAAATTGCAAACTGGGCCAAACAGGAGGTTAAAGGGACTGACTCTCCAAGTGGGGAGAGTGTTAGTAAAGCGTCTGGAATGTTGCACCCGAGTACCAGGGTACGAAAACTGAGACATATTTGAACACGTCTCCCGATCACATGGTTGATCATACTCTAGGTTCCACATGCATGTTTTAGCTGAAGGAAGAATACTTAAACCTCGGTAGTTGAAACCCGTGGAATGGGTACCATGCAATATGACTTCAAAGGGTCTTCATTTGCTCACCGAACCTCTCCAATCCTATCACTGCTGCGTTTATGCCCCTGTACACATGCTTGATTCTCTTTCAGAGACATAGCAATCCATAGGTTTTAAGATACTTACTAGTCAGGTACATTCTTACGCGTTTAATATGCGGTGTTGAGTCCATTTTGTTGAGCAAGGAGTAGCTCTTGTCTATTCCATATTTGACTTAAAGAACTTTATCTGTGCTCATTTCAAGCTCTGGTTTTATGCAGCACCCCAACTCACCTTTCCCCTTAAGCAAGCATAAGTTGGTTTTCTAAATTTGAGACCCTGTTCTGTTCTGTAATTCAGTTCCTGTGTAGCCAAGTTTACATTCCGTGTATTACTGATATCTTATGATGTTTCTTTTTCTGTGTGACTTATTTCAGTTAGAATCATCATACCTGAATCCACTCATTGTGCTGCTAAGGGCCTGATGACACAGATTTCATTGCTGAGTGATATTGCTTTGTAAGTAAATACCACAACTTCTTTATCCATTTTTCACTTTCTGCGATGTTGAACTTGTACTGTAAACGAGGTTCTTGTAAACAGAGCCGTTCCAAACTTTGGGGTGGCTGTGTCTTTTTGATTTTAATTTCCCTAAGCTATAGGACCATAAGTGGAAGTGCCCTAGGTTCTGTTGCTTTGTTTTTTAGATGTGTCAGGAAACACCATACACTTCTCTCCAGTGGTTGTTGGCAATTTACATCCCGCCCATCAGCATAACAAGGCTCCCAGTTCTCCATGGCCTGTCCTGCCTTTCTGGATTTTACACTTTTTTCAGATGGCCCTTTTGACCGGGGGAAGTGAGACTTCATTGTAGTGCAGATTTCCTTTGCAAGCTTGCTTGGTTGGCCAAAAAGGGGGTATGCGTTTTTTCCTGAATATATTCAGGAAAAAACGCATACGCCCTTTTTGGCCAAGTGCATCATTGTGGACGTTCTGCCTCTTTTCCTATGCTTTCAATGCAATTCCAGTCTACCTCCTGAAATCGGTTTCCTGCAATTCTGCCCCGCTTTCAAGTCCTCTTGGCAGCCTTACTTCAGTCTATCTTTGGACGATAGCTGTGATTTGTAACTCTGCAGGTTTGTGAGTTACAGTGCCCCTGAGCTCCTTTCTTCAACTCGCTTTCTTTTGAGCTGCCCGCAACACCGCAGGATGGCTTCAGGCCCTAATCTGGTTCCGGTACGGCACGCTGAGCCTTTGGTTATTTCCTCTTCCTGGTGGGAAATGAGAGTTAAATTTGCCCGTCCAGACACCTCCAGCTAGCCTCTCATTGGTTCTCGCTATTCCTGTTCATCTTCCGCAGAAATTGCAAACTGTGCCAAACAGGAGGTTAAAGGCACTGACTCTCCAAGTGGGGAGAGTGTTAGTAAAGCGTCTGGAATGTTGCACCCGAGTACCAGGGGAGGAAAACTGAGACATATTTGAACACGTCTCCCGATCACATGGTTGATCATACTCTGGGTTCCACATGCACGTTTTAGCTGAAGGAAGAAAACCTAAAACCTGGGTAGTTGAAACCCGTGGAATGGGTACCATGCAATATGACTTCAAAGGGTCTTCATTTGCTCACCGAACCTCTCCAATCCTATCACTGCTGCGTTTATGCCCCTGTACACATGCTTGATTCTCTTTTGGAGACATAGCAATCCATAGGTTTTAAGATACTTACTAGTCAGGTACATACTTAGGAGTTTAATATGGGGTTTTGAGTCCATTTCGTTGAGCAAGGAGTAGCTCTTGTCTATTCCATATTTGGCTTAAGGAACTTTATCTGTGCTCATTTCAATCTCTGGTTATATGCAGCACCCCAACTCACCTTTACCCTTAAGCAAGCATAAGTTGGTTTTCTAAATTTGAGACCCTGTTCTGTTCTGTAATTCAGTTCCTGTGTAGCCAAGTTTACATTCCGTGTATTACTGATATCTTATGATGTTTCTTTTTCTGTGTGACTTATTTCAGTTAGAATCATCATACCTGAATCCACTCATTGTGCTGCTAAGGGCCTGATGACACAGATTTCATTGCTGAGTAATATTGCTTTGTAAGTAAATACCACAACTTCTTTATCCATTTTTCACTTTCTGCGAGTTGAACTTGTACTGTAAACGAGGTTCTTGTAAACAGAGGCGTCCCAAACTTTGGGGTGGCTGTGTCTTTTTGATTTTAATTTCCCTAAGCTATAGGACCATAAGTGGAAGTGCCCTAGGCTCTGTTGCTTTGTTTTTTAGATGTTTCAGGAAACACCATACACTTCTCCCGAGTGGTTGTTGGCAATTTACATCCCGCCCATCAGCATAACAAGGCTCCCAGTTCTCCATGGCCTGTCCTGCCTTTCTGGATTTTACACTTTTTTCAGATGGCCCTTTTGACCGGGGGGAAGTGAGACTTCATTGTAGTGCAGATTTCCTTTGCAAGCTTGCTTGGTTGGCCAAAAAGGGCGTATGCGTTTTTTCCTGAATATATTCAGGAAAAAACGCATACGCCCTTTTTGGCCAAGTGCATCATTGTGGACGTTCTGCCTCTTTTCCTATGCTTTCAATGCAATTCCATTCTACCTCCTGAAATCGGTTTCCTGCAATTCTGCCCCGCTTTCAAGTTCTCTTGGCAGCCTTACTTCAGTCTATTTTTGGACGATAGCTGTCATTTATAACTCTGCAGGTTTGTGAATTACAGTGCCCCTGAGCTCCTTTCTTCAACTCGCTTTCTTGTGAGCTGGCCGCAACACCGCAGGATGGCTTCAGGCCCTAATCTGGTTCCGGTACGGCACGCTGAGCCTTTGGTTATTTCCTCTTCCTGGTGGGAAATGAGAGTTAAATTTGCCCGTCAAGACACCTCCAGCTAGCCTCTCATTGGTTCTCGCTATTCCTGTTCATCTTCCGCAGAAATTGCAAACTGTGCCAAACAGGAGGTTAAAGGCGCTGACTCTCCAAGTGGGGAGAGTGTTAGTAAAGCGTCTGGAATGTTGCACCCGAGTACCAGGGTACGAAAACTGAGACATATTTGAACACGTCTCTCGATCACATGGTTGATCATACTCTGGGTTCCACATGCACGTTTTAGCTGAAGGAAGAAAACCTAAAACCTGGGTAGTTGAAACCCGTGGAATGGGTACCATGCAATATGACTTCAAAGGGTCTTCATTTGCTCACCGAACCTCTCCAATCCTATCACTGCTGCGTTTATGCCCCTGTACACTTGCTTGATTCTCTTTCAGAGACATAGCAATCCATAGGTTTTAAGATACTTACTAGTCAGGTACATTCTTAGGAGTTTAATATGCGGTGTTGAGTCCATTTCGTTGAGCAAGGAGTAGCTCTTGTCTATTCCATATTTGGCTTAAGGAACTTTATCTGTGCTCATTTCAATCTCTGGTTTTATGCAGCACCCCAACTCACCTTTACCCTTAAGCAAGCATAAGTTGGTTTTCTAAATTTGAGACCCTGTTCTGTTCTGTAATTCAGTTCCTGTGTAGCCAAGTTTACATTCCGTGTATTACTGATATCTTTTGATGTTTCTTTTTCTGTGTGACTTATTTCAGTTAGAATCATCATACCTGAATCCACTCATTGTGCTGCTAAGGGCCTGATGACACAGATTTCATTGCTGAGTGATATTGCTTTGTAAGTAAATACCACAACTTCTTTATCCATTTTTCACTTTCTGCGATGTTGAACTTGTACTGTAAACGAGGTTCTTGTAAACAGAGCCGTTCCAAACTTTGGGGTGGCTGTGTCTTTTTGATTTTAATTTCCCTAGGCTATAGGACCATAAGTGGAAGTGCCCTAGGCTCTGTTGCTTTGTTTTTTAGATGTTTCAGGAAACACCATACACTTCTCCCGAGTGGTTGTTGGCAATTTACATCCCGCCATTCAGCATAACAAGCCTCCCAGTTCTCCATGGCCTGTCCTGCCTTTCTGGATTTTACACTTTTTTCAGATGGCCCTTTTGACCGGGGGGAAGTTAGACTTCATTGTAGTGCAGATTTCCTTTGCAAGCTTGCTTGGTTGGCCAAAAAGGGCGTATGCGTGTTTTCCTGAATATATTCAGGAAAACACGCATATGCCCTTTTTGGCCAAGTGCATCATTGTGGACGTTCTGCCTCTTTTCCTATGCTTTCAATGAAATTCCAGTCTACCTCCTGAAATCGGTTTCCTGCAATTCTGCGCCGCTTTCAAGTCCTCTTGGCAGCCTTACTTCAGTCTATTTTTGGACGATAGCTGTCATTTATAACTCTGCAGGTTTGTGAATTACAGTGCCCCTGAGCTCCTTTCTTCAACTGGCTTTCTTGTGACCTGGCCGCAACACCGCAGGATGTCTTCAGGCCCTAATCTGGTTCTGGCACGGCATGCTGAGCCTTTGGTTAATTCCTCTTCCTGGTGGGAAATGAGAGTTAAATTTGCCCATCCAGACACCTCCAGCTAGTCTCTCATTGGTTCTCGCTATTCCTGTTCATCTTCCACAGAAATTGCAAACTTGGCCAAACAGGAGGTTAAAGGGACTGACTCTCCAAGTGGGGAGAGTGTTAGTAAAGCGTCTGGAATGTTGCACCCGAGTACCAGGGTACGAAAACTGAGACATATTTGAACACGTCTCCCGATCACATGGTTGATCATACTCTGGGTTCCACATGCATGTTTTAGCTGAAGGAAGAATACCTTAAACGTGGGTAGTTGAAACCCGTGGAATGGGTACCATGCAATATGACTTCAAAGGGTCTTCATTTGCTCACGAACCTCTCCAATCCTATCACTGCTGCGTTTATGCCCCTGTACACATGCTTGATACTCTTTCAGAGACATAGCAATCCATAGGTTTTAAGATACTTACCATTCAGGTACATTCTTAGGCGTTTAATATGCGGTGTTGAGTCCATTTCGTTGAGCAAGGAGTAGCTCTTGTCTATTCCATATTTGGCTTAAGGAACTTTATCTGTGCTCATTTCAATCTCTGGTTTTATGCAGCACCCCAACTCACCTTTCCCCTTAAGCAAGCATAAGTTGGTTTTCTAAATTTGAGACCCTGTTCTGTTCTGTAATTCAGTTCCTGTGTAGCCAAGTTTACATTCCGTGTATTACTGATATCTTATGATGTTTCTTTTTCTGTGTGACTTATTTCAGTTAGAATCATCATACCTGAATCCACTCATTGTGCTGCTAAGGGCCTGATGACACAGATTTCATTGCTGAGTGATATTGCTTTGTAAGTAAATACCACAACTTCTTTATCCATTTTTCACTTTCTGCGATGTTGAACTTGTACTGTAAACTAGGTTCTTGTAAACAGAGGCGTCCCAAACTTTGGGGTGGCTGTGTCTTTTTGATTTTAATTTCCCTAAGCTATAGGACCATAAGTGGCAGTGCCCTAGGCTCTGTTGCTTTGTTTTTTAGATGTTTCAGGAAACACCATACACTTCTCCCGAGTGGTTGTTGGCAATTTACATCCCGCCCATCAGCATAACAAGGCTCCCAGTTCTCCATGGCCTGTCCTGCCTTTCTGGATTTTACATTTTTTTCAGATGGCCCTTTTGACCGGGGGGAAGTGAGACTTCATTGTAGTGCAGATTTCCTTTGCAAGCTTGCTTGGTTGGCCAAAAAGGGCGTATGCGTTTTTTCCTGAATATATTCAGGAAAAAACGCATACGCCCTTTTTGGCCAAGTGCATCATTGTGGACGTTCTGCCTCTTTTCCTATGCTTTCAATGCAATTCCAGTCTACCTCCTGAAATCGGTTTCCTGCAATTCTGCCCCGCTTTCAAGTCCTCTTGGCAGCCTTACTTCAGTCTATCTTTGGACGATAGCTGTCATTTATAACTCTGCAGGTTTGTGAATTACAGTGCCCCTGAGCTCCTTTCTTCAACTCGCTTTCTTGTGACCTGGCCACAACACCGCAGGATGGCTTCAGGCCCTAATCTGGTTCCGGCCCGGCACGCTGAGCCTTTGGTTAATTCCTCTTCCTGGTGGGAAATGAGAGTTAAATTTGCCCGTCCAGACACCTCCAGCTAGCCTCTCATTGGTTCTCGCTATTCCTGTTCATCTTCCGCAGAAATTGCAAACTGGGCCAAACAGGAGGTTAAAGGCGCTGACTCTCCAAGTGGGGAGAGTGTTAGTAAAGCGTCTGGAATGTTGCACCCGAGTACCAGGGTACGAAAACTGAGACATATTTGAACACGTCTCCCGATCACATGGTTGATCATACTCTAGGTTCCACATGCATGTTTTAGCTGAAGGAAGAATACCTTAAACCTGTGTAGTTGAAACCCGTGGAATGGGTACCATGCAATATGACTTCAAAGGGTCTTCATTTGCTCACGAACCTCTCCAATCCTATCACTGCTGCGTTTATGCCCCTGTACACATGCTTGATTCTCTTTCGGAGACATAGCAATCCATAGTTTTTAAGATACTTACTAGTCAGGTACATTCTTAGGCGTTTAATATGCGGTGTTGAGTCCATTTCGTTGAGCAAGGAGTAGCTCTTGTCTATTCCATATTTGGCTTAAGGAACTTTATCTGTGCTCATTTCAATCTCTGGTTTTATGCAGCACCCCAACTCACCTTTCCCCTTAAGCAAGCATAAGTTGGTTTTCTAAATTTGAGACCCTGTTCTGTTCTGTAATTCAGTTCCTGTGTAGCCAAGTTTACATTCCGTGTATTACTGATATCTTATGATGTTTCTTTTCCTGTGTGACTTATTTCAGTTAGAATCATCATACCTGAATCCACTCATTGTGTTGCTAAGGGCCTGATGACATAGATTTCATTGCTGAGTGATATTGCTTTGTAAGTGAATACCACAACTTCTTTATCCATTTTTCACTTTCTGTGATGTTGAACTTGTACTGTAAACGAGGTTCTTGTAAACAGAGCCGTTCCAAACTTTGGGGTGGCTGTGTCTTTTTGATTTTAATTTCCCTAAGCTATAGGACCATAAGTGGAAGTGCCCTAGGCTCTGTTGCTTTGTTTTTTAGATGTTTCAGGAAACACCATACACTTCTCCCGAGTGGTTGTTGGCAATTTACATCCCGCCCATCAGCATAACAAGGCTCCCAGTTCTCCATGGCCTGTCCTGCCTTTCTGGATTTTACACTTTTTTCAGATGGCCCTTTTGACCGGGGGGAAGTGAGACTTCATTGAAGTGCAGATTTCCTTTGCAAGCTTGCTTGGTTGGCCAAAAAGGGCGTATGCGTTTTTTCCTGAATATATTCAGGAAAAAACGCATACGCCCTTTTTGGCCAAGTGCATCATTGTGGACGTTCTGCCTCTTTTCCTATGCTTTCAATGCAATTCCAGTCTACCTCCTGAAATCGGTTTCCTGCAATTCTGCCCCGCTTTCAAGTCCCCTTGGCAGCCTTACTTCAGTCTATTTTTGGACGATAGCTGTCATTTATAACTCTGCAGGTTTGTGAATTACAGTGCCCCTGAGCTCCTTTCTTCAACTTGCTTTCTTGTGACCTGGCCGCAACACCGCAGGATGGCTTCAGGCCCTAATCTGGTTCCGGCACGGCACGCTGAGCCTTTGGTTAATTCCTCTTCCTGGTGGGAAATGAGAGTTAAATTTGCCCGTTCAGACACCTCCAGCTAGTCTCTCATTGGTTCTCGCTATTCCTGTTCATCTTCCACAGAAATTGCAAACTGGGCCAAACAGGAGGTTAAAGGGACTGACTCTCCAAGTCGGGAGAGTGTTAGTAAAGTGTCTGGAATGTTGCACCCGAGTACCAGGGTACGAAAACTGAGACATATTTGAACACGTCTCCCGAGCACATGGTTGATCATACTCTAGGTTCCACATGCATGTTTTAGCTGAAGGAGGAATACTTAAACCTCGGTAGTTGAAACCCGTGGAATGGGTACCATGCAATATGACTTCAAAGGGTCTTCATTTGCTCACCGAACCTCTCCAATCCTATCACTGCTGCGTTTATGCCCCTGTACACATGCTTGATTCTCTTTTGGAGACATAGCAATCCATAGGTTTTACGATACTTTCTAGTCAGGTACATTCTTAGGCGTTTAATATGCGGTGTTGAGTCCATTTCGTTGAGCAAGGAGTAGCTCTTGTCTATTCCATATTTGACTTAAGGAACTTTATCTGTGCTCATTTCAATCTCTGGTTTTATGCAGCACCCCAACTCACCTTTACCCTTAAGCAAGCATAAGTTGGTTTTCTAAATTTGAGACCCTGTTCTGTTCTGTAATTCAGTTCCTGTGTAGCCAAGTTTACATTCCGTGTATTACTGATATCTTATGATGTTTCTTTTTCTGTGTAACTTATTTCAGTTAGAATCATCATACCTGAATCCACTCATTGTGCTGCTAAGGGCCTGATGACACAGATTTCATTGCTGAGTGATATTGCTTTGTAAGTAAATACCACAACTTCTTTATCCATTTTTCACTTTCTGCGATGTTGAACTTGTACTGTAAACGAGGTTCTTGTAAACAGAGCCGTTCCAAACTTTGCGTTGGCTGTGTCTTTTTGATTTTAAATTGCCTAATCTATAGGACCATAAGCGGCAGTGCCCTAGGCTCTGTTGCTTTGTTTTTTAGATGTTTCAGAAACACCATACACTTCTCCCGAGTGTCTGTTGGCAATTTACATCCCGCCCTTCAGCATAACAAGGCTCCCAGTTCTCCATGGCCTGTCCTGCCTTTCTGGATTTTACACTTTTTTCAGATGGCCCTTTTGACCGGGGGGAAGTGAGACTTCATTGTAGTGCAGATTTCCTTTGCAAGCTTGCTTGGTTGGCCAAAAAGGGCGTATGCGTTTTTTCCTGAATATATTCAGGAAAAAACGCATACGCCCTTTTTGGCCAAGTGCATCATTGTGGACGTTCTGCCTCTTTTCCTATGCTTTCAATGCAATTGCAGTCTACCTCCTGAAATCGGTTTCCTGCAATTCTGCCCCGCTTTCAAGTCCTCTTGGCAGCCTTACTTCAGTCTATTTTTGGACGATAGCTGTCATTTATAACTCTGCAGGTTTGTGAATTACAGTGCCCCTGAGCTCCTTTCTTCAACTGGCTTTCTTGTGACCTGGCCGCAACACCGCAGGATGGCTTCAGGCCCTAATCTGGTTCTGGCACGGCACGCTGAGCCTTTGGTTATTTCCTCTTCCTGGTGGGAAATGAGAGTTAAATTTGCCCATCCAGACACCTCCAGCTAGTCTCTCATTGGTTCTCGCTATTCCTGTTCATCTTCCACAGAAATTGCAAACTGGGCCAAACAGGAGGTTAAAGGGACTGACTCTCCAAGTGGGAGAGTGTTACTAAGGCGTCTGGAATGTTGCACCCGAGTACCAGGGTACGAAAACTGAGACATATTTGAACACGTCTCCCGATCACATGGTTGATCATACTTGGGTTCCACATGCATGTTTTAGCTGAAGGAAGAATACCTTAAACCTGGAGAGTTAAGACCCGTGTAATGGGTACCATGTAATATGACTTCAAAGGGTCTTCATTTGCTCACCGAACCTCTCCAATCCTATCACTGCTGCCTTTATGCCCCTGTACACATGCTTGATTCTCTTTCGGAGACATAGCAATCCATAGGTTTTAAGATACTTACTAGTCAGGTACATTCTTAGGCGTTTAATATGCGGTGTTGAGTCCATTTCGTTGAGCAAGGAGTAGCTCTTGTCTATTCCATATTTGGCTTAAGGAACTTTATCTGTGCTCATTTCAATCTCTGGTTTTATGCAGCACCCCAACTCACCTTTACCCTTAAGCAAGCATAAGTTGGTTTTCTAAATTTGAGACCCTGTTCTGTTCTGTAATTCAGTTCCTGTGTAGCCAAGTTTACATTCTGTGTATTACTGATATCTTATGATGTTTCTTTTTCTGTGTGACTTATTTCAGTTAGAACCATCATACCTGAATCCACTCATTGTGCTGCTAAGGGCCTGATGACACAGATTTCATTGCTGAGTGATATTGCTTTGTAAGTAAATACCACAACTTCTTTCTCCATTTTTCACTTTCGGCGATGTTGAACTTGTACTGTATATGAGGTTCTTGTAAACAGAGCCGTTCCAAACTTTGGGGTGGCTGTGTCTTTTTGAGTTTAATTTCCCTAAGCTATAGGACCATAAGTGGAAGTGCCCTAGGTTCTGTTGCTTTGTTTTTTAGATGTTTCAGGAAACACCATACACTTCTCCGGAGTGGTTTTTGGCAATTTACATCCCGCCCATCAGCATAACAAGGCTCCCAGTTCTCCAAGGCCTGTCCTGCCTTTCTGGATTTTACACTTTTTTCAGATGGCCCTTTTGACCGGGGGGAAGTGAGACTTCATTGTAGTGCAGATTTCCTTTGCAAGCTTGCTTGGTTGGCCAAAAAGGGCGTATGCGTTTTTTCCTGAATATATTCAGGAAAAAACGCATACGCCCTTTTTGGCCAAGTGCATCATTGTGGACGTTCTGCCTCTTTTCCTATGCTTTCAATGCAATTCCAGTCTACCTCCTGAAATCGGTTTCCTGCAA
This sequence comes from Delphinus delphis, assembly GCF_949987515.2. Taxonomy (NCBI): domain Eukaryota; kingdom Metazoa; phylum Chordata; class Mammalia; order Artiodactyla; family Delphinidae; genus Delphinus; species Delphinus delphis. The sequence continues at coordinate 237,161 of NW_027192791.1, read as the reverse complement.
TTCTGCCCCGCTTTCAAGTCCTCTTGGCAGCATTACTTCAGTCTATTTTTGGACGATAGCTGTCATTTATAACTCTGCAGGTTTGTGAATTACAGTGCCCCGGAGCTCCTTTCTTCAACTCGCTTTCTTGTGAGCTGGCCGCAACACCGCAGGATGGCTTCAGGCCCTAATCTGGTTCCGGTACGGCACGCTGAGCCTTTGGTTATTTCCTCTTCCTGGTGGGAAATGAGAGTTAAATTTGCCCGTTCAGACACCTCCAGCTAGCCTCTCATTGGTTCTCGCTATTCCTGTTCATCTTCCGCAGAAATTGCAAACTGTGCCAAACAGGAGGTTAAAGGCGCTGACTCTCCAAGTGGGGAGAGTGTTAGTAAAGCGTCTGGAATGTTGCACCCGAGTACCAGGGGAGGAAAACTGAGACATATTTGAACACGTCTCTCGATCACATGGTTGATCATACTCTGGGTTCCACATGCACGTTTTAGCTGAAGGAAGAAAACCTAAAACCTGTGTAGTTGAAACCCGTGTAATGGGTACCATGCAATATGACTTCAAAGGGTCTTCATTTGCTCACCGAACCTCTCCAATCCTATCACTGCTGCGTTTATGCCCCTGTACACATGCTTGATTCTCTTTCAGAGACATAGCAATCCATAGGTTTTAAGATACTTACTAGTCAGGTACATTCTTAGGAGTTTAATATGGGGTGTTGAGTCCATTTCGTTGAGCAAGGAGTAGCTCTTGTCTATTCCATATTTGGCTTAAGGAACTTTATCTGTGCTCATTTCAATCTCTGGTTTTATGCAGCACCCCAACTCACCTTTACCCTTAAGCAAGCATAAGTTGGTTTTCTAAATTTGAGACCCTGTTCTGTTCTGTAATTCAGTTCCTGTGTAGCCAAGTTTACATTCCGTGTATTACTGATATCTTTTGATGTTTCTTTTTCTGTGTGACTTATTTCAGTTAGAATCATCATACCTGAATCCACTCATTGTGCTGCTAAGGGCCTGATGACACAGATTTCATTGCTGAGTGATATTGCTTTGTAAGTAAATACCACAACTTCTTTATCCATTTTTCACTTTCTGCGATGTTGAACTTGTACTGTAAACGAGGTTCTTGTAAACAGAGCCGTTCCAAACTTTGGGGTGGCTGTGTCTTTTTGATTTTAATTTCCCTAGGCTATAGGACCATAAGTGGAAGTGCCCTAGGCTCTGTTGCTTTGTTTTTTAGATGTTTCAGGAAACACCATACACTTCTCCCGAGTGGTTGTTGGCAATTTACATCCCGCCCTTCAGCATAACAAGGCTCCCAGTTCTCCATGGCCTGTCCTGCCTTTCTGGATTTTACACTTTTTTCAGATGGCCCTTTTGACCGGGGGGAAGTGAGACTTCATTGTAGTGCAGATTTCCTTTGCAAGCTTGCTTGGTTGGCCAAAAGGGGCGTATGCGTTTTTTCTTGAATATATTCAGGAAAAAACGCATACGCCCTTTTTGGCCAAGTGCATCATTGTGGACGTTCTGCCTCTTTTCCTATGCTTTCAATGCAATTCCAGTCTACCTCCTGAAATCGGTTTCCTGCAATTCTGCCCCGCTTTCAAGTCCTCTTGGCAGCCTTACTTCAGTATATTTTTGGACGATAGCTGTCATTTATAACTCTGCAGGTTTGTGAATTACAGTGCCCCTGAGCTCCTTTCTTCAACTCGCTTTCTTGTGACCTGGCCGCAACACTGCAGGATGGCTTCAGGCCCTAATCTGGTTCCGGCACGGCACGCTGAGCCTTTGGTTAATTCCTCTTCCTGGTGGGAAATGAGAGTTAAATTTGCCCGTCCAGACACCTCCAGCTAGTCTCTCATTGGTTCTCGCTATTCCTGTTCATCTTCCGCAGAAATTGCAAACTGGGCCAAACAGGAGGTTAAAGGGACTGACTCTCCAAGTGGGGAGAGTGTTAGTAAAGCGTCTGGAATGTTGCACCCGAGTACCAGGGGAGGAAAACTGAGACATATTTGAACACGTCTCCCGATCACATGGTTGATCATACTCTAGGTTCCACATGCCTGTTTTAGCTGAAGGAAGAATACCTTAAACCTGGGTATTTGAAACCCGTGGAATGGGTACCATGCAATATGACTTCAAAGGGTCTTCATTTGCTCACCGAACATCTCCAATCCTATCACTGCTGCGTTTATGCCCCTGTACACATGCTTGATTCTCTTTCGGAGACATAGCAATCCATAGGTTTTAAGATACTTACTAGTCAGGTACATTCTTAGGCGTTTAATATGCGATGTTGAGTCCATTTCGTTGAGCAAGGAGTAGCTCTTTTCTATTCCATATTTGGCTTAAGGAACTTTATCTGTGCTCATTTCAATCTCTGGTTTTATGCAGCACCCCAACTCACCTTTACCCTTAAGCAAGCATAAGTTGGTTTTCTAAATTTGAGACCCTGTTCTGTTCTGTAATTCAGTTACTGTGTAGCCAAGTTTACATTCCGTGTATTACTGATATCTTATGATGTTTCTTTTTCTGTGTGACTTATTTCAGTTAGAATCATCATACCTGAATCCACTCATTGTGCTGCTAAGGGCCTGATGACACAGATTTCATTGCTGAGTAATATTGCTTTGTAAGTAAATACCACAACTTTTTTATCCATTTTTCAATTTCTGCGATGTTGAACTTGTACTGTAAACGAGGTTCTTGTAAACAGAGCCGTTCCAAACTTTGCGGTGGCTGTGTCTTTTTGATTTTAAATTGCCTAAGCTATAGGACCATAAGCGGCAGTGCCCTAGGCTCTGTTGCTTTGTTTTTTAGATGTTTCAGAAACACCATACACTTCTCCCCAGTGGTTGTTGGCAATTTACATCCCGCCCTTCAGCATAACAAGGCTCCCAGTTCTCCATGGCCTGTCCTGCCTTTCTGGATTTTACACTTTTTTCAGATGGCCCTTTTGACCGGGGGGAAGTGAGACTTCATTGTAGTGCAGATTTCCTTTGCAAGCTTGCTTGGTTGGCCAAAAAGGGCGTATGCGTTTTTTCCTGAATATATTCAGGAAAAAACGCATACGCCCTTTTTGGCCAAGTGCATCATTGTGGACGTTCTGCCTCTTTTCCTATGCTTTCAATGCAATTGCAGTCTACCTCCTGAAATCGGTTTCCTGCAATTCTGCCCCGCTTTCAAGTCCTCTTGGCAGCCTTACTTCAGTCTATTTTTGGACGATAGCTGTCATTTATAACTCTGCAGGTTTGTGAATTACAGTGCCCCTGAGCTCCTTTCTTCAACTGGCTTTCTTGTGACCTGGCCGCAACACCGCAGGATGGCTTCAGGCCCTAATCTGGTTCTGGCACGGCACGCTGAGCCTTTGGTTATTTCCTCTTCCTGGTGGGAAATGAGAGTTAAATTTGCCCATCCAGACACCTCCAGCTAGTCTCTCATTGGTTCTCGCTATTCCTGTTCATCTTCCACAGAAATTGCAAACTGGGCCAAACAGGAGGTTAAAGGGACTGACTCTCCAAGTGGGAGAGTGTTACTAAGGCGTCTGGAATGTTGCACCCGAGTACCAGGGTACGAAAACTGAGACATATTTGAACACGTCTCGCGAATACATGGTTGATCATACTTGGGTTCCACATGTATGTTTTAGCTGAAGGAAGAATACCTTAAACCTGGAGAGTTAAGACCCGTGTAATGGGTACCATGCAATATGACTTCAAAGGGTCTTCATTTGCTCACCGAACCTCTCCAATCCTATCACTGCTGCCTTTATGCCCCTGTACACATGCTTGATTCTCTTTCGGAGACATAGCAATCCATAGGTTTTAAGATACTTACTAGTCAGGTACATTCTTAGGCGTTTAATATGCGGTGTTGAGTCCATTTCGTTGAGCAAGGAGTAGCTCTTGTCTATTCCATATTTGGCTTAAGGAACTTTATCTGTGCTCATTTCAATCTCTGGTTTTATGCAGCACCCCAACTCACCTTTACCCTTAAGCAAGCATAAGTTGGTTTTCTAAATTTGAGACCCTGTTCTGTTCTGTAATTCAGTTCCTGTGTAGCCAAGTTTACATTCTGTGTATTACTGATATCTTATGATGTTTCTTTTTCTGTGTGACTTATTTCAGTTAGAACCATCATACCTGAATCCACTCATTGTGCTGCTAAGGGCCTGATGACACAGATTTCATTGCTGAGTGATATTGCTTTGTAAGTAAATACCACAACTTCTTTCTCCATTTTTCACTTTCGGCGATGTTGAACTTGTACTGTATATGAGGTTCTTGTAAACAGAGCCGTTCCAAACTTTGGGGTGGCTGTGTCTTTTTGAGTTTAATTTCCCTAAGCTATAGGACCATAAGTGGAAGTGCCCTAGGTTCTGTTGCTTTGTTTTTTAGATGTTTCAGGAAACACCATACACTTCTCCGGAGTGGTTTTTGGCAATTTACATCCCGCCCATCAGCATAACAAGGCTCCCAGTTCTCCAAGGCCTGTCCTGCCTTTCTGGATTTTACACTTTTTTCAGATGGCCCTTTTGACCGGGGGGAAGTGAGACTTCATTGTAGTGCAGATTTCCTTTGCAAGCTTGCTTGGTTGGCCAAAAAGGGCGTATGCGTTTTTTCCTGAATATATTCAGGAAAAAACGCATACGCCCTTTTTGGCCAAGTGCATCATTGTGGACGTTCTGCCTCTTTTCCTATGCTTTCAATGCAATTCCAGTCTACCTCCTGAAATCGGTTTCCTGAAATTCTGCCCCGCTTTCAAGTCCTCTTGGCAGCATTACTTCAGTCTATTTTTGGACGATAGCTGTCATTTATAACTCTGCAGGTTTGTGAATTACAGTGCCCCGGAGCTCCTTTCTTCAACTCGCTTTCTTGTGAGCTGGCCGCAACACCGCAGGATGGCTTCAGGCCCTAATCTGGTTCCGGTACGGCACGCTGAGCCTTTGGTTATTTCCTCTTCCTGGTGGGAAATGAGAGTTAAATTTGCCCGTCCAGACACCTCCAGCTAGCCTCTCATTGGTTCTCGCTATTCCTGTTCATCTTCCGCAGAAATTGCAAACTGTGCCAAACAGGAGGTTAAAGGCGCTGACTCTCCAAGTGGGGAGAGTGTTAGTAAAGCGTCTGGAATGTTGCACCCGAGTACCAGGGGAGGAAAACTGAGACATATTTGAACACGTCTCTCGATCACATGGTTGATCATACTCTGGGTTCCACATGCACGTTTTAGCTGAAGGAAGAAAACCTAAAACCTGTGTAGTTGAAACCCGTGGAATGGGTACCATGCAATATGACTTCAAAGGGTCTTCATTTGCTCACCGAACCTCTCCAATCCTATCACTGCTGCGTTTATGCCCCTGTACACATGCTTGATTCTCTTTCAGAGACATAGCAATCCATAGGTTTTAAGATACTTACTAGTCAGGTACATTCTTAGGAGTTTAATATGGGGTGTTGAGTCCATTTCGTTGAGCAAGGAGTAGCTCTTGTCTATTCCATATTTGGCTTAAGGAACTTTATCTGTGCTCATTTCAATCTCTGGTTTTATGCAGCACCCCAACTCACCTTTACCCTTAAGCAAGCATAAGTTGGTTTTCTAAATTTGAGACCCTGTTCTGTTCTGTAATTCAGTTCCTGTGTAGCCAAGTTTACATTCCGTGTATTACTGATATCTTTTGATGTTTCTTTTTCTGTGTGACTTATTTCAGTTAGAATCATCATACCTGAATCCACTCATTGTGCTGCTAAGGGCCTGATGACACAGATTTCATTGCTGAGTGATATTGCTTTGTAAGTAAATACCACAACTTCTTTATCCATTTTTCACTTTCTGCGATGTTGAACTTGTACTGTAAACGAGGTTCTTGTAAACAGAGCCGTTCCAAACTTTGGGGTGGCTGTGTCTTTTTGATTTTAATTTCCCTAGGCTATAGGACCATAAGTGGAAGTGCCCTAGGCTCTGTTGCTTTGTTTTTTAGATGTTTCAGGAAACACCATACACTTCTCCCGAGTGGTTGTTGGCAATTTACATCCCGCCATTCAGCATAACAAGCCTCCCAGTTCTCCATGGCCTGTCCTGCCTTTCTGGATTTTACACTTTTTTCAGATGCCCCTTTTGACCGGGGGGAAGTGAGACTTCATTGTAGTGCAGATTTCCTTTGCAAGCTTGCTTGGTTGGCCAAAAGGGGCGTATGCGTTTTTTCTTGAATATATTCAGGAAAAAACGCATACGCCCTTTTTGGCCAAGTGCATCATTGTGGACGTTCTGCCTCTTTTCCTATGCTTTCAATGCAATTCCAGTCTACCTCCTGAAATCGGTTTCCTGCAATTCTGCCCCGCTTTCAAGTCCTCTTGGCAGCCTTACTTCAGTATATTTTTGGACGATAGCTGTCATTTATAACTCTGCAGGTTTGTGAATTACAGTGCCCCTGAGCTCCTTTCTTCAACTCGCTTTCTTGTGACCTGGCCGCAACACTGCAGGATGGCTTCAGGCCCTAATCTGGTTCCGGCACGGCACGCTGAGCCTTTGGTTAATTCCTCTTCCTGGTGGGAAATGAGAGTTAAATTTGCCCGTCCAGACACCTCCACCTAGTCTCTCATTGGTTCTCGCTATTCCTGTTCATCTTCCGCAGAAATTGCAAACTGGGCCAAACAGGAGGTTAAAGGGACTGACTCTCCAAGTGGGGAGAGTGTTAGTAAAGCGTCTGGAATGTTGCACCCGAGTACCAGGGGAGGAAAACTGAGACATATTTGAACACGTCTCCCGATCACATGGTTGATCATACTCTAGGTTCCACATGCCTGTTTTAGCTGAAGGAAGAATACCTTAAACCTGGGTATTTGAAACGCGTGGAATGGGTACCATGCAATATGACTTCAAAGGGTCTTCATTTGCTCACCGAACATCTCCAATCCTATCACTGCTGCGTTTATGCCCCTGTACACATGCTTGATTCTCTTTCGGAGACATAGCAATCCATAGGTTTTAAGATACTTACTAGTCAGGTACATTCTTAGGCGTTTAATATGCGATGTTGAGTCCATTTCGTTGAGCAAGGAGTAGCTCTTGTCTATTCCATATTTGGCTTAAGGAACTTTATCTGTGCTCATTTCAATCTCTGGTTTTATGCAGCACCCCAACTCACCTTTACCCTTAAGCAAGCATAAGTTGGTTTTCTAAATTTGAGACCCTGTTCTGTTCTGTAATTCAGTTACTGTGTAGCCAAGTTTACATTCCGTGTATTACTGATATCTTATGATGTTTCTTTTTCTGTGTGACTTATTTCAGTTAGAATCATCATACCTGAATCCACTCATTGTGCTGCTAAGGGCCTGATGACACAGATTTCATTGCTGAGTAATATTGCTTTGTAAGTAAATACCACAACTTTTTTATCCATTTTTCAATTTCTGCGATGTTGAACTTGTACTGTAAACGAGGTTCTTGTAAACAGAGCCGTTCCAAACTTTGCGGTGGCTGTGTCTTTTTGATTTTAAATTGCCTAAGCTATAGGACCATAAGCGGCAGTGCCCTAGGCTCTGTTGCTTTGTTTTTTAGATGTTTCAGAAACACCATACACTTCTCCCGAGTGGTTGTTGGCAATTTACATCCCGCCCTTCAGCATAACAAGGCTCCCAGTTCTCCATGGCCTGTCCTGCCTTTCTGGATTTTACACTTTTTTCAGATGGCCCTTTTGACCGGGGGGAAGTGAGACTTCATTGTAGTGCAGATTTCCTTTGCAAGCTTGCTTGGTTGGCCAAAAAGGGCGTATGCGTTTTTTCCTGAATATATTCAGGAAAAAACGCATACGCCCTTTTTGGCCAAGTGCATCATTGTGGACGTTCTGCCTCTTTTCCTATGCTTTCAATGCAATTGCAGTCTACCTCCTGAAATCGGTTTCCTGCAATTCTGCCCCGCTTTCAAGTCCTCTTGGCAGCCTTACTTCAGTCTATTTTTGGACGATAGCTGTCATTTATAACTCTGCAGGTTTGTGAATTACAGTGCCCCTGAGCTCCTTTCTTCAACTCGCTTTCTTGTGACCTGGCCGCAACACCGCAGGATGTCTTCAGGCCCTAATCTGGTTCTGGCACGGCACGCTGAGCCTTTGGTTATTTCCTCTTCCTGGTGGGAAATGAGAGTTAAATTTGCCCATCCAGACACCTCCAGCTAGTCTCTCATTGGTTCTCGCTATTCCTGTTCATCTTCCACAGAAATTGCAAACTGGGCCAAACAGGAGGTTAAAGGGACTGACTCTCCAAGTGGGAGAGTGTTACTAAGGCGTCTGGAATGTTGCACCCGAGTATCAGGGTACGAAAACTGAGACATATTTGAACACATCTCCCGATCACATGGTTGATCATACTTGGGTTCCACATGCATGTTTTAGCTGAAGGAAGAATACCTTAAACCTGGAGAGTTAAGACCCGTGTAATGGGTACCATGCAATATGACTTCAAAGGGTCTTCATTTGCTCACCGAACCTCTCCAATCCTATCACTGCTGCGTTTATGCCCCTGTACACATGCTTGATTCTCTTTCGGAGACATAGCAATCCATAGGTTTTAAGATACTTACTAGTCAGGTACATTCTTAGGCGTTTAATATGCGGTGTTGAGTCCATTTCGTTGAGCAAGGAGTAGCTCTTGTCTATTCCATATTTGGCTTAAGGAACTTTATCTGTGCTCATTTCAATCTCTGGTTTTATGCAGCACCCCAACTCACCTTTACCCTTAAGCAAGCATAAGTTGGTTTTCTAAATTTGAGACCCTGTTCTGTTCTGTAATTCAGTTCCTGTGTAGCCAAGTTTACATTCTGTGTATTACTGATATCTTATGATGTTTCTTTTTCTGTGTGACTTATTTCAGTTAGAACCATCATACCTGAATCCACTCATTGTGCTGCTAAGGGCCTGATGACACAGATTTCATTGCTGAGTGATATTGCTTTGTAAGTAAATACCACAACTTCTTTCTCCATTTTTCACTTTCGGCGATGTTGAACTTGTACTGTAAATGAGGTTCTTGTAAACAGAGCCGTTCCAAACTTTGGGGTGGCTGTGTCTTTTTGAGTTTAATTTCCCTAAGCTATAGGACCATAAGTGGAAGTGCCCTAGGTTCTGTTGCTTTGTTTTTTAGATGTTTCAGGAAACACCATACACTTCTCCGGAGTGGTTTTTGGCAATTTACATCCCGCCCATCAGCATAACAAGGCTCCCAGTTCTCCAAGGCCTGTCCTGCCTTTCTGGATTTTACACTTTTTTCAGATGGCCCTTTTGACCGGGGGGAAGTGAGACTTCATTGTAGTGCAGATTTCCTTTGCAAGCTTGCTTGGTTGGCCAAAAAGGGCGTATGCGTTTTTTCCTGAATATATTCAGGAAAAAACGCATACGCCCTTTTTGGCCAAGTGCATCATTGTGGACGTTCTGCCTCTTTTCCTATGCTTTCAATGCAATTGCAGTCTACCTCCTGAAATCGGTTTCCTGCAATTCTGCCCCGCTTTCAAGTCCTCTTGGCAGCCTTACTTCAGTCTATTTTTGGACGATAGCTGTCATTTATAACTCTGCAGGTTTGTGAATTACAGTGCCCCTGAGCTCCTTTCTTCAACTCGCTTTCTTGTGACCTGGCCGCAACACTGCAGGATGGCTTCAGGCCCTAATCTGGTTCCGGCACGGCACGCTGAGCCTTTGGTTAATTCCTCTTCCTGGTGGGAAATGAGAGTTAAATTTGCCCGTCCAGACACCTCCACCTAGTCTCTCATTGGTTCTCGCTATTCCTGTTCATCTTCCGCAGAAATTGCAAACTGGGCCAAACAGGAGGTTAAAGGGACTGACTCTCCAAGTGGGGAGAGTGTTAGTAAAGCGTCTGGAATGTTGCACCCGAGTACCAGGGGAGGAAAACTGAGACATATTTGAACACGTCTCCCGATCACATGGTTGATCATACTCTAGGTTCCACATGCCTGTTTTAGCTGAAGGAAGAATACCTTAAACCTGGGTATTTGAAACGCGTGGAATGGGTACCATGCAATATGACTTCAAAGGGTCTTCATTTGCTCACCGAACATCTCCAATCCTATCACTGCTGCGTTTATGCCCCTGTACACATGCTTGATTCTCTTTCGGAGACATAGCAATCCATAGGTTTTAAGATACTTACTAGTCAGGTACATTCTTAGGCGTTTAATATGCGATGTTGAGTCCATTTCGTTGAGCAAGGAGTAGCTCTTGTCTATTCCATATTTGGCTTAAGGAACTTTATCTGTGCTCATTTCAATCTCTGGTTTTATGCAGCACCCCAACTCACCTTTACCCTTAAGCAAGCATAAGTTGGTTTTCTAAATTTGAGACCCTGTTCTGTTCTGTAATTCAGTTACTGTGTAGCCAAGTTTACATTCCGTGTATTACTGATATCTTATGATGTTTCTTTTTCTGTGTGACTTATTTCAGTTAGAATCATCATACCTGAATCCACTCATTGTGCTGCTAAGGGCCTGATGACACAGATTTCATTGCTGAGTAATATTGCTTTGTAAGTAAATACCACAACTTTTTTATCCATTTTTCAATTTCTGCGATGTTGAACTTGTACTGTAAACGAGGTTCTTGTAAACAGAGCCGTTCCAAACTTTGCGGTGGCTGTGTCTTTTTGATTTTAAATTGCCTAAGCTATAGGACCATAAGCGGCAGTGCCCTAGGCTCTGTTGCTTTGTTTTTTAGATGTTTCAGAAACACCATACACTTCTCCCGAGTGGTTGTTGGCAATTTACATCCCGCCCTTCAGCATAACAAGGCTCCCAGTTCTCCATGGCCTGTCCTGCCTTTCTGGATTTTACACTTTTTTCAGATGGCCCTTTTGACCGGGGGGAAGTGAGACTTCATTGTAGTGCAGATTTCCTTTGCAAGCTTGCTTGGTTGGCCAAAAAGGGCGTATGCGTTTTTTCCTGAATATATTCAGGAAAAAACGCATACGCCCTTTTTGGCCAAGTGCATCATTGTGGACGTTCTGCCTCTTTTCCTATGCTTTCAATGCAATTGCAGTCTACCTCCTGAAATCGGTTTCCTGCAATTCTGCCCCGCTTTCAAGTCCTCTTGGCAGCCTTACTTCAGTCTATTTTTGGACGATAGCTGTCATTTATAACTCTGCAGGTTTGTGAATTACAGTGCCCCTGAGCTCCTTTCTTCAACTCGCTTTCTTGTGACCTGGCCGCAACACCGCAGGATGTCTTCAGGCCCTAATCTGGTTCTGGCACGGCACGCTGAGCCTTTGGTTATTTCCTCTTCCTGGTGGGAAATGAGAGTTAAATTTGCCCATCCAGACACCTCCAGCTAGTCTCTCATTGGTTCTCGCTATTCCTGTTCATCTTCCACAGAAATTGCAAACTGGGCCAAACAGGAGGTTAAAGGGACTGACTCTCCAAGTGGGAGAGTGTTACTAAGGCGTCTGGAATGTTGCACCCGAGTATCAGGGTACGAAAACTGAGACATATTTGAACACATCTCCCGATCACATGGTTGATCATACTTGGGTTCCACATGCATGTTTTAGCTGAAGGAAGAATACCTTAAACCTGGAGAGTTAAGACCCGTGTAATGGGTACCATGCAATATGACTTCAAAGGGTCTTCATTTGCTCACCGAACCTCTCCAATCCTATCACTGCTGCGTTTATGCCCCTGTACACATGCTTGATTCTCTTTCGGAGACATAGCAATCCATAGGTTTTAAGATACTTACTAGTCAGGTACATTCTTAGGCGTTTAATATGCGGTGTTGAGTCCATTTCGTTGAGCAAGGAGTAGCTCTTGTCTATTCCATATTTGGCTTAAGGAACTTTATCTGTGCTCATTTCAATCTCTGGTTTTATGCAGCACCCCAACTCACCTTTACCCTTAAGCAAGCATAAGTTGGTTTTCTAAATTTGAGACCCTGTTCTGTTCTGTAATTCAGTTCCTGTGTAGCCAAGTTTACATTCTGTGTATTACTGATATCTTATGATGTTTCTTTTTCTGTGTGACTTATTTCAGTTAGAACCATCATACCTGAATCCACTCATTGTGCTGCTAAGGGCCTGATGACACAGATTTCATTGCTGAGTGATATTGCTTTGTAAGTAAATACCACAACTTCTTTCTCCATTTTTCACTTTCGGCGATGTTGAACTTGTACTGTAAATGAGGTTCTTGTAAACAGAGCCGTTCCAAACTTTGGGGTGGCTGTGTCTTTTTGAGTTTAATTTCCCTAAGCTATAGGACCATAAGTGGAAGTGCCCTAGGTTCTGTTGCTTTGTTTTTTAGATGTTTCAGGAAACACCATACACTTCTCCGGAGTGGTTTTTGGCAATTTACATCCCGCCCATCAGCATAACAAGGCTCCCAGTTCTCCAAGGCCTGTCCTGCCTTTCTGGATTTTACACTTTTTTCAGATGGCCCTTTTGACCGGGGGGAAGTGAGACTTCATTGTAGTGCAGATTTCCTTTGCAAGCTTGCTTGGTTGGCCAAAAAGGGCGTATGCGTTTTTTCCTGAATATATTCAGGAAAAAACGCATACGCCCTTTTTGGCCAAGTGCATCATTGTGGACGTTCTGCCTCTTTTCCTATGCTTTCAATGCAATTGCAGTCTACCTCCTGAAATCGGTTTCCTGCAATTCTGCCCCGCTTTCAAGTCCTCTTGGCAGCCTTACTTCAGTCTATTTTTGGACGATAGCTGTCATTTATAACTCTGCAGGTTTGTGAATTACAGTGCCCCTGAGCTCCTTTCTTCAACTCGCTTTCTTGTGACCTGGCCGCAACACCGCAGGATGTCTTCAGGCCCTAATCTGGTTCTGGCACGGCACGCTGAGCCTTTGGTTATTTCCTCTTCCTGGTGGGAAATGAGAGTTAAATTTGCCCATCCAGACACCTCCAGCTAGTCTCTCATTGGTTCTCGCTATTCCTGTTCATCTTCCACAGAAATTGCAAACTGGGCCAAACAGGAGGTTAAAGGGACTGACTCTCCAAGTGGGAGAGTGTTACTAAGGCGTCTGGAATGTTGCACCCGAGTACCAGGGTACGAAAACTGAGACATATTTGAACACATCTCCCGATCACATGGTTGATCATACTTGGGTTCCACATGCATATTTTAGCTGAAGGAAGAATACCTTAAACCTGGAGAGTTAAGACCCGTGTAATGGGTACCATGCAATATGACTTCAAAGGGTCTTCATTTCCTCACCGAACCTCTCCAATCCTATCACTGCTGCGTTTATGCCCCTGTACACATGCTTGATTCTCTTTCGGAGACATAGCAATCCATAGGTTTTAAGATACTTACTAGTCAGGTACATTCTTAGGCGTTTAATATGCGGTGTTGAGTCCATTTCGTTGAGCAAGGAGTAGCTCTTGTCTATTCCATATTTGGCTTAAGGAACTTTATCTGTGCTCATTTCAATCTCTGGTTTTATGCAGCACCCCAACTCACCTTTACCCTTAAGCAAGCATAAGTTGGTTTTCTAAATTTGAGACCCTGTTCTGTTCTGTAATTCAGTTCCTGTGTAGCCAAGTTTACATTCTGTGTATTACTGATATCTTATGATGTTTCTTTTTCTGTGTGACTTATTTCAATTAGAACCATCATACCTGAATCCACTCATTGTGCTGCTAAGGGCCTGATGACACAGATTTCATTGCTGAGTGATATTGCTTTGTAAGTAAATACCACAACTTCTTTCTCCATTTTTCACTTTCGGCGATGTTGAACTTGTACTGTAAATGAGGTTCTTGTAAACAGAGCCGTTCCAAACTTTGGGGTGGCTGTGTCTTTTTGAGTTTAATTTCCCTAAGCTATAGGACCATAAGTGGAAGTGCCCTAGGTTCTGTTGCTTTGTTTTTTAGATGTTTCAGGAAACACCATACACTTCTCCGGAGTGGTTTTTGGCAATTTACATCCCGCCCATCAGCATAACAAGGCTCCCAGTTCTCCAAGGCCTGTCCTGCCTTTCTGGATTTTACACTTTTTTCAGATGGCCCTTTTGACCGGGGGGAAGTGAGACTTCATTGTAGTGCAGATTTCCTTTGCAAGCTTGCTTGGTTGGCCAAAAAGGGCGTATGCGTTTTTTCCTGAATATATTCAGGAAAAAACGCATACGCCCTTTTTGGCCAAGTGCATCATTGTGGACGTTCTGCCTCTTTTCCTATGCTTTCAATGCAATTCCAGTCTACCTCCTGAAATCGGTTTCCTGCAATGTTGCCCCGCTTTCAAGTCCTCTTGGCAGCCTTACTTCAGTCTATTTTTGGACGATAGCTGTCATTTATAACTCTGCAGGTTTTTGAATTACAGTGCCCCTGAGCTCCTTTTTTCAACTCGCTTTCTTGTGACCTGGCCGCAACACCGCAGGATGGCTTCAGGCCTTAATCTGGTTCCGGCACGGCACGCTGAGCCTTTGGTTAATTCCTCTTCCTGGTGGGAAATGAGAGTTAAATTTGCCCGTTCAGACACCTCCAGCTAGTCTCTCATTGGTTCTTGCTATTCCTGTTCATCTTCCGCAGAAATTGCAAAGTGGGCCAAACAGGAGGTTAAAGGGACTGACTCTCCAAGTGGGGAGAGTGTTAGTAAAGCGTCTGGAATGTTGCACGCGAGTACCAGGGTACGAAAACTGAGACATATTTGAACACGTCTCCCAATCACATGGTTGATCATACTCTAGGTTCCACATGCATGTTTTAGCTGAAGGAAGAATACCTTAAACCTGGGTTGTTGAAACCCGTGGAATGGGTACCATGCAATATGACTTCAAAGGGTCTTCATTTGCTCACTGAACCTCTCCAATCCTATCACTGCTGCGTTTATGCCCCTGTACACATGCTTGATTCTCTTTCGGAGACATAGCAATCCATAGGTTTTAAGATACTTACTAGTCAGGTACATTCTTAGGCGTTTAATATGCGGTGTTGAGTCCATTTCGTTGAGCAAGGAGTAGCTCTTGTCTATTCCATATTTGGCTTAAGGAACTTTATCTGTGCTCATTTCAATCTCTGGTTTTATGCAGCACCCCAACTCACCTTTCCCCTTAAGCAAGCATAAGTTGGTTTTCTAAATTTGAGACCCTGTTCTGTTTTGGAATGCAGTTCCTGTGTAGCCAAGTTTACATTCCGTGTATTAGTGATATCTTATGATGTTTCTTTTTCTGTGTGACTTATTTCAGTTAGAATCATCGTACCTGAATCCACTCATTATGCTGCTACGGGCCTGATGATATAGATTTCATTGCTGAGTGATACTGCATTGTACGTAATTACCACAAGTTCTTTATCCATTTTTCACTTTCTGTGATATTGAACTTGTACGGTAAACGAGGTTCTAGTAAACGGAGGCGTCCCAAATTTTGGGGTGGCTGTGTCTTTTTGATTTTAATTTCCCTAAGCTATAGGACCATAAGTGGAAGTGCCCTAGGCTCTGTTGCTTTGTTTTTTAGATGTTTCAGGAAACACCATACACTTCTCCTGAGTGTCTGTTGGCAATTTACATCCCGCCCATCAGCATAACAAGGCTCCCAGTTCTCCATGGCCTGTCCTGCCTTTCTGGATTTTACACTTTTTTCAGATGGCCCTTTTGACTGGGGAGAAGTGAGACTTCATTGTAGTGCAGATTTCCTTTGCAAGTTTGCTTGGTTGGCCAAAAAGGGCGTATGCGTTTTTTCCTGAATATATTTAGGAAAAAAGGCATACGCCCTTTTTGGCCAAGTGCATCATTGTGGACGTTCTGCCTCTTTTCCTATGCTTTCAATGCAATTCCAGTCTACCTCCTGAAATAGGTTTCCTGCAATTCTGCCCCGCTTTCAAGTCCTCTTGGCAGCCTTACTTCAGTCTATTTTTGGACGATAGCTGTCATTTATAACTCTGCAGGTTTGTGAATTACAGTGCCCCTGAGCTCCTTTTTTCAACTCGCTTTCTTGTGAGCTGGCCGCAACACCGCAGGATGGCTTCAGGCCCTAATCTGGTTCTGGCACGGCACGCTGAGCCTTTGGTTAATTCCTCTTCCTGGTGGGAAATGAGAGTTAAATTTGCCCATCCAGACACCTCCAGCTAGTCTCTCATTGGTTCTCGCTATTCCTGTTCATCTTCCACAGAAATTGCAAACTGGGCCAAACAGGAGGTTAAAGGGACTGACTCTCCAAGTGGGGAGAGTGTTAGTAAAGCGTCTGGAATGTTGCACCCGAGTACCAGGGTACGAAAACTGAGACATATTTGAACACGTCTCCCGATCACATGGTTGATCATACTCTAGGTTCCACATGCATGTTTTAGCTGAAGGAAGAATACCTTAAACCTGGGTAGTTGCAACCCGTGGAATGGGTACCATGCAATATGACTTCAAAGGGTCTTCATTTGCTCACGAACCTCTCCAATCCTATCACTGCTGCATTTATGCCCCTGTACACATGCTTGATTCTCTTTCGGAGACATAGCAATCCATAGGTTTTAAGATACTTACTAGTCAGGTACATTCTTAGGCGTTTAATATGCGGTGTTGAGTCCATTTCGTTGAGCAAGGAGTAGCTCTTGTCTATTCCATATTTGGCTTAAGGAACTTTATCTGTGCTCATTTCAATCTCTGGTTTTATGCAGCACCCCAACTCACCTTTACCCTTAAGCAAGCATAAGTTGGTTTTCTAAATTTGAGACCCTGTTCTGTTCTGTAATTCAGTTCCTGTGTAGCCAAGTTTACATTCCGTGTATTACTGATATCTTATGATGTTTCTTTTTCTGTGTGACTTATTTCAGTTAGAATCATCATACCTGAATCCACTCATTGTGCTGCTAAGGGCCTGATGACACAGATTTCATTGCTGAGTGATATTGCTTTGTAAGTAAATACCACAACTTCTTTATCCATTTTTCACTTTCTGCGATGTTGAACTTGTACTGTAAACGAGGTTCTTGTAAACAGAGCCATTCCAAACTTTGGGGTGGCTGTGTCTTTTTGATTTTAATTTCCCTAAGCTATAGGACCATAAGTGGAAGTGCCCTAGGTTCTGTTGCTTTGTTTTTTAGATGTGTCAGGAAACACCATACACTTCTCTCCAGTGGTTGTTGGCAATTTACATCCCGCCCGTCAGCATAACAAGGCTCCCAGTTCTCCATGGCCTGTCCTGCGTTTCTGGATTTTACACTTTTTTCAGATGGCCCTTTTGACCGGGGGGAAGTGAGACTTCATTGTAGTGCAGATTTCCTTTGCAAGTTTGCTTGGTTGGCCAAAAAGGGCCTATGCCTTTTTTCCTGAATATATTCAGGAAAAACCGCATACGCCCTTTTTGGCCAAGTGCATCATTGTGGACGTTCTGCCTCTTTTCCTATGCTTTCAATGCAATTCCAGTCTACCTCCTGAAATCGGTTTCCTGCAATTCTGCCCCGCTTTCAAGTCCTCTTGGCAGCCTTACTTCAGTCTATTTTTGGACGATAGCTGTCATTTATAACTCTGCAGGTTTGTGAATTACAGTGCCCCTGAGCTCCTTTCTTCAACTCGCTTTCTTGTGACCTGGCCGCTACACCGCAGGATGGCTTCAGGCCCTAATCTGGTTCCGGCACGGCACGCTGAGCCTTTGGTTAATTCCTCTTCCTGGTGGGAAATGAGAGTTAAATTTGCCCGTCCAGACACCTCCAGCTAGTCTCTCATTGGTTCTCGCCATTCCTGTTCATCTTCCACAGAAATTGCAAACTGGGCCAAACAGGAGGTTAAAGGGACTGACTCTCCAAGTCGGGAGAGTGTTAGTAAAGCGTCTGGAATGTTGCACCCGAGTACCAGGGTACGAAAACTGAGACATATTTGAACACGTCTCCCGATCACATGGTTGATCATACTCTAGGTTCCACATGCATGTTTTAGCTGAAGGAAGAATACCTTAAACCTGGGTATTTGAAACCCGTGGAATGGGTACCATACAATATGACTTCAAAGGGTCTTCATTTCCTCACCGAACCTCTCCAATCCTATCACTGCTGTGTTTATGCCCCTGTACACATGCTTGATTCTCTTTCGGAGACATAGCAATCCATAGGTTTTAAGATACTTACTAGTCAGGTACATTCTTAGGCGTTTAATATGCGGTGTTGAGTCCATTTCGTTGAGCAAGGAGTAGCTCTTGTCTATTCCATATTTGGCTTAAGGAACTTTATCTGTGCTCATTTCAATCTCTGGTTTTATGCAGCACCCCAACTCACCTTTACCCTTAAGCAAGCATAAGTTGGTTTTCTAAATTTGAGACCCTGTTCTGTTCTGTAATTCAGTTCCTGTGTAGCCAAGTTTACATTCCGTGTATTACTGATATCTTATGATGTTTCTTTTTCTGTGTGACTTATTTCAGTTAGAATCATCATACCTGAATCCACTCATTGTGCTGCTAAGGGCCTGATGACACAGATTTCATTGCTGAGTGATATTGCTTTGTAAGTAAATACCACAACTTTTTTATCCATTTTTCACTTTCTGCGATTTTGAACTTGTACTGTAAACGAGGTTCTTGTAAACAGAGCCATTCCAAACTTTGGGGTGGCTGTGTCTTTTTGATTTTAAATTCCCTAAGCTATAGGACCATAAGTGGAAGTGCCCTAGGCTCTGTTGCTTTGTTTTTTAGATGTTTCAGGAAACACCATACACTTCTCCCGAGTGGTTGTTGGCAATTTACATCCCGCCCTTCAGCACAACAAGGCTCCCAGTTCTCCATGGCCTGTCCTGCCTTTCTGGATTTTACACTTTTTTCAGATGGCCCTTTTGACCGGGGGGAAGTGAGACTTCATTGTAGTGCAGATTTCCTTTGCAAGCTTGCTTGGTTGGCCAAAAAGGGCGTATGCGTTTTTTCCTGAATATATTCAGGAAAAAACGCATACGCCCTTTTTGGCCAAGTGCATCATTGTGGACGTTCTGCCTCTTTTCCTATGCTTTCAATGCAATTCCAGTCTACCTCCTGAAATCGGTTTCCTGCAATTCTGCCCCGCTTTCAAGTCCTCTTGGCAGCCTTACTTCAGTCTATTTTTGGACGATAGCTGTCATTTATAACTCTGCAGGTTTGTGAATTACAGTGCCCCAGAGCTCCTTTCTTCAACTCGCTTTCTTTTGAGCTGGCCGCAACACCGCAGGATGGCTTCAGGCCCTAATCTGGTTCCGGCACGGCACACTGAGCCTTTGGTTATTTCCTCTTCCTGGTGGGAAATGAGAGTTAAATTTGCCCGTCCAGACACCTCCAGCTAGCCTCTCATTGGTTCTCGCTATTCCTGTTCATCTTCCGCAGAAATTGCAAACTGGGCCAAATAGGAGGTTAAAGGCGCTGACTCTCCAAGTGGGGAGAGTGTTAGTAAAGCGTCTGGAATGTTGCACCCGAGTACCAGGGGAGGAAAACTGAGACATATTTGAACACGTCTCCCGTTCACATGGTTGATCATACTTGGTTTCCACATGCATGTTTTAGCTGAAGGAAGAATACCTTAAACCTGGAGAGTTGAGACCCGTGTAATGGGTACCATGCGATATGACTTCAAACGGTCTTCATTTGCTCACCGAACCTCTCCAATCCTATCACTGCTGCGTTTATGCCCCTGTACACATGCTTGATTCTCTTTCGGAGACATAGCAATCCATATGTTTTAAGATACTTACTAGTCAGGTACATTCTTAGGCGTTTAATATGCGGTGTTGAGTCCATTTCGTTGAGCAAGGAGTAGCTCTTGTCTATTCCATATTTGGCTTAAGGAACTTTATCTGTGCTCATTTCAATCTCTGGTTTTATGCAGCACCCCAACTCACCTTTCCCCTTAAGCAAGCATAAGTTGGTTTTCTAAATTTGAGACCCTGTTCTGTTCTGTAATTCAGTTCCTGTGTAGCCAAGTTTACATTCCGTGTATTACTGATATCTTATGATGTTCCTTTTTCTGTGTGACTTATTTCAGTTAGAATCATCATACCTGAATCCACTCATTGTGCTGCTAAGGGCCTGATGACACAGATTTCATTGCTGAGTGATATTGCTTTGTAAGTAAATACCACAACTTCTTTCTCCATTTTTCACTTTCTGCGATGTTGAACTTGTACTGTAAACGAGGTTCTTGTAAACAGAGCCGTTCCAAACTTTGGGGTGGCTGTGTCTTTTTGATTTTAATTTCCCTAAGCTATAGGACCATAAGTGGAAGGGCCCTAGGTTCTGTTGCTTTGTTTTTTAGATGTTTCAGGAAACACCATACACTTCTCCCAAGTGGTTGTTGGCAATTTACATCCCGCCCATCAGCATAACAAGGCTCCCAGTTCTCCATGGCCTGTCCTGCCTTTCTGGATTTTACACTTTTTTCAGATGGCCCTTTTGACCGGGGGGAAGTGAGACTTCATTGTATTGCAGATTTCCTTTGCAAGCTTGCTTGGTTGGCCAAAAAGGGCGTATGCGTTTTTTCCTGAATATATTCAGGAAAAAACGCATACGCACTTTTTGGCCAAGTGCATCATTGTGGACGTTCTGCCTCTTTTCCTATGCTTTCAATGCAATTCCAGTCTACCTCCTGAAATCGGTTTCCTGCAATTCTGCCCCGATTTCAAGTCCTCTTGGCAGCCTTACTTCAGTCTATTTTTGGACGATAGCTGTCATTTATAACTCTGCAGGTTTGTGAATTACAGTGCCCCTGAGCTCCTTTCTTCAACTCGCTTTCTTGTGACCTGGCCGCAACACCGCCGGATGGCTTCAGGCCCTAATCTGGTTCTGGCACGGCACGCTGAGCCTTTGGTTAATTCCTCTTCCTGGTGGGAAATGAGAGTTAAATTTGCCCATCCAGACACCTCCAGCTAGTCTCTCATTTGTTCTCGCTATTCCTGTTCATCTTCCACAGAAATTGCAAACTGGGCCAAACAGGAGGTTAAAGGGACTGACTCTCCAAGTGGGGAGAGTGTTAGTAAAGCGTCTGGAATGTTGCACCCGAGTACCAGGGTACGAAAACTGAGACATATTTGAACACGTCTCCCGATCACATGGTTGATCATACTCTAGGTTCCACATGCATTTTTTAGCTGAAGGAAGAATACCTTAAACCTGGGTAGTTGAAACCCGTGGAATGGGTACCATGCAATATGACTTCAAAGGGTCTTCATTTGCTCACGAACCTCTGCAATCCTATCACTGCTGCGTTTATGCCCCTGTACACATGCTTGATTCTCTTTCGGAGACATAGCAATCCATAGGTTTTAAGATACTTACTAGTCAGGTACATTCTTAGGCGTTTAATATGCGGTGTTGAGTCCATTTCGTTGAGCAAGGAGTAGCTCTTGTCTATTCCATATTTGGCTTAAGGAACTTTATCTGTTCTCATTTCAATCTCTGGTTTTATGCAGCAACCCAACTCACCTTTCCCCTTAAGCAAGCATAAGTTGGTTTTCTAAATTTCAGAACCTGTTCTGTTTTGGAATGCAGTTCCTGTGTAGCCAAGTTTACATTCCGTGTATTAGTGATATCTTATGATGTTTCTTTTTCTGTGTGACTTATTTCAGTTAGAATCATTCGTACCTGAATCTACTCATTATGCTGCTATGGGCCTGATGACATAGATTTCATTGCTGAGTGATACTGCATTGTACGTAAGTACCACAAGTTCTTTATCCATTTTTCACTCTCTGTGATATTGAACTTGTACGGTAAACGAGGTTCTTGTAAACAGAGGCGTCCCAAACTTTGGGGTGGCTGTGTCTTTTTGATTTTAATTTCCCTAAGCTATAGGACCATAAGTGGAAGTGCCCTAGGCTCTGTTGCTTTGATTTTTAGATGTTTCAGGAAACACCATACACTTCTCCTGAGTGTCTGTTGGCAATTTACATCTCGCCCATCAGCATAACAAGGCTCCCAGTTCTCCATGGCCTGTCCTGCCTTTCTGGATTTTACACTTTTTTCAGATGGCCCTTTTGACCGGGGGGAAGTGAGACTTCATTGTAGTGCAGATTTCCTTTGCAAGCTTGCTTGGTTGGCCAAAAAGGGCGTATGCGTTTTTTCCTGAATATATTCAGGAAAAAACGCATACGCCCTTTTTGGCCAAGTGCATCATTGTGGACGTTCTGCCTCTTTTCCTATGCTTTCAATGCAATTCCAGTCTACCTCCTGAAATCGGTTTCCTGCAATTCTGCCCCGCTTTCAAGTCCTCTTGGCAGCCTTACTTCAGTCTATTTTTGGACGATAGCTGTCATTTATAAATCTGCAGGTTTGTGAATTACAGTGCCCCTGAGCTCCTTTCTTCAACTCGCTTTCTTGTGACCTGGCCGCAACACCGCAGGATGACATCAGGCCCTAATATGGTTCTGGCACGGCACGCTGAGCCTTTGGTTAATTCCTCTTCCTGGTGGGAAATGAGAGTTAAATGTGCCCATCCAGACACCTCCAGCTAGTCTCTCATTGGTTCTCGCTATTTCTGTTCATCTTCCACAGAAATTGCAAACTGGGCCAAACAGGAGGTTAAAGGGACTGAGTCTCCAAGTGGGGAGAGTGTTAGTAAAGCGTCTGGAATGTTGCACCCGAGTACCAGGGTACGAAAACTGAGACATATTTGAACACGTCTCCCGATCACATGGTTGATCATACTCTGGGTTCCACATGCATGTTTTAGCTGAAGGAAGAATACCTAAAACCTGGGTAGTTGAAACCCGTGGAATGGGTACCATGCAATATGACTTCAAAGGGTCTTCATTTGCTCACCGAACCTCTCCAATCCTATCACTGCTGCGTTTATGCCCCTGTACACATGCTTGATTCTCTTTCGGAGACATAGCAATCCATAGGTTTTAAGATACTTACTAGTCAGGTACATTCTTAGGCGTTTAATATGCGGTGTTGAGTCCATTTTGTTGAGCAAGGAGTAGCTCTTGTCTATTCCATATTTGGCTTAAGGAACTTTATCTGTGCTCATTTCAATCTCTGGTTTTATGCAGCACCCCAACTCACCTTTCCCCTTAAGCAAGCATAAGTTGGTTTTCTAAATTTGAGACCCTGTTCTGTTCTGTAATTCAGTTCCTGTGTAGCCAAGTTTACATTCCGTGTATTACTGATATCTTATGATGTTTCTTTTCCTGTGTGACTTATTTCAGTTAGAATCATCATACCTGAATCCACTCATTGTGCTGCTAAGGGCCTTGTGACACAGATTTCATTGCTGAGTGATATTGCTTTGTAAGTAAATACCACAACTTCTTTATCCATTTTTCACTTTCTGCGATGTTGAACTTGTACTGTAAACGAGGTTCTTGTAAACAGAGCCATTCCATACTTTGGGGTGGCTGTGTCTTTTTGATTTTAATTTCCCTAAACTATAGGACCATAAGTGGAAGTGCCCTAGGTTCTGTTGCTTTGTTTTTTAGATGTTTCAGGAAACACCATACACTTCTCCCGAGTGGTTGTTGGCAATTTACATCCCACCCATCAGCATAACAAGGCTCCCAGTTCTCCATGGCCTGTCCTGCCTTTCTGGATTTTACACTTTTTTCAGATGGCCCTTTTGACCGGGGGGAAGTGAGACTTCATTGTAGTGCAGATTTCCTTTGCAAGCTTGCTTGGTTGGCCAAAAAGGGCGTATGCGTTTTTTCCTGAATATATTCAGGAAAAAACGCATACGCCCTTTTTGGCCAAGTGCATCATTGTGGACGTTCTGCCTCTTTTCCTATGCTTTCAATGCAATTCCAGTCTACCTCCTGAAATCGGTTTCCTGCAATTCTGCCCCGCTTTCAAGTCCTCTTGGCAGCCTGACTTCAGTATATTTTTGGACGATAGCTGTCATTTATAACTCTGCAGGTTTGTGAATTACAGTGCCCCTGAGCTCCTTTCTTCAACTCGCTTTCTTGTGACCTGGCCGCAACACCGCAGGATGGCTTCAGGCCCTAATCTGCTTCCGACACGTCTCGCTGAGCCTTTGGTTAATTCCTCTTCCTGGTGGGAAATGAGAGTTAAATTTGCCCGTCCAGACACCTCCAGCTAGTGTCTCATTGGTTCTCGCTATTCCTGTTCATCTTCCAGAGAAATTGCAAACTGGGCCTAACAGGAGGTTAAAGGGAATGACTCTCCAAGTCGGGAGAGTGTTAGTAAAGCGTCTGGAATGTTGCACCTGAGTACCAGGGGAGGAAAACTGAGACATATTTGAACACGTCTCCCGTTCACATGGTTGATTATACTTGGGTTCCACATGCATGTTTTAGCTGAAGGAAGAATACCTTAAACCTGGAGAGTTGAGACCCGTGAAATGGGTACCATGCAATATGACTTCAAAGGGTCTTCATTTGCTCACCGAACCTCTCCAATCCTATCACTGCTGCGTTTATGCCCCTGTACACACGCTTGATTCTCTTTTGGAGACATAGCAATCCATAGGTTTTAAGATACTTACTAGTCAGGTACATTCTTAGGCGTTTAAAATGGGGTTTTGAGTCCATTTCGTTGAGCAAGGAGTAGTTCTTGTCTATTCCATATTTGGCTTAAGGAACTTTATCTGTGCTCATTTCAATCTCTGGTTTTATGCAGCACCCCAACTCACCTTTCCCCTTAAGCAAGCATAAGTTGGTTTTCTAAATTTGAGACCCTGTTCTGTTTTGGAATGCAGTTCCTGTGTAGCCAAGTTTACATTCCGTGTATTAGTGATATCTTATGATGTTTCTTTTTCTGTGTGACTTATTTCAGTTAGAATCATCGTACCTGAATCCACTCATTATGCTGCTACGGGCCTGATGACATAGATTTCATTGCTGAGTGATACTGCATTGTACGTAAGTACCACAAGTTCTTTATCCATTTTTCACTTTCTGTGATATTGAACTTGTACGGTAAACGAGGTTCTTGTAAACGGAGGCGTCCCAAACTTTGGGGTGGCTGTGTCTTTTTGATTTTAATTTCCCTAAGCTATAGGACCATAAGTGGAAGTGCCCTAGGCTCTGTTGCTTTGTTTTTTAGATGTTTAAGGAAACACCATACACTTCTCCTGAGTGTCTGTTGGCAATTTACATCCCGCCCATCGGCATAACAAGGCTCCCAGTTCTCCATGGCCTGTCCTGCCTTTCTGGATTTTACACTTTTTGCAGATGGCCCTTTTGACCGGGGAGAAGTGAGACTTCATTGTAGTGCAGATTTCCTTTGCAAGTTTGCTTGGTTGGCCAAAAAGGGCGTATGCGTTTTTTCCTGAATATATTCAGGAAAAAACGCATACGCCCTTTTTGGCCAAGTGCATCATTGTGGACGTTCTGCCTCTTTTCCTGTGCTTTCAGTGCAATTCCAGTCTACCTCCTGAAATCGGTTTCCTGCAATTCTGCCCCGCTTTCAAGTCCTCTTGGCAGCCTTACTTCAGTATATTTTTGGACGATAGCTGTCATTTATAACTCTGCAGGTTTGTGAATTACAGTGCCCCTGAGCTCCTTTCTTCAACTCGCTTTCTTGTGACCTGGCCGCAACACCGCAGGATGACTTCAGGCCCTAATCTGGTTCTGGCACGGCACGCTGAGCCTTTGGTTAATTCCTCTTCCTGGTGGGAAATGAGAGTTAAATTTGCCCATCCAGACACCTCCAGCTAGTCTCTCATTGGTTCTCGCTATTTCTGTTCATCTTCCACAGAAATTGCAAACTGGGCCAAACAGGAGGTTAAAGGGACTGACTCTCCAAGTGGGGAGAGTGTTAGTAAAGCGTCTGGAATGTTGCACCTGAGTACCAGGGTACGAAAACTGAGACATATTTGAACACGTCTCCCGATCACATGGTTGATCATACTCTAGGTTCCACATGCATGTTTTAGCTGAAGGAAGAATACCTTAAACCTGGGTAGTTGAAACCCGTGGAATGGGTACCATGCAATATGACTTCAAAGGGTCTTCATTTGCTCACGAACCTCTCCAATCCTATCACTGCTGCATTTATGACCCTGTACACATGCTTGATTCTCTTTCGGAGACATAGCAATCCATAGGTTTTAAGATACTTACTAGTCAGGTACATTCTTAGGCGTTTAATATGCGGTGTTGAGTCCATTTCATTGAGCAAGGAGTAGCTCTTGTCTATTCCATATTTGGCTTAAGGAACTTTATCTGTGCTCATTTCAATCTCTGGTTTTATGCAGCACCCCAACTCACCTTTCCCCTTAAGCAACCATAAGTTGCTTTTCTAAATTTGAGACCCTGTTCTGTTCTGTAATTCAGTTCCTGTGTAGCCAAGTTTACATTCCGTGTATTACTGATATCTTATGATGTTTCTTTTTCTGTGTCACTTATTTCAGTTAGAATCATCAAACCTGAATCCACTCATTGTGCTGCTAAGGGCCTGATGACATAGATTTCATTGCTGAGTGATATTGCTTTGTAAGTAAATACCACCACTTTTTATCCATTTTTCACTTTCTGCGATGTTGAACTTGTACTGTAAACGAGGTTCTTGTAAACAGAGGCGTCCCAAACTTTGGGGTGGCTGTGTCTTTTTGATTTTAATTTCCCTAAGCTATAGGACCATAAGTGGCAGTGCCCTAGGCTCTATTGGTTTGTTTTTTAGATGTTTCAGGAAACACCATACACTTCTCCCGAGTGTCTGTTGGCAATTTACATCCCGCCCATCAGCATAACAAGGCTCCCAGTTCTCCATGGCCTGTCCTGCCTTTCTGGATTTTGCACTTTTTTCAGATGGCCCTTTTGCCCGGGGGGAAGTGAGACTTCATTGTAGTGCAGATTTCCTTTGCAAGTTTGCTTGGTTGGCCAAAAAGGGCGTATGCCTTTTTTCCCGAATATATTCAGGAAAAAACGCATACGCCCTTTTTGGCCAAGTGCATCATTGTGGACGTTCTGCCTCTTTTCCTATGCTTTCAATGCAATTCCAGTCTACCTCCTGAAATCGGTTTCCTGCAATTCTGCCCCGCTTTCAAGTCCTCTTGGCAGCCTTACTTCAGTCTATTTTTGGACGATAGCTGTCATTTATAACTCTGCAGGTTTGTGAATTACAGTGCCCCTGAGCTCCTTTCTTCAACTCGCTTTCTTGTGACCTGGCCGCAACACCGCAGGATGGCTTCAGGCCCTAATCTGGTTCCGGCACAGCATGCTGAGCCTTTGGTTAATTGCTCTTCCTGGTGGGAAATGAGAGTTAAATTTGCCCGTCCAGACACCTCCAGCTAGCCTCTCATTGGTTCTCGCTATTCCTGTTCATCTTCCGCAGAAATTGCAAACTGGGCCAAACAGGAGGTTAAAGGGACTGACACGCCAAGTCGGGAGAGGGTTAGTAAAGCGTCTGGAATGTTGCACCCGAGTAACAGGGGAGGAAAACTGAGACATATTTGAACACGTCTCCCGATCACATGGTTGATCATACTCTAGGTTCCACATGCATGTTTTAGCTGAAGGAAGAATACCTTAAACCTCGGTATTTGAAACCCGTGGAATGGGTACCATGCAATATGACTTCAAAGGGTCTTCATTTGCTCACCGAACCTCTCCAATCCTATCACTGCTGTGTTTATGCCCCTGTACACATGCTTGATCCTCTTTCGGAGACATAGCAATCCATAGGTTTTAAGATACTTACTAGTCAGGTACATTCTTAGGCGTTTAATATGGGGTGTAGAGTCCATTTCGTTGAGCAAGGAGTAGCTCTTGTCTATTCCATATTTGGCTTAAGGAACTTTATCTGTGCTCATTTCAATCTCTGGTTTTATGCAGCACCCCAACTCACCTTTACCCTTAAGCAACCATAAGTTGCTTTTCTAATTTTGAGACCCTGTTCTGTTCTGTAATTCAGTTCCTGTGTAGCCAAGTTTCCATTCCGTGTATTACTGATATCTTATGATGTTTCTTTTTCTGTGTGACTTATTTCAGTTAGAATCATCAAACCTGAATCCACTCATTGTGCTGCTAAGGGCCTGATGACATAGATTTCATTGCTGAGTGATATTGCTTTGTAAGTAAATACCACATCTTCTTTATCCATTTTTCACTTTCTGCGATGTTGAACTTGTACTGTAAACGAGGTTCTTGTAAACAGAGGCGTCCCAAACTTTGGGGTGGCTGTGTCTTTTTGATTTTAATTTCCCTAAGCTATAGGACCATAAGTGGAAGTGCCCTAGGCTCTGTTGCTTTGTTTTTTAGATGTTTCAGGAAACACCATACACTTCTCCCGAGTGGTTGTTGGCAATTTACATCCCGCCCATCAGCATAACAAGGCTCCCAGTTCTCCATGGCCTGTCCTGCCTTTCTGGATTTTATACTTTTTTCAGATGGCCCTTTTGACCGGGGGGAAGTGAGACTTCATTGTAGTGCAGATTTCCTTTGCAAGCTTGCTTGGTTGGCCAAAAAGGGCGTATGCGTGTTTTCCTGAATATATTCAGGAAAACACGCATACGCCCTTTTTGGCCAAGTGCATCATTGTGGACGTTCTGCCTCTTTTCCTATGCTTTCAATGCAATTCCAGTCTACCTCCTGAAATCAGTTTCCTGCAATTCTGCCCCGCTTTCAAGTCCTCTTGGCAGCCTTACTTCAGTATATTTTTGGACGATAGCTGTCATTTATAACTCTGCAGGTTTGTGAATTACAGTGCCCCTGAGCTCCTTTCTTCAACTCGCTTTCTTTTGAGCTGGCCGCAACACCGCAGGATGGCTTCAGGCCCTAATCTGGTTCTGGCATGGCACGCTGAGCCTTTGGTTATTTCCTCTTCCTGGTGGGAAATGAGAGTTAAATTTGCCCGTCCAGACACCTCCAGCTAGTCTCTCATTGGTTCTCGCTATTCCTGTTCATCTTCCGCAGAAATTGCAAACTGGGCCAAACCTTAGGTTAAAGGGACTGACTCTCCAAGTCGGAAGACTGTTAGTAAAGCGTCTGGAATGTTGCACCCGAGTACCAGGGTACGAAAACTTAGACATATTTGAACACATCTGCCAATCACATGGTTGATCATATTCTAGGTTCCACATGCATGTTTTAGCTGAAGGAAGAATACCTTAAACCTGGGTAGTTGAAACCCGTGGAATGGGTACCATGCAATATGACTTCAAAGGGTCTTCATTTGCTCACGAACCTCTCCAATCCTATCACTGCTGCGTTTATGCCCCTGTACACACGCTTGATTCTCTTTTGGAGACATAGCAATCCATAGGTTTTAAGATACTTACTAGTCAGGTACATTCTTAGGCGTTTAATATGGGGTTTTGAGTCCATTTCGTTGAGCAAGGAGTAGCTCTTGTCTATTCCATATTTGGCTTAAGGAACTTTATCTGTGCTCATTTCAATCTCTGGTTTTATGCAGCACCCCAACTCACCTTTCCCCTTAAGCAAGCATAAGTTGGTTTTCTAAATTTGAGACCCTGTTCTGTTTTGGAATGCAGTTCCTGTGTAGCCAAGTTTACATTCCGTGTATTAGTGATATCTTATGATGTTTCTTTTTTGTGTGACTTATTTCAGTTAGAATCATCGTACCTGAATCCACTCATTATGCTGCTACGGGCCTGATGACATAGATTTCATTGCTGAGTGATACTGCATTGTACGTAAGTACCACAAGTTCTTTATCCATTTTTCACTTTCTGTGATATTGAACTTGAACGGTAAACGAGGTTCTTGTAAACGGAGGCGTCCCAAACTTTGGGGTGGCTGTGTCTTTTTGATTTTAATTTCCCTAAGCTATAGGACCATAAGTGGAAGTGCCCTAGGCTCTGTTGCTTTGTTTTTTAGATGTTTCAGGAAACACCATACACTTCTCCAGAGTGGCTGTTGGCAATTTACATCCCGCCCATCAGCATAACAAGGCTCCCAGTTCTCCAAGGCCTGTCCTGCCTTTCTGGATTTTACACTTTTTTCAGATGGCCCTTTTGACCGGGGGGAAGTGAGACTTCATTGTAGTGCAGATTTCCTTTGCAAGTTTGCTTGGTTGGCCAAAAAGGGCGTATGCGTTTTTTCCTGAATATATTCAGGAAAAAACGCATACGCCCTTTTTGTCCAAGTGCATCATTGTGGACGTTCTGCCTCTTTTCCTATGCTTTCAATGCAATTCCAGTCTACCTCCTGAAATCGGTTTCCTGCAATTCTGCCCCGCTTTCAAGTCCTCTTGGCAGCCTTACTTCAGTCTATTTTTGGATGATAGCTGTCATTTATAACTCTGCAGGTTTGTGAATTACAG
Organism: Delphinus delphis; assembly: GCF_949987515.2. Taxonomy (NCBI): domain Eukaryota; kingdom Metazoa; phylum Chordata; class Mammalia; order Artiodactyla; family Delphinidae; genus Delphinus; species Delphinus delphis. Next base: position 207,064 of record NW_027192791.1, on the reverse strand, counting down.
TGCCCCTGAGCTCCTTTCTTCAACTCGCTTTCTTGTGACCTGGCCGCAACACCGCAGGATGTCTTCAGGCCCTAATCTGGTTCTGGCACGGCACGCTGAGCCTTTGGTTAATTCCTCTTCCTGGTGGGAAATGAGAGTTAAATTTGCCCGTCCAGACACTTCCAGCTAGCCTCTCATTGGTTCTCGCTATTCCTGTTCATCTTCCGCAGAAATTGCAAACTGGGCCAAACAGGAGGTTAAAGGCGCTGACTCTCCAAGTGGGGAGAGTGTTAGTTAAGCGTCTGGAATGTTGCACCCGAGTACCAGGGGAGGAAAACTGAGACATATTTGAACACGTCTCCCGTTCACATGGTTGATCATACTTGGGTTCCACATGCATGTTTTAGCTTAAGGAAGAATACCTTACACCTGGAGAGTTAAGACCCGTGTAATGGGTACCATGCAATATGACTTCAAAGGGTCTTCATTTGCTCACGAACCTCTCCAATCATATCACTGCTGCGTTTATGCCCCTGTACACATGCTTGATTCTCTTTCGGAGACATAGCAATCCATAGGTTTTAAGATACTTACTAGTCAGGTACATTCTTAGGCGTTTAATATGCGGTGTTGAGTCCATTTCGTTGAGCAAGGAGTAGCTCTTGTCTATTCCATATTTGGCTTAAGGAACTTTATCTGTGCTCATTTCAATCTCTGGTTTTATGCAGCACCCCAACTCACCTTTCCCCTTAAGCAAGCATAAGTTGGTTTTCTAAATTTGAGACCCTGTTCTGTTCTGTAATTCAGTTCCTGTGTAGCCAAGTTTACATTCCGTGTATTACTGATATCTTATGATGTTTCTTTTTCTGTGTGACTTATTTCAGTTAGAATCATCATACCTGAATCCACTCATTGTGCTGCTAAGGGCCTGATGACATAGATTTCATTGCTGAGTGATATTGCTTTGTAAGTAAATACCACAACTTCTTTATCCATTTTTCACTTTCTGTGATTTTGAACTTGTACTGTAAACGAGGTTCTTGTAAACAGAGGCGTCCCAAACCTTGGGGTGGCTGTGTCTTTTTGATTTTAATTTCCCTAAGCTATAGGACCATAAGTGGCAGTGCCCTAGGCTCTGTTGCTTTGTTTTTTAGATGTTTCAGGAAACACCATACACTTCTCCCGAGTGGTTGTTGGCAATTTACATCCCGCCCATCAGCATAACAAGGCTCCCAGTTCTCCATGGCCTGTCCTGCCTTTCTGGATTTTACACATTTTTCAGATGGCCCTTTTGACCGGGGGGAAGTGAGACTTCATTGTAGTGCAGATTTCCTTTGCAAGCTTGCTTGGTTGGCCAAAAAGGGCGTATGCGTTTTTTCCTGAATATATTCAGGAAAAAACGCATACGCCCTTTTTGGCCAAGTGCATCATTGTGGACGTTCTGCCTCTTTTCCTATGCTTTCAATGCAATTCCAGTCTACCTCCTGAAATCGGTTTCCTGCAATTCTGCCCCGCTTTCAAGTCCTCTTGGCAGCCTTACTTCAGTATATTTTTGGACGATAGCTGTCATTTATAACTCTGCAGGTTTGTGAATTACAGTGCCCCTTAGCTCCTTTCTTCAACTCGCTTTCTTGTGACCTGGCCGCAACACTGCAGGATGGCTTCAGGCCCTAATCTGGTTCCGGCACGGCACGCTGAGCCTTTGATTAATTCCTCTTCTTGGTGGGAAATGAGAGTTAAATTTGCCCGTCCAGAAACCTCCAGCTAGCCTCTCATTGGTTCTCGCTATTCCTGTTCATCTTCCGTAGAAATTGCAAACTGGGCCAAACAGGAGGTTAAAGGGACTGACTCTCCAAGTCGGGAGAGTGTTAGTAAAGCGTCTGGAATGTTGCACCCGAGTACCAGGGTACGAAATTGAGACATATTTGAACACGTCTGCCGTTCACATGGTTGATCATACTTGGGTTCCACATGCATGTTTTAGCTGAAGGAAGAATACCTTAAACCTGGAGAGTTAAGACCCGTGTAATGGGTACCATGCAATATGACTTCAAAGGGTCTTCATTTGCTCACCGAACCTCTCCAATCCTATCACTGCTGCGTTTATGCCCCTGTACACATGCTTGATTCTCTTTTGGAGACATAGCAATCCGTAGGTTTTACGATACTTACTAGAAAGGTACATTCTTAGGCGTTTAATATGCGGTGTTGAGTCCATTTCGTTGAGCAAGGAGTAGCTCTTGTCTATTCCATATTTGGCTTAAGGAACTTTATCTGTGCTCATTTCAATCTCTGGTTTTATGCAGCACCCCAACTCACCTTTACCCTTAAGCAAGCATAAGTTGGTTTTCTAAATTTGAGACCCTGTTCTGTTCTGTAATTCAGTTCCTGTGTAGCCAAGTTTACATTCCGTGTATTACTGATATCTTATGATGTTTCTTTTTCTGTGTGACTTATTTCAGTTAGAATCATCATACCTGAATCCACTCATTGTGCTGCTAAGGGCCTGATGACACAGATTTCATTGCTGAGTGATATTGCTTTGTAAGTAAATACCACAACTTCTTTATCCATTTTTCACTTTCTGCGATGTTGAACTTGTACTGTAAACGAGGTTCTTGTAAACAGAGCCATTCCAAACTTTGGGGTGGCTGTGTCTTTTTGATTTTAATTTCCCTAAGCTATAGGACCATAAGTGGAAGTGCCCTAGGTTCTGTTGCTTTGTTTTTTAGATGTTTCAGGAAACACCATACACTTCTCCCGAGTGGTTGTTGGCAATTTACATCCCGCCCATCAGCATAACAAGGCTCCCAGTTCTCCATGGCCTGTCCTGCCTTTCTGGATTTTACACTTTTTTCAGATGGCCCTTTTGACCGGGGGAAAGTGAGACTTCATTGTAGTGCAGATTTCCTTTGCAAGCTTGCTTGGTTGGCCAAAAAGGGCGTATGCGTTTTTTCCTGAATATATTCAGGAAAAAACGCATACGCCCTTTTTGGCCAAGTGCATCATTGTGGACGTTCTGCCTCTTTTCCTATGCTTTCAATGCAATTCCAGTCTACCTCCTGAAATCGGTTTCCTGCAATTCTGCCCCGCTTTCAAGTCCTCTTGGCAGCCTTACTTCAGTCTATTTTTGGACGATAGCTGTCATTTATAACTCTGCAGGTTTGTGAATTACAGTGCCCCTGAGCTCCTTTCTTCAACTCGCTTTCTTTTGAGCTGGCCGCAACACCGCAGGATGGCTTCAGGCCCTAATCTGGTTCCGGTACGGCACGCTGAGCCTTTGGTTATTTCCTCTTCCTTGTGGGAAATGAGAGTTAAATTTGCCCGTCCAGACACCTCCAGCTAGCCTCTCATTGGTTCTCGCTATTCCTGTTCATCTTCCGCAGAAATTTCAAACTGGACCAAACAGGAGGTTAAAGGCGCTGACTATCCATGTTGAGAGAGTGTCAGTAAAGCGTCTGGAATGTTGCACCCGAGTACCAGGGGAGGAAAACTGAGACATATTTGAACACGTCTCCCGATCACATGGTTGATCATACTCTGGGTTCCACATGCATGTTTTAGCTGAAGGAAGAATACCTTAAACCTGGGTAGTTGAAACCCGTGGAATGGGTACCATGCAATATGACTTCAAAGGGTCTTCATTTGCTCACCGAACCTCTCCAATCCTATCACTGCTGCGTTTATGCCCCTGTACACATGCTTGGTTCTCTTTCGGAGACATAGCAATCCATAGGTTTTAAGATACTTACTAGTCAGGTACATTCTTAGGCGTTTAATATGGGGTGTTGAGTCCATTTCGTTGAGCAAGGAGTAGCTCTTGTCTATTCCATATTTGGCTTAAGGAACTTTATCTGTGCTCATTTCAATCTCTGGTTTTATGCAGCAACCCAACTCACCTTTCCCCTTAAGCAAGCATAAGTTGGTTTTATAATTTGAGAACCTGTTCTGTTTTGGAATTCAGTTCCTCTGTAGCCAAGTTTACATTCCGTGTATTAGTGATATCTTATGATGTTTCTTTTTCTATGTGACTTATTTCAGGTAGAATCAGCGTACCTGAATCTACTCATTATGCTGCTACGGGCCTGATGACATAGATTTCATTGCTGAGTGATACTGCATTGTACGTAAGTACCACAAGTTCTTTATCCATTTTTCACTTTCTGTGATATTGAACTTGTATGGTAAACGAGGTTCTTGTAAACGGAGGCGTTCCAAACTTTGGGGTGGCTGTGTCTTTTTGATTTTAATTTCCCTAAGCTATAGGACCATAAGTGGAAGTGCCCTAGGCTCTGTTGCTTTGTTTTTTAGGTGTTTCAGGAAACACCATACACTTCTCCAGAGTGTCTATTGGCAATTTACATCCCGCCCATCAGCATAACAAGGCTCCCAGTTCTCCATGGCCTGTCCTGCCTTTCTGGATTTTACACTTTTTTCAGATGGCCCTTTTGACCGGGGGGAAGTGAGACTTCATTGTAGTGCAGATTTCCTTTGCAAGCTTGCTTGGTTGGCCAAAAAGGGCGTATGCGTTTTTTCCTGAATATATTCAGGAAAAAACGCATACGCCCTTTTTGGCCAAGTGCATCATTGTGGATGTTCTGCCTCTTTTCCTATGCTTTCAATGCAATTCCAGTCTACCTCCTGAAATCGGTTTCCTGCAATTCTGCCCCGCTTTCAACGCCTCTTGGCAGCCTTACTTCAGTCTATTTTTGGACGACAGCTGTCATTTATAACTCTGCAGGTTTGTGAATTACAGTGCCCCTGAGCTCCTTTCTTCAACTCGCTTTCTTGTGACCTGGCCGCAACACCGTAGGATGGCTTCAGGCCCGAATCTGGTTCTGGCACGGCACGCTGAGCCTTTGGTTAATTCCTCTTCCTGGTGGGAAATGAGAGTTAATTTGCCCGTTCAGACACCTCCAGCTAGTCTCTCATTGGTTCTCGCTATTCCTGTTCATCTTCCGCAGAAATTGCAAACTGGGCCAAACAGGAGGTTAAAGGGACTGACTCTCCAAGTGGGGAGAGTGTTAGTAAAGCGTCTGGAATGTTGCACCCGAGTACCAGGGTACGAAAACTGAGACATATTTGAACACGTCTCCCGATCAAATGGTTGATCATACTCTAGGTTCCACATGCATGTTTTAGCTGAAGGAAGAATACCTTAAACCTGGGTAGTTGAAACCCGTGGAATGGGTACCATGCAATATCACTTCAAAGGGTCTTCATTTGCTCACGAACCTCTCCAATCCTATCACTGCTGCATTTATGCCCCTGTACACATGCTTGATTCTCTTTCGGAGACATAGCAATCCATAGGTTTTAAGATACTTACTAGTCAGGTACATTCTTAGGCGTTTAATATGCGGTGTTGAGTCCATTTCGTTGAGCAAGGAGTAGCTCTTGTCTATTCCATATTTGGCTTAAGGAACTTTATCTGTGCTCATTTCAATCTCTGGTTTTATGCAGCACGCCAACTCACCTTTACCCTTAAGCAAGCATAAGATGGTTTTCTAAATTTGAGACCCTGTTCTGTTCTGTAATTCAGTTCCTGTGTAGCCAAGTTTACATTCCGTGTATTACTGATATCTTATGATGTTTCTTTTTCTGTGTGACTTATTTCAGTTAGAATCATCATACCTGAATCCACTCATTGTGCTGCTAAGGGCCTGATGACACAGATTTCATTGCTGAGTGATATTGCTTTGTAAGTAAATACCACAACTTCTTTATCCATTTTTCACTTTCTGCGATGTTGAACTTGTACTGTAAACGAGGTTCTTGTAAACAGAGCCGTTCCAAACTTTGGGGTGCCTGTGTCTTTTTGATTTTAATTTCCCTAAGCTATAGGACCATAAGCGGAAGTGCCCTAGGTTCTCTTGCTTTGTTTTTTAGATGTTTCAGGAAACACCATACACTTCTCCCGAGTGGTTGTTGGCAATTTACATCCCGCCCATCAGCATAACAAGGCTCCCAGTTCTCCATGGCCTGTCCTGACTTTCTGGATTTTACACTTCTTTCAGATGGCCCTTTTGACTGGGGAGAAGTGAGACTTCATTGTAGTGCAGATTTCCTTTGCAAGCTTGCTTGGTTGGCCAAAAAGGGCGTATGCGTTTTTTCCTGAATATATTCAGGAAAAAACGCATACGCCCTTTTTGGCCAAGTGCATCATTGTGGACGTTCTGCCTCTTTTCCTATGCTTTCAATGCAATTCCAGTCTACCTCCTGAAATCGGTTTCCTGCAATTCTGCCCCGCTTTCAAGTCCTCTTGGCAGCCTTACTTCAGTCTATTTTTGGACGATAGCTGTCATTTATAACTCTGCAGGTTTGTGAATTACAGTGCCCCTGAGCTCCTTTCTTCAACTCGCTTTCTTGTGACCTGGCCGCAACACCGCAGGATGGCTTCAGGCCCTAATCTGGTTCCGGCACGGCACGCTGAGCCTTTCATTATTTCGTCTTCCTGGTGGGAAATGAGAGTTAAATTTGCCCGTCCAGACACCTCCAGCTAGTCTCTCATTGGTTCTCGCTATTCCTGTTCATCTTCCGCAGAAATTGCAAACTGGGCCAAACAGGAGGTTAAAGGCGCTGACTCTCCAAGTGGGGAGAGTGTTAGTAAAGCGTCTGGAATGTTGCACCCGAGTACCAGGGAAGGAAAACTGAGACATATTTGAACACGTCTCCCGATCACATGGTTGATCATACTCTGGGTTCCACATGCATGTTTTAGCTGAAGGAAGAATACCTAAAACCTTGGTAGTTGAAACCCGTGGAATGGGTACCATGCAATATGACTTCAAAGGGTCTTCATTTGCTCACCGAACCTCTCCAATCCTATCACTGCTGCGTTTATGCCCCTGTACACATGCTTGATTCTCTTTCGGAGACATAGCAATCCATAGGTTTTAAGATACTTACTAGTCAGGTACATTCTTAGGCGTTTAATATGCGGTGTTGAGTCCATTTCGTTGAGCAAGGAGTAGCTCTTGTCTATTCCATATTTGGCTTAAGGAACTTTATCTGTACTCATTTCAATCTCTGGTTTTATGCAGCATCCCAACTCACCTTTACCCTTAAGCAAGCATAAGTTGGTTTTATAATTTGAGAACCTGTTCTGTTTTGGAATTCAGTTCCTGTGTAGCCAAGTTTACATTCCGTGTATTAGTGATATCTTATGATGTTTCTTTTTCTATGTGACTTATTTCAGTTAGAATCAGCGTACCTGAATCTACTCATTATGCTGCTACGGGCCTGATGACATAGATTTCATTGCTGAGTGATACTGCATTGTACGTAAGTACCACAAGTTCTTTATCCATTTTTCACTTTCTGTGATATTGAACTTGTATGGTAAACGAGGTTCTTGTAAACGGAGGCGTTCCAATCTTTGGGGTGGCTGTGTCTTTTTGATTTTAATTTCCCTAAGCTATAGGACCATAAGTGGAAGTGCCCTAGGCTCTGTTGCTTTGTTTTTTAGATGTTTCAGGAAACACCATACACTTCTCCAGAGTGTCTATTGGCAATTTACATCCCGCCCATCAGCATAACAAGGCTCCCAGTTCTCCATGGCCTGTCCTGCCTTTCTGGATTTTACACTTTTTTCAGATGGCCCTTTTGACCGGGGGGAAGTGAGACTTCATTGTAGTGCAGATTTCCTTTGCAAGCTTGCTTGGTTGTACAAAAAGGGCGTATGCGTTTTTTCCTGAATATATTCAGGAAAAAAACGCATACGCCCTTTTTGGCCAAGTGCATCATTGTGGATGTTCTGCCTCTTTTCCTATGCTTTCAATGCAATTCCAGTCTACCTCCTGAAATCGGTTTCTTGCAATTCTGCCCCGCTTTCAACGCCTCTTGGCAGCCTTACTTCAGTCTATTTTTGGACGATAGCTGTCATTTATAACTCTGCAGGTTTGTGAATTACAGTGCCCCTGAGCTCCTTTCTTCAACTCGCTTTCTTGTGACCTGGCCGCAACACCGCAGGATGGCTTCAGGCCCGAATCTGGTTCTGGCACGGCACGCTGAGCCTTTGGTTAATTCCTCTTCCTGGTGGGAAATGAGAGTTAATTTGCCCGTTCAGACACCTCCAGCTAGTCTCTCATTGGTTCTCGCTATTCCTGTTCATCTTCCGCAGAAATTGCAAACTGGGCCAAACAGGAGGTTAAAGGGACTGACTCTCCAAGTGGGGAGAGTGTTAGTAAAGCGTCTGGAATGTTGCACCCGAGTACCAGGGTACGAAAACTGAGACATATTTGAACACGTCTCCCGATCAAATGGTTGATCATACTCTAGGTTCCACATGCATGTTTTAGCTGAAGGAAGAATACCTTAAACCTGGGTAGTTGAAACCCGTGGAATGGGTACCATGCAATATGACTTCAAAGGGTCTTCATTTGCTCACCGAACCTCTCCAATCCTATCACTGCTGCGTTTATGCCCCTGTACACATGCTTGATTCTCTTTCGGAGACATAGCAATCCATAGGTTTTAAGATACTTACTAGTCAGGTACATTCTTAGGCGTTTAATATGCGGTGTTGAGTCCATTTCGTTGAGCAAGGAGTAGCTCTTGTCTATTCCATATTTGGCTTAAGGAACTTTATCTGTGCTCATTTCAATCTCTGGTTTTATGCAGCACCCCAACTCACCTTTACCCTTAAGCAAGCATAAGTTGGTTTCCTAAATTTGAGAACCTGTTCTGTTTTGGAATTCAGTTCCTGTGTAGCCAAGTTTACATTCCGTGTATTAGTGATATCTTATGATGTTTCTTTTTCTGTGTGACTTATTTCAGTTAGAATCATCGTACCTGAATCTACTCATTATGCTGCTACGGGCCTGATGACATAGATTTCATTGCTGAGTGATACTGCATTGTACGTAAGTACCACAAGTTCTTTATCCATTTTTCACTTTCTGTGATATTGAACTTGTACGGTAAACGAGGTTCTTGTAAACAGAGGCGTCCCAAACTTTGGGGTGGCTGTGTCTTTTTGATTTTAATTTCCCTAAGCTATAGGACCATAATTGGAAGTGCCCTAGGCTCTGTTGCTTTGTTTTTTAGATGTTTCAGGAAACACCATACACTTCTCCCGAGTGTCTGTTGGCAATTTACATCCCGCCCATCAGCATAACAAGGCTCCCAGTTCTCCATGGCCTGTCCTGCCTTTCTGGATTTTACACTTTTTTCAGATGGCCCTTTTGACCGGGGGGAAGTGAGACTTCATTGTAGTGCAGATTTCCTTTGCAAGCTTGCTTGGTTGGCCAGAAAGGGCGTATGCGTTTTTTCCTGAATATATTCAGGAAAAAACGCATACGCCCTTTTTGGCCAAGTGCATCATTGTGGACGTTCTGCCTCTTTTCCTATGCTTTCAATGCAATTCCAGTCTACCTCCTGAAATCGGTTTCCTGCAATTCTGCCCCGCTTTCAAGTCCTCTTGGCAGCCTTACTTCAGTCTATTTTTGGACGATAGCTGTCATTTATAACTCTGCAGGTTTGTGAATTACAGTGCCCCTGAGCTCCTTTCTTCAACTCGCTTTCTTGTGACCTGGCCGCAACACCGCAGGATGGCTTCAGGCCCTAATCTGGTTCCGGCACGGCACGCTGAGCCTTTCATTATTTCGTCTTCCTGGTGGGAAATGAGAGTTAAATTTGCCCGTCCAGACACCTCCAGCTAGTCTCTCATTGGTTCTCGCTATTCCTGTTCATCTTCCGCAGAATTTGCAAACTGGGCCAAACAGGAGGTTAAAGGCGCTGACTCTCCAAGTGGGGAGAGTGTTAGTAAAGCGTCTGGAATGTTGCACCCGAGTACCAGGGAAGGAAAACTGAGACATATTTGAACACGTCTCCCGATCACATGGTTGATCATACTCTGGGTTCCACATGCATGTTTTAGCTGAAGGAAGAATACCTAAAACCTGGGTAGTTGAAACCCGTGGAATGGGTACCATGCAATATGACTTCAAAGGGTCTTCATTTGCTCACCGAACCTCTCCAATCCTATCACTGCTGCGTTTATGCCCCTGTACACATGCTTGATTCTCTTTCGGAGACATAGCAATCCATAGGTTTTAAGATACTTACTAGTCAGGTACATTCTTAGGCGTTTAATATGCGGTGTTGAGTCCATTTCGTTGAGCAAGGAGTAGCTCTTGTCTATTCCATATTTGGCTTAAGGAACTTTATCTGTGCTCATTTCAATCTCTGGTTTTATGCAGCATCCCAACTCACCTTTACCCTTAAGCAAGCATAAGTTGGTTTTATAATTTGAGAACCTGTTCTGTTTTGGAATTCAGTTCCTGTGTAGCCAAGTTTACATTCCGTGTATTAGTGATATCTTATGATGTTTCTTTTTCTATGTGACTTATTTCAGTTAGAATCAGCGTACCTGAATCTACTCATTATGCTGCTACGGGCCTGATGACATAGATTTCATTGCTGAGTGATACTGCATTGTACGTAAGTACCACAAGTTCTTTATCCATTTTTCACTTTCTGTGATATTGAACTTGTATGGTAAACGAGGTTCTTGTAAACGGAGGCGTTCCAAACTTTGGGGTGGCTGTGTCTTTTTGATTTTAATTTCCCTAAGCTATAGGACCATAAGTGGAAGTGCCCTAGGCTCTGTTGCTTTGTTTTTTAGATGTTTCAGGAAACACCATACACTTCTCCAGAGTGTCTATTGGCAATTTACATCCCGCCCATCAGCATAACAAGGCTCCCAGTTCTCCATGGCCTGTCCTGCCTTTCTGGATTTTACACTTTTTTCAGATGGCCCTTTTGACCGGGGGGAAGTGAGACTTCATTGTAGTGCAGATTTCCTTTGCAAGCTTGCTTGGTTGGCCAAAAAGGGCGTATGCGTTTTTTCCTGAATATATTCAGGAAAAAACGCATACGCCCTTTTTGGCCAAGTGCATCATTGTGGATGTTCTGCCTCTTTTCCTATGCTTTCAATGCAATTCCAGTCTACCTCCTGAAATCGGTTTCCTGCAATTCTGCCCCGCTTTCAAGTCCTCTTGGCAGCCTTACTTCAGTCTATTTTTGGACGATAGCTGTCATTTATAACTCTGCAGGTTTGTGAATTACAGTGCCCCTGAGCTCCTTTCTTCAACTCGCTTTCTTGTGACCTGGCCGCAACACCGCAGGATGGCTTCAGGCCCTAATCTGGTTCTGGCACGGCACGCTGAGCCTTTGGTTAATTCCTCTTCCTGGTGGGAAATGAGAGTTAATTTGCCCGTTCAGACACCTCCAGCTAGTCTCTCATTGGTTCTCGCTATTCCTGTTCATCTTCCGCAGAAATTGCAAACTGGGCCAAACAGGAGGTTAAAGGGACTGACTCTCCAAGTGGGGAGAGTGTTAATAAAGCGTCTGGAATGTTGCACCCGAGTACCAGGGTACGAAAACTGAGACATATTTGAACACGTCTCCCGATCAAATGGTTGATCATACTCTAGGTTCCACATGCATGTTTTAGCTGAAGGAAGAATACCTTAAACCTGGGCATTTGAAACCCGTGGAATGGGTACCATGCAATATGACTTCAAAGGGTCTTCATTTGCTCACGAACCTCTCCAATCCTATCACTGCTGCGTTTATGCCCCTGTACACATGCTTGATTCTCTTTCGGAGACATAGCAATCCATAGGTTTTAAGATACTTACTAGTCAGGTACATTCTTAGGCGTTTAATATGCGGTGTTGAGTCCATTTCGTTGAGCAAGGAGTAGCTCTTGTCTATTCCATATTTGGCTTAAGGAACTTTATCTGTGCTCATTTCAATCTCTGGTTTTATGCAGCACCCCAACTCACCTTTCCCCTTAAGGAAGCATAAGTTGGTTTTCTAAATTTGAGACCCTGTTCTGTTCTGTAATTCAGTTCCTGTGTAGCCAAGTTTACATTCCGTGTATTACTGATCTTATGATGTTTCTTTTTCTGTGTGACTTATTTCAGTTAGAATCATCATACCTGAATCCACTCATTGTGCTGCTAAGGGCCTGATGACACAGATTTCATTGCTGAGTGATATTGCTTTGTAAGTAAATACCACAACTTCTTTATCCATTTTTCACTTTCTGCGATGTTGAACTTGTACTGTAAATGAGGTTCTTGTAAACAGAGGCGTCCCAAACTTTGGGGTGGCTGTGTCTTTTTGATTTTAATTTCCCTAAGCTATAAGACCATAAGTGGCAGTGCCCTAGGCTCTGTTGCTTTGATTCTTAGATGTTTCAGGAAACACCATACACTTCTCCCGAGTGTCTGTTGGCAATTTACATCCCGCCCATCAGCATAACAAGGCTCCCAGTTCTCCATGGCCTGTCCTGCCTTTCTGGATTTTACACTTTTTTCAGATGGCCCTTTTGACCGGGGGGAAGTGAGACTTCATTGTAGTGCAGATTTCCTTTGCAAGCTTGCTTGGTTGGCCAAAAAGGGCGTATGCGTTTTTTCCTGAATATATTCAGGAAAAAACGCATACGCCCTTTTTGGCCAGTGCATCATTGTGGACGTTCTGCCTCTTTTCCTATGCTTTCAATGCAATTCCAGTCTACCTCCTGAAATCGGTTTCCTGCAATTCTGCCCCGCTTTCAAGTCCTCTTGGCAGCCTTACTTCAGTCTATTTTTGGACGATAGCTGTCATTTATAACTCTGCAGGTTTGTGAATTACAGTGCCCCTGAGCTCCTTTCTTCAACTCGCTTTCTTTTGAGCTGGCCGCAACACCGCAGGATGGCTTCAGGCCCTAATCTGGTTCCGGCACGGCACGCTGAGCCTTTGCTTATTTCCTCTTCCTGGTGGGAAATGAGAGTTAAATTTGCCCGTCCAGACACCTCCAGCTAGTCTCTCATTGGTTCTCGCTATTCCTGTTCATCTTCCGCAGAAATTGCAAACTGGGCCAAAAAGGAGGTTAAAGGCGCTGACTCTCCAAGTGGGGAGAGTGTTAGTAAAGCGTCTGGAATGTTGCACCCGAGTACCAGGGGAGGAAAACTGAGACATATTTGAACACGTCTCCCGTTCACATGGTTGATCATACTTGGGTTCCACATGCATGTTTTAGCTGAAGGAAGAATACCTTAAACCTGGAGAGTTAAGACCCGTGTAATGGGTACCATGCAATATGACTTCAAAGGGTCTTCATTTGCTCACCGAACCTCTCCAATCCTATCACTGCTGCGTTTATGCCCCTGTACACATGCTTGATTCTCTTTTGGAGACATAGCAATCCATAGGTTTTACGATACTTACTAGTCAGGTACATTCTTAGGCGTTTAATATGCGGTGTTGAGTCCATTTTGTTGAGCAAGGAGTAGCTCTTGTCTATTCCATATTTGACTTAAGGAACTTTATCTGTGCTCATTTCAATCTCTGGTTTTATGCAGCACCCCAACTCACCTTTCCCCTTAAGCAAGCATAAGTTGGTTTTCTAAATTTGAGACCCTGTTCTGTTCTGTAATTCAGTTCCTGTGTAGCCAAGTTTCCATTCCGTGTATTACTGATATCTTATGATGTTTCTTTTTCTGTGTGACTTATTTCAGTTAGAATCATCATACCTGAATCATTGTGCTGCTAAGGGCCTGATGAAACAGATTTCATTGCTGAGTGATATTGCTTTGTAAGTAAATACCACAACTTCTTTATCCATTTTTCACTGTCTGCGATGTTGAACTTGTACTGTAAACGAGGTTCTTGTAAACAGAGCCGTTCCAAACTTTGGGATGGCTGTGTGTTTTTGATTTTAATTTCCCTAAGCTATAGGACCATAAGTGGAAGTGCCCTAGGTTCTGTTGCTTTGTTTTTTAGATGTTTCAGGAAACACCATACACTTCTCCCGAGTGGTTGTTGGCAATTTACATCCCGCCCATCAGCATAACAAGGCTCCCAGTTCTCCATGGCCTGTCCTGCCTTTCTGGATTTTACACTTTTTTCAGATGGCCCTTTTGACCGGGGGGAAGTGAGACTTCATTGTAGTGCAGATTTCCTTTGCAAGCTTGCTTGGTTGGCCAAAAAGGGCGTATGCGTTTTTTCCTGAATATATTCAGGAAAAAACGCATACGCCCTTTTTGGCCAAGTGCATCATTGTGGACGTTCTGCCTCTTTTCCTATGCTTTCAATGCAATTCCAGTCTACCTCCTGAAATCGGTTTCCTGCAATTCTGCCCCGCTTTCAAGTCCTCTTGGCAGCCTTACTTCAGTCTATTTTTGGACGATAGCTGTCATTTATAACTCTGCAGGTTTGTGAATTACAGTGCCCCTGAGCTCCTTTCTTCAACTCGCTTTCTTGTGACCTGGCCGCAACACCGCAGGATGTCTTCAGGCCCTAATCTGGTTCCGGCACGGCACGCTGAGCCTTTGGTTAATTCCTCTTCCTGGTGGGAAATGAGAGTTAAATTTGCCCGTCCAGACACCTCCAGCTAGTCTCTCATTGGTTCTCGCTATTCCTGTTCATCTTCCGCAGAAATTGCAAACTGGGCCAAACAGGAGGTTAAAGGCCCTGACTCTCCAAGTGGGGAGAGTGTTAGTAAAGCGTCTGGAATGTTGCACCCGAGTACCAGGGGAGGAAAACTGAGACATATTTGAACACGTCTCCCGTTCACATGGTTGATCATACTTGGGTTCCACATGCATGTTTTAGCTGAAGGAAGAATACCTTAAACCTGGGTAGTTGAAACCCTTGGAATGGGTACGATGCAATATGACTTCAAAGAGTCTTCATTTGCTCACCGAACCTCTCCAATCCTATCACTGCTGCGTTTATGCCCCTGTACACATGCTTGATTCTCTTTCGGAGACATAGCAATCCACAGGTTTTAAGATACTTACTAGTCAGGTACATTCTTAGGCGTTTAATATGCGGTGTTGAGTCCATTTCGTTGAGCAAGGAGTAGCTCTTGTCTATTCCATATTTGACTTAAGGAACTTTATCTGTGCTCATTTCAATCTCTGGTTTTATGCAGCACCCCAACTCACCTTTACCCTTAAGCAAGCATAAGTTGGTTTTCTAAATTTGAGACCCTGTTCTGTTTTGGAATGCAGTTCCTGTGTAGCCAAGTTTACATTCCGTGTATTACTGATATCTTATGATGTTTCTTTTTCTGTGTGACTTATTTCAGTTAGAATCATCATACCTGAATCCACTCATTATACTGCTACAGGCCTGATGACACAGATTTCATTGCTGAGTGATACTGCATTGTACGTAAGTACCAAAAGTTCTTTATCCATTTTTCACTTTCTGTGATATTGAACTTGTACGGTAAACGAGTTTCTTGTAAACGGAGGCGTCCCAAACTTTGGGGTGGCTGTGTCTTTTTGATTTTAATTTCCCTAAGCTATAGGACCATAAGTGGAAGTGCCCTAGGCTCTGTTGCTTTGTTTTTTAGATGTTTCAGGAAACACCATACACTTCTCCTGAGTGTCTGTTGGCAATTTACATCCCGCCCATCAGCATAACAAGGCTCCCAGTTCTCCATGGCCTGTCCTGCCTTTCTGGATTTTACACTTTTTTCAGATGGCCCTTTTGACCGGGGGGAAGTGAGACTTCATTGTAGTGCAGATTTCCTTTGCAAGCTTGCTTGGTTGGCCAAAAAGGGCGTATGCGTTTTTTCCTGAATATATTCAGGAAAAAACGCATACGCCCTTTTTGGCCAAGTGCATCATTGTGGACGTTCTGCCTCTTTTCCTATGCTTTCAATGCAATTCCAGTCTACCTCCTGAAATCGGTTTCCTGCAATTCTGCCCCGCTTTCAAGTCCTCTTGGCAGCCTTACTTCAGTCTATTTTTGGACGATAGCTGTCATTTATAACTCTGCAGGTTTGTGAATTACAGTGCCCCTGAGCTCCTTTCTTCAACTCGCTTTCTTTTGAGCTGGCCGCAACACTGCAGGATGGCTTCAGGCCCTAATCTGGTTCCGGCACGGCACGCTGAGCCTTTGGTTAATTCCTCTTCCTGGTGGGAAATGAGAGTTAAATTTGCCCGTCCAGACACCTCCAGCTAGCCTCTCATTGGTTCTCGCTATTCCTGTTCATCTTCCGCAGAAATTGCAAACTGGGCCAAACAGGAGGTTAAAGGGACTGACTCTCCAAGTCGGGAGAGTGTTAGTAAAGCGTCTGGAATGTTGCACCCGAGTACCAGGGTACGAAAACTGAGACATATTTGAACACGTCTCCCGATCACATGGTTGATCATACTCTAGGTTCCACATGCATGTTTTAGCTGAAGGAAGAATACCTTAAACCTGGGTAGTTGAAACCCGTGGAATGGGTACCATGCAATATGACTTCAAAGGGTCTTCATTTGCTCACCGAACCTCTCCAATCCTATCACTGCTGCGTTTATGCCCCTGTACACATGCTTGATTCTCTTTCGGAGACATAGCAATCCATAGGTTTTAAGATACTTACTAGTCAGGTACATTCTTAGGCGTTTAATATGGGGTGTTGAGTCCATTTCGTTGAGCAAGGAGTAGCTCTTGTCTATTCCATATTTGGCTTAAGGAACTTTATCTGTGCTCATTTCAATCTCTGGTTTTATGCAGCACCCCAACTCACCTTTACCCTTAAGCAAGAATAAGATGGTTTTCTAAATTTGAGACACTGTTCTGTTCTGTAATTCAGTTCCTGTGTAGCCAAGTTTACATTCCGTGTATTACTGATATCTTATGATGTTTCTTTTTCTGTGTGACTTATTTCAGTTAGAATCATCATACCTGAATCCACTCATTGTGCTGCTACGGGCCTGATGACACAGATTTCATTGCTGAGTGATATTGCTTTGTAAGTAAGTACCACAACTTCTTTATCCATTTTTCACTTTCTGCGATGTTGAACTTGTACTGTAAACAAGGTTCTTGTAAACACAGCCGTTCCAAACTTTGGGGTGGCTGTGTCTTTTTGATTTTAATTTCCCTAAGCTATAGGACCATAAGTGGAAGTGCCCTAGGCTCTGTTGCTTTGTTTTTTAGATGTTTCAGGAAACACCATACACTTCTCCTGAGTGTCTGTTGGCAATTTACATCCCGCCCATCAGCGTAACAAGGCTCCCAGTTCTCCATGGCCTGTCCTGCCTTTCTGGATTTTACACTTTTTTCAGATGGCCCTTTTGACCGGGGGGAAGTGAGACTTCATTGTAGTGCAGATTTCCTTTGCAAGCTTGCTTGGTTGGCCAAAAAGGGCGTATGCGTTTTTTCCTGAATATATTCAGGAAAAAACGCATACGCTCTTTTTGGCCAAGTGCATCATTGTGGACGTTCTGCCTCTTTTCCTATGCTTTCAATGCAATTCCAGTCTACCTCCTGAAATCGGTTTCCTGCAATTCTGCCCCGCTTTCAAGTCCTCTTGGCAGCCTTACTTCAGTCTATTTTTGGACGATAGCTGTCATTTATAACTCTGCAGGTTTGTGAATTACAGTGCCCCTGAGCTCCTTTCTTCAACTCGCTTTCTTTTGAGCTGGCCGCAACACCACAGGATGGCTTCAGGCCCTAATCTGGTTCCGGCACGGCACGCTGAGCCTTTGGTTAATTCCTCTTCCTGGTGGGAAATGAGAGTTAAATTTGCCCGTCCAGACACCTCCAGCTAGCCTTTCATTGGTTCTCGCTATTCCTGTTCATCTTCCGCAGAAATTGCAAACTGGGCCAAACAGGAGGTTAAAGGGACTGACTCTCCAAGTCGGGAGAGTGTTAGTAAAGCGTCTGGAATGTTGCACCCGAGTACCAGGGTACGAAAACTGAGACATATTTGAACACGTCTCCCGATCACATGGTTGATCATACTCTAGGTTCCACATGCATGTTTTAGCTGAAGGAAGAATACCTTAAACCTGGGTAGTTGAAACCCGTGGAATGGGTACCATGCAATATGACTTCAAAGGGTCTTCATTTGCTCACCGAACCTCTCCAATCCTATCACTGCTGCGTTTATGCCCCTGTACACATGCTTGATTCTCTTTCGGAGACATAGCAATCCATAGGTTTTAAGATACTTACTAGTCAGGTACATTCTTAGGCGTTTAATATGCGGTGTTGAGTCCATTTCGTTGAGCAAGGAGTAGCTCTTGTCTATTCCATATTTGACTTAAGGAACTTTATCTGTGCTCATTTCAATCTCTGGTTTTATGCAGCACCCCAACTCACCTTTACCCTTAAGCAAGCATAAGTTGGTTTTCTAAATTTGAGACCCTGTTCTGTTCTGTAATTCAGTTCCTGTGTAGCCAAGTTTACATTCCGTGTATTACTGATACCTTATGATGTTTCTTTTTCTGTGTGACTTATTTCAGTTAGAATCATCGTACCTGAATCCACTCATTGTGCTGCTAAGGGCCTGATGACATAGATTTCATTGCTGAGTGATATTGCTTTGTAAGTGAATACCACAACTTCTTTATCCATTTTTCACTTTCTGCGATGTTGAACTTGTACTGTAAACGAGGTTCTTGTAAACAGAGGCGTCCCAAACTTTGGGGTGGCTGTGTCTTTTTGATTTTAATTTCCCTAAGCTATAGGACCATAAGTGGAAGTGCCCTAGGCTCTGTTGCTTTGTTTTTTAGATGTTTCAGGAAACACCATACACTTCTCCCGAGTGTCTGTTGGCAATTTACATCCCGCCCATCAGCATAACAAGGCTCCCAGTTCTCCATGGCCTGTCCTGCCTTTCTGGATTTTACACTTTTTTCAGATGGCCCTTTTGACCGGGGGGAAGTGAGACTTCATTGTAGTGCAGATTTCCTTTGCAAGCTTGCTTGGTTGGCCAAAAAGGGCGTATGCGTTTTTTCCTGAATATATTCAGGAAAAAACGCATACGCCCTTTTTGGCCAAGTGCATCATTGTGGACGTTCTGCCTCTTTTCCTATGCTTTCAATGCAATTCCAGTCTACCTCCTGAAATCGGTTTCCTGCAATTCTGCCCCGCTTTCAAGTCCTCTTGGCAGCCTTACTTCAGTCTATTTTTGGACGATAGCTGTCATTTATAACTCTGCAGGTTTGTGAATTACAGTGCCCCTGAGCTCCTTTCTTCAACTCGCTTTCTTGTGACCTGGCCGCAACACCGCAGGATGGCTTCAGGCCCTAATCTGGTTCCGGCCCGGCATGCTGAGCTTTTGGTTAATTCCTCTTCCTGGTGGGAAATGAGAGTTAATTTGCCCGTCCAGACACCTCCAGCTAGCCTCTCATTGGTTCTCGCTATTCCTGTTCGTCTTCCGCAGAAATTGCAAACCGGGCCAAACAGGAGGTTAAAGGGACTGACTCTCCAAGTCGGGAGAGTGTTAGTAAAGCGTCTGGAATGTTGCACCCGAGTACCAGGGGAGGAAACCTGAGACATATTTGAACACGTCTCCCGATCACATGGTTGATCATACTCTAGGTTCCACATGCATGTTTTAGCTGAAGGAAGAATACCTTAAACCTGGGTAGTTGAAACCCATGGAATGGGTACCATGCAATATGACTTCAAAGGGTCTTCATTTGCTCACGAACCTCTCCAATCCTATCACTGCTGCGTTTATGCCCCTGTACACATGCTTGATTCTCTTTTGGAGACATAGCAATCCATAGGTTTTAAGATACTTACTAGTCAGGTACATTCTTAAGCGTTTAATATGGGGTTTTGAGTCCATTTCGTTGAGCAAGGAGTAACTCTTGTCTATTCCATATTTGGCTTAAGGAACTTTATCTGTGCTCATTTCAATCTCTGGTTTTATGCAGCACCCCAACTCACCTTTCCCCTTAAGCAAGCATAAGTTGGTTTTCTAAATTTGAGACCCTGTTCTGTTTTGGAATGCAGTTCCTGTGTAGCCAAGTTTACATTCCGTGTATTACTGATATCTTATGATGTTTCTTTTTCTGTGTGACTTATTTCAGTTAGAATCATCGTACCTGAATCCACTCATTATGCTGCTACGGGCCTGATGACATAGATTTCATTGCTGAGTGATACTGCATTGTACGTAAGTACCACAAGTTCTTTATCCATTTTTCACTTTCTGTGATATTGAACTTGTACGGTAAACGAGGTTCTTGTAAACGGAGGCGTCCCAAACATTGGGGTGGCTGTGTCTTTTTATTTTAATTTCCCTAAGCTATAGGACCATATGTGGAAGTGCCCTAGGCTCTGTTGCTTTGTTTTTTAGATGTTTCAGGAAACACCATACAGTTCTCCTGAGTGTCTGTTGGCAATTTACATCCCGCCCATCAGCATAACAAGGCTCCCAGTTCTCCATGGCCTGTCCTGCCTTTCTGGATTTTACACTTTTTTCAGATGACCCTTTTGACCGGGGAGAAGTGAGACTTCATTGTAGTGCAGATTTCCTTTGCAAGTTTGCTTGGTTGGCCAAAAAGGGCGTATGCCTTTTTTCCTGAATATATTCAGGAAAAAACGCATACGCCCTTTTTGGCCAAGTGCATCATTGTGGACGTTCTGCCTCTTTTCCTATGCTTTCAATGCAATTCCAGTCTACCTCCTGAAATTGGTTTCCTGCAATTCTGCCCCACTTTCAAGTCCTCTTGGCAGCCTTACTTCAGTATATTTTTGGACGATAGCTGTCATTTATAACTCTGCAGGTTTGTGAATTACAGTGCCCCTGAGCTCCTTTCTTCAACTCGCTTTCTTGTGACCTGGCCGCAACACCGCAGGATGTCTTCAGGCCCTAATCTGGTTCTGGCACGGCACGCTGAGCCTTTGGTTATTTCCTCTTCCTGGTGGGAAATGAGAGTTAAATTTGCCCATCCAGACACCTCCAGCTAGTCTCTCATTGGTTCTCGCTATTCCTGTTCATCTTCCACAGAAATTGCAAACTGGGCCAAACAGGAGGTTAAAGGGACTGACTCTCCAAGTGGGGAGAGTGTTAGTAAAGCGTCTGGAATGTTGCACCCGAGTACCAGGGGAGGAAAACTGAGACATATTTGAACACGTCTCCCGATCACATGGTTGATCATACTCTAGGTTCCACATGCATGTTTTAGCTGAAGGAAGAATACCTTAAACCTGGGCAGTTGAAACCCGTGGAATGGGTACCATGCAATATGACTTCAAAGGGTCTTCATTTGCTCACGAACCTCTCCAATCCTATCACTGCTGCGTTTATGCCCCTGTACACATGCTTGATTCTCTTTCGGAGACATAGCAATCCATAGGTTTTAAGATACTTACTAGTCAGGTACATTCTTAGGCGTTTAATATGCGGTGTTGAGTCCATTTCGTTGAGCAAGGAGTAGCTCTTGTCTATTCCATATTTGGCTTAAGGAACTTTATCTGTGCTCATTTCAATCTCTGGTTTTATGCAGCACCCCAACTCACCTTTCCCCTTAAGCAAGCATAAGTTGGTTTTCTAAATTTGAGACCCTGTTCTGTTCTGTAATTCAGTTCCTGTGTAGCCAAGTTTACATTCCGTGTATTACTGATCTTATGATGTTTCTTTTTCTGTGTGACTTATTTCAGTTAGAATCATCATACCTGAATCCACTCATTGTGCTGCTAAGGGCCTGATGACACAGATTTCATTGCTGAGTGATATTGCTTTGTAAGTAAATACCACAACTTCTTTATCCATTTTTCACTTTCTGCGATGTTTTACTTGTACTGTAAATGAGGTTCTTGTAAACAGAGGCGTCCCAAACTTTGGGGTGGCTGTGTCTTTTTGATTTTAATTTCCCTAAGCTATAAGACCATAAGTGGCAGTGCCCTAGGCTCTGTTGCTTTGTTTTTTAGATGTTTCAGGAAACACCATACACTTCTCCCGAGTGTCTGTTGGCAATTTACATCCCGCCCATCAGCATAACAAGGCTCCCAGTTCTCCATGGCCTGTCCTGCCTTTCTGGATTTTACACTTTTTTCAGATGGCCCTTTTGACCGGGGGGAAGTGAGACTTCATTGTAGTGCAGATTTCCTTTGCAAGCTTGCTTGGTTGGCCAAAAAGGGCGTATGCGTTTTTTCCTGAATATATTCAGGAAAAAACGCATACGCCCTTTTTGGCCAAGTGCATCATTGTGGACGTTCTGCCTCTTTTCCTATGCTTTCAATGCAATTCCAGTCTACCTCCTGAAATCAGTTTCCTGCAATTCTGCCCCGCTTTCAAGTCCTCTTGGCAGCCTTACTTCAGTCTATTTTTGGACGATAGCTGTCATTTATAACTCTGCAGGTTTGTGAATTACAGTGCCCCTGAGCTCCTTTCTTCAACTCGCTTTCTTTTGAGCTGGCCGCAACACCGCAGGATGGCTTCAGGCCCTAATCTGGTTCCGGCACGGCACGCTGAGCCTTTGGTTATTTCGTCTTCCTTGTGGGAAATGAGAGTTAAATTTGCCCGTCCAGACACCTCCACCTAGTCTCTCACTGGTTCTCGCTATTCCTGTTCATCTTCCGCAGAAATTGCAAACTGGGCCAAAAAGGAGGTTAAAGGCGCTGACTCTCCAAGTGGGGAGAGTGTTAGTAAAGCGTCTGGAATGTTGCACCTGAGTACCAGGGGAGGAAAACTGAGACATATTTGAACACGTCTCCCGTTCACATGGTTGATCATACTTGGGTTCCACATGCATGTTTTAGCTGAAGGAAGAATACCTTAAACCTGGAGAGTTAAGACCTGTGTAATGGGTACCATGCAATATGACTTCAAAGGGTCTTCATTTGCTCACCGAACCTCTCCAATCCTATCACTGCTGCGTTTATGCCCCTGTACACATGCTTGATTCTCTTTTGGAGACATAGCAATCCATAGGTTTTACGATACTTACTAGTCAGGTACATTCTTAGGCGTTTAATATGCGGTGTTGAGTCCATTTCGTTGAGCAAGGAGTAGCTCTTGTCTATTCCATATTTGACTTAAGGAACTTTATCTGTGCTCATTTCAATCTCTGGTTTTATGCAGCACCCCAACTCACCTTTACCCTTAAGCAAGCATAAGTTGGTTTTCTAAATTTGAGACCCTGTTCTGTTCTGTAATTCAGTTCCTGTGTAGCCAAGTTTCCATTCTGTGTATTACTGATATCTTATGATGTTTCTTTTTCTGTGTGACTTATTTCAGTTAGAATCATCATACCTGAATCACTGTGCTGCTAAGGGCCTGATGACACAGATTTCATTGCTGAGTGATATTGCTTTGTAAGTAAATACCACAACATCTTTATCCATTTTTCACTTTCTGCGATGTTGAACTTGTACTGTAAACGAGGTTCTTGTAAACAGAGGTGTCCCAGACTTTGGGGTGGCTGTGTCTTTTTGATTTTAATTTCCCTAAGCTATAGGACCATAAGTGGCAGTGCCCTAGGCTCTGTTGCTTTGTTTTTTAGATGTTTCAGGAAACACCATACACTTCTCCCGAGTGTCTGTTGGCAATTTACATCCCGCCCATCAGCATAACAAGGCTCCCAGTTCTCCATGGCCTGTCATGCCTTTCTGAATTTTACACTTTTTTCAGATGGCCCTTTTGACTGGGGGGAAGTGAGACTTCATTGTAGTGCAGATTTCCTTTGCAAGTTTGCTTGGTTGGCCAAAAAGGGTGTATGCGTCTTGTCCTGAATATATTCAGGAAAAAACGCATACGCCCTTTTTGGCCAAGTGCATCATTGCGGACGTTCTGCCTCTTTTCCTATGCTTTCAATGCAATTCCAGTCTACCTCCTGAAATCGGTTTCCTGCAATTCTACCCCGCTTTCAAGTCCTCTTGGCAGCCTTACTTCAGTCTATTTTTGGACGATAGCTGTCATTTATAACTCTGCAGGTTTGTGAATTACAGTGCCCCTGAGCTCCTTTCTTCAACTCGCTTTCTTTTGAGCTGGCCGCAACACCCAGGATGGCTTCAGGCCCTAATCTGGTTCCGGTACGGCACCCTGAGCCTTTGGTTATTTCCTCTTCCTGGTGGGAAATGAGAGTTAAATTTGCCCGTCCAGACACCTCCAGCTAGCCTCTCATTGGTTCTCGCTATTCCTGTTCATCTTCCGCAGAAATTGCAAACTGGGCCAAACAGGAGGTTAAAGGCGCTGACTATCCAAGTGGGGAGAGTGTCAGTAAAGCGTCTGGAATGTTGCACCCGAGTACCAGGGGAGGAAATCTGAGACATATTTGAACATGTCTCCCGATCACATGGTTGATCATACTCTGGATTCCACATGCATGTTTTAGCTGAAGGAAGAATACCTTAAACCTGGGTAGTTGAAACCCGTGGAATGGGTACCATGCAATATGACTTCAAAGGGTCTTCATTTGCTCACCGAACCTCTCCAATCCTATCACTGCTGCGTTTATGCCCCTGTACACATGCTTGATTCTCTTTCGGAGACATAGCAATCCATAGGTTTTAAGATACTTACTAGTCAGGTACATTCTTAGGCGTTTAATATGGGGTGTTGATTCCATTTCATTGAGCAAGGAGTAGCTCTTGTCTATTCCATATTTGGCTTAAGGAACTTTATCTGTGCTCATTTCAATCTCTGGTTTTATGCAGCACCCCAACTCACCTTTCCCCTTAAGCAAGCATAAGTTGGTTTTCTAAATTTGAGACCCTGTTCTGTTTTGGAATGCAGTTCCTGTGTAGCCAAGTTTACATTCCGTGTATTACTGATATCTTATGATGTTTCTTTTTCTGTGTGACTTATTTCAGTTAGAATCATCGTACCTGAATCCACTCATTATGCTGCTACGGGCCTGATGACATAGATTTCATTGCTGAGTGATACTGCATTGTACGTAAGTACCACAAGTTCTTTATCCATTTTTCACTTTCTGTGATATTGAACTTGTACGGTAAACGAGGTTCTTGTAAACGGAGGCGTCCCAAACTTTGGGGTGGCTGTGTCTTTTTGATTTTAATTTCCCTAAGCTATAAGACCATAAGTGGAAGTGCCCTGGGCTCTGTTGCTTTGTTTTTTAGATGTTTCAGGAAACACCATACACTTCTCCTGAGTGTCTGTTGGCAATTTACATCCCGCCCATCAGCATAACAAGGCTCCCAGTTCTCCATGGCCTGTCATGCCTTTCTGGATTTTACACTTTTTTCAGATGGCCCTTTTGACCGGGGAGAAGTGAGACTTCATTGTAGTGCAGATTTCCTTTGCAAGTTTGCTTGGTTGGCCAAAAAGGGCGTATGCGTTTTTTCCTGAATATATTCAGGAAAA
The DNA here is from genome assembly GCF_949987515.2 of Delphinus delphis. NCBI lineage: Eukaryota > Metazoa > Chordata > Mammalia > Artiodactyla > Delphinidae > Delphinus > Delphinus delphis. The sequence continues at coordinate 182,019 of NW_027192791.1, read as the reverse complement.
AACGCATACGCCCTTTTTGGCCAAGTGCATCATTGTGGACGTTCTGCCTCTTTTCCTATGCTTTCAAAGCAATTCCAGTCTACCTCCTGAAATCGGTTTCCTGAAATTCTGCCCCGCTTTCAAGTCCTCTTGGCAGCCTTACTTCAGTCTATTTTTGGACGATAGCTGTCATTTATAACTCTGCAGGTTTGTGAATTACAGTGCCCCTGAGCTCCTTTCTTCAACTCGCTTTCTTTTGAGCTGGCCGCAACACCCAGGATGGCTTCAGGCCCTAATCTGGTTCCGGTACGGCACCCTGAGCCTTTGGTTATTTCCTCTTCCTGGTGGGAAATGAGAGTTAAATTTGCCCGTCCAGACACCTCCAGCTAGCCTCTCATTGGTTCTCGCTATTCCTGTTCATCTTCCGCAGAAATTGCAAACTGGGCCAAACAGGAGGTTAAAGGCGCTGACTATCCAAGTGGGGAGAGTGTCAGTAAAGCGTCTGGAATGTTGCACCCGAGTACCAGTGGAGGAAATCTGAGACATATTTGAACATGTCTCCCGATCACATGGTTGATCATACTCTGGATTCCACATGCATGTTTTAGCTGAAGGAAGAATACCTTAAACCTGGGTAGTTGAAACCCGTGGAATGGGTACCATGCAATATGACTTCAAAGGGTCTTCATTTGCTCACCGAACCTCTCCAATCCTATCACTGCTGCGTTTATGCCCCTGTACACATGCTTGATTCTCTTTCGGAGACATAGCAATCCATAGGTTTTAAGATACTTACTAGTCAGGTACATTCTTAGGCGTTTAATATGGGGTGTTGATTCCATTTCATTGAGCAAGGAGTAGCTCTTGTCTATTCCATATTTGGCTTAAGGAACTTTATCTGTGCTCATTTCAATCTCTGGTTTTATGCAGCACCCCAACTCACCTTTCCCCTTAAGCAAGCATAAGTTGGTTTTCTAAATTTGAGACCCTGTTCTGTTTTGGAATGCAGTTCCTGTGTAGCCAAGTTTACATTCCGTGTATTACTGATATCTTATGATGTTTCTTTTTCTGTGTGACTTATTTCAGTTAGAATCATCGTACCTGAATCCACTCATTATGCTGCTACGGGCCTGATGACATAGATTTCATTGCTGAGTGATACTGCATTGTACGTAAGTACCACAAGTTCTTTATCCATTTTTCACTTTCTGTGATATTGAACTTGTACGGTAAACGAGGTTCTTGTAAACGGAGGCGTCCCAAACTTTGGGGTGGCTGTGTCTTTTTGATTTTAATTTCCCTAAGCTATAAGACCATAAGTGGAAGTGCCCTGGGCTCTGTTGCTTTGTTTTTTAGATGTTTCAGGAAACACCATACACTTCTCCTGAGTGTCTGTTGGCAATTTACATCCCGCCCATCAGCATAACAAGGCTCCCAGTTCTCCATGGCCTGTCCTGCCTTTCTGGATTTTACACTTTTTTCAGATGGCCCTTTTGACCGGGGAGAAGTGAGACTTCATTGTAGTGCAGATTTCCTTTGCAAGCTTGCTTGGTTGGCCAAAAAGGGCGTATGCGTTTTTTCCTGAATATATTCAGGAAAAAACGCATACGCCCTTTTTGGCCAAGTGCATCATTGTGGACGTTCTGCCTCTTTTCCTATGCTTTCAAAGCAATTCCAGTCTACCTCCTGAAATCGGTTTCCTGAAATTCTGCCCCGCTTTCAAGTCCTCTTGGCAGCCTTACTTCAGTATATTTTTGGACGATAGCTGTCATTTATAACTCTGCAGGTTTGTGAATTACAGTGCCCCTGAGCTCCTTTCTTCAACTCGCTTTCTCGTGACCTGGCCGCAACACCGCAGGATGTCTTCAGACCCTAATCTGGTTCTGGCACGGCACGCTGAGCCTTCGGTTAATTCCTCTTCCTGGTGGGAAATGAGAGTTAAATTTGCCCGTCCAGACACCTCCAGCTAGCCTCTCATTGGTTCTCGCTATTCCTGTTCATCTTCCGCAGAAATTGCAAACTGGGCCAAACAGGAGGTTAAAGGCGCTGACTATCCAAGTGGGGAGAGTGTCAGTAAAGCGTCTGGAATGTTGCACCCGAGTACCAGTGGAGGAAATCTGAGACATATTTGAACATGTCTCCCGATCACATGGTTGATCATACTCTGGATTCCACATGCATGTTTTAGCTGAAGGAAGAATACCTTAAACCTGGGTAGTTGAAACCCGTGGAATGGGTACCATGCAATATGACTTCAAAGGGTCTTCATTTGCTCACCGAACCTCTCCAATCCTATCACTGCTGCGTTTATGCCCCTGTACACATGCTTGATTCTCTTTCGGAGACATAGCAATCCATAGGTTTTAAGATACTTACTAGTCAGGTACATTCTTAGGCGTTTAATATGGGGTGTTGATTCCATTTCATTGAGCAAGGAGTAGCTCTTGTCTATTCCATATTTGGCTTAAGGAACTTTATCTGTGCTCATTTCAATCTCTGGTTTTATGCAGCACCCCAACTCACCTTTCCCCTTAAGCAAGCATAAGTTGGTTTTCTAAATTTGAGACCCTGTTCTGTTTTGGAATGCAGTTCCTGTGTAGCCAAGTTTACATTCCGTGTATTACTGATATCTTATGATGTTTCTTTTTCTGTGTGACTTATTTCAGTTAGAATCATCGTACCTGAATCCACTCATTATGCTGCTACGGGCCTGATGACATAGATTTCATTGCTGAGTGATACTGCATTGTACGTAAGTACCACAAGTTCTTTATCCATTTTTCACTTTCTGTGATATTGAACTTGTACGGTAAACGAGGTTCTTGTAAACGGAGGCGTCCCAAACTTTGGGGTGGCTGTGTCTTTTTGATTTTAATTTCCCTAAGCTATAAGACCATAAGTGGAAGTGCCCTGGGCTCTGTTGCTTTGTTTTTTAGATGTTTCAGGAAACACCATACACTTCTCCTGAGTGTCTGTTGGCAATTTACATCCCGCCCATCAGCATAACAAGGCTCCCAGTTCTCCATGGCCTGTCCTGCCTTTCTGGATTTTACACTTTTTTCAGATGGCCCTTTTGACCGGGGAGAAGTGAGACTTCATTGTAGTGCAGATTTCCTTTGCAAGCTTGCTTGGTTGGCCAAAAAGGGCGTATGCGTTTTTTCCTGAATATATTCAGGAAAAAACGCATACGCCCTTTTTGGCCAAGTGCATCATTGTGGACGTTCTGCCTCTTTTCCTATGCTTTCAAAGCAATTCCAGTCTACCTCCTGAAATCGGTTTCCTGAAATTCTGCCCCGCTTTCAAGTCCTCTTGGCAGCCTTACTTCAGTATATTTTTGGACGATAGCTGTCATTTATAACTCTGCAGGTTTGTGAATTACAGTGCCCCTGAGCTCCTTTCTTCAACTCGCTTTCTCGTGACCTGGCCGCAACACCGCAGGATGTCTTCAGACCCTAATCTGGTTCTGGCACGGCACGCTGAGCCTTCGGTTAATTCCTCTTCCTGGTGGGAAATGAGAGTTAAATTTGCCCGTCCAGACACCTCCAGCTAGCCTCTCATTGGTTCTCGCTATTCCTGTTCATCTTCCGCAGAAATTGCAAACTGGGCCAAACAGGAGGTTAAAGGCGCTGACTATCCAAGTGGGGAGAGTGTCAGTAAAGCGTCTGGAATGTTGCACCCGAGTACCAGTGGAGGAAATCTGAGACATATTTGAACATGTCTCCCGATCACATGGTTGATCATACTCTGGATTCCACATGCATGTTTTAGCTGAAGGAAGAATACCTTAAACCTGGGTAGTTGAAACCCGTGGAATGGGTACCATGCAATATGACTTCAAAGGGTCTTCATTTGCTCACCGAACCTCTCCAATCCTATCACTGCTGCGTTTATGCCCCTGTACACATGCTTGATTCTCTTTCGGAGACATAGCAATCCATAGGTTTTAAGATACTTACTAGTCAGGTACATTCTTAGGCGTTTAATATGGGGTGTTGATTCCATTTCATTGAGCAAGGAGTAGCTCTTGTCTATTCCATATTTGGCTTAAGGAACTTTATCTGTGCTCATTTCAATCTCTGGTTTTATGCAGCACCCCAACTCACCTTTCCCCTTAAGCAAGCATAAGTTGGTTTTCTAAATTTGAGACCCTGTTCTGTTTTGGAATGCAGTTCCTGTGTAGCCAAGTTTACATTCCGTGTATTACTGATATCTTATGATGTTTCTTTTTCTGTGTGACTTATTTCAGTTAGAATCATCATACCTGAATCCACTCATTATGCTGCTACGGGCCTGATGACATAGATTTCATTGCTGAGTGATACTGCATTGTACGTAAGTACCACAAGTTCTTTATCCATTTTTCACTTTCTGTGATATTGAACTTGTACGGTAAACGAGGTTCTTGTAAACGGAGGCGTCCCAAACTTTGGGGTGGCTGTGTCTTTTTGATTTTAATTTCCCTAAGCTATAAGACCATAAGTGGAAGTGCCCTGGGCTCTGTTGCTTTGTTTTTTAGATGTTTCAGGAAACACCATACACTTCTCCTGAGTGTCTGTTGGCAATTTACATCCCGCCCATCAGCATAACAAGGCTCCCAGTTCTCCATGGCCTGTCCTGCCTTTCTGGATTTTACACTTTTTTCAGATGGCCCTTTTGACCGGGGAGAAGTGAGACTTCATTGTAGTGCAGATTTCCTTTGCAAGTTTGCTTGGTTGGCCAAAAAGGGCGTATGCGTTTTTTCCTGAATATATTCAGGAAAAAACGCATACGCCCTTTTTGGCCAAGTGCATCATTGTGGACGTTCTGCCTCTTTTCCTATGCTTTCAAAGCAATTCCAGTCTACCTCCTGAAATCGGTTTCCTGAAATTCTGCCCCACTTTCAAGTCCTCTTGGCAGCCTTACTTCAGTATATTTTTGGACGATAGCTGTCATTTATAACTCTGCAGGTTTGTGAATTACAGTGCCCCTGAGCTCCTTTCTTCAACTCGCTTTCTCGTGACCTGGCCGCAACACCGCAGGATGTCTTCAGGCCCTAATCTGGTTCTGGCACGGCACGCTGAGCCTTCGGTTAATTCCTCTTCCTGGTGGGAAATGAGAGTTAAATTTGCCCGTCCAGACACCTCCAGCTAGCCTCTCATTGGTTCTCGCTATTCCTGTTCATCTTCCGCAGAAATTGCAAATTGTGCCAAACAGGTTAAAGGCGCTGACTCTCCAAGTGGGGAGAGTGTTAGTAAAGCGTCTGGAATGTTGCACCCGAGTACCAGGGTACGAAAACTGAGACATATTTGAACACGTCTCCCGATCACATGGTTGATCATACTCTGGGTTCCACATGCATGTTTTAGCTGAAGGAAGAATACCTAAAACCTGGGTAGTTGAAACCCGTGTAATGGGTACCATGCAATATGACTTCAAAGGGTCTTCATTTGCTCACCGAACCTCTCCAATCCTATCACTGCTGCGTTTATGCCCCTGTACACATGCTTGATTCTCTTTCGGAGACATAGCAATCTATAGGTTTTAAGATAATTACTAGTCAAGTACATTCTTAGGCATTTAATATGCGGTGTTGAGTCCATTTCGTTGAGCAAGGAGTAGCTCTTGTCTATTCCATATTTGGCTTAAGGAACTTTATCTGTGCTCATTTCAATCTCTGGTTTTATGCAGCACCCCAACTCACCTTTCCCCTTAAGCAAGCATAAGTTGGTTTTCTAAATTTGAGACCCTGTTCTGTTCTGTAATTCAGTTCTTGTGTAGCCAAGTTTACATTCCGTGTATTACTGATATCTTATGATGTTTCTTTTTCTGTGTGACTTATTTCAGTTAGAATCATCATACCTGAATCCACTCATTGTGCTGCTAAGGGCCTGATGACACAGATTTCATTGCTGAGTGATATTGCTTTGTAAGTAAATACCACAACTTCTTTATCCATTTTTCACTTTCTGCGATGTTGAACTTGTACTGTAAACGAGGTTCTTGTAAACGGAGGCGTCCCAAACTTTGGGGTGGCTGTGTCTTTTTGATTTTAATTTCCCTAAGCTATAGGACCATAAGTGGAAGTGCCCTAGGCTCTGTTACTTTGTTTTTCAGATGTTTCAGGAAACACCATACACTTCTCCCGAGTGTCTGTTGGCAATTTACATCCCGCCCATCAGCATAACAAGGCTCCCAGTTCTCCATGGCCTGTCCTGCCTTTCTGGATTTTACACTTTTTTCAGATGGCCCTTTTGACGGGGGAGAAGTGAGACTTCATTGTAGTGCAGATTTCCTTTGCAAGCTTGCTTGGTTGGCCAAAAAGGGCGTATGCGTTTTTTCCTGAATATATTCAGGAAAAAACGCATACGCCCTTTTTGGCCAAGTGCATCATTGTGGACGTTCTGCCTCTTTTCCTATGCTTTCAATGCAATTCCAGTCTACCTCCTGAAATCGGTTTCCTGCAATTCTGCCCCGCTTTCAAGTCCTCTTGGCAGCCTTACTTCAGTCTATTTTTGGACGATAGCTGTCATTTATAACTCTGCAGGTTTGTGAATTACAGTGCCCCTGAGCTCCTTTCTTCAACTCGCTTTCTTGTGACCTGGCCGAAACACCGCAGGATGTCTTCAGGCCCTAATCTGGTTCCGGCCCGGCATGCTGAGCCTTTGGTTAATTCCTCTTCCTGGTGGGAAATGAGAGTTAAATTTGCCCGTCCAGACACCTCCAGCTAGCCTCTCATTGGTTCTCGCTATTCCTGTTCATCTTCCGCAGAAATTGCAAACTGGGACAAACAGGAGGTTAAAGGGACTGACTCTCCAAGTCGGGAGAGTGTTAGTAAAGCGTCTGGAATGTTGCACCTGAGCACCAGGGCAGGAAAACTGAGACATATTTGAACACGTCTCCCGTTCACATGGTTGATCATACTCTGGGTTCCACATGCATGTTTTAGCTGAAGGAAGAATACCTTAAACCTGGAGAGTTGAGACCCGTGTAATGGGTACCATGCAATATGACTTCAAAGGGTCTTCATTTGCTCACCGAACCTCTCCAATCCTATCACTGCTGCGTTTATGCCCCTGTACACACGCTTGATTCTCTTTTGGAGACATAGCAATCCATAGGTTTTAAGATACTTACTAGTCAGGTACATTCTTAGGCTTTTAATATGGGGTTTTGAGTCCATTTCGTTGAGCAAGGAGTAGCTGTTGTCTATTCCATATTTGGCTTAAGGAACTTTATCTGTGCTCATTTCAATCTCTGGTTTTATGCAGCACCCCAACTCACCTTTCCCCTTAAGCAAGCATAAGTTGGTTTTCTAAATTTGAGACCCTGTTCTGTTTTGGAATGCAGTTCCTGTGTAGCCAAGTTTACATTCCGTGTATTACTGATATCTTATGATGTTTCTTTTTCTGTGTGACTTATTTCAGTTAGAATCATCATACCTGAATCCACTCATTATACTGCTACAGGCCTGATGACACAGATTTCATTGCTGAGTGATACTGCATTGTACGTAAGTACCACAAGTTCTTTATCCATTTTTCACTTTCTGTGATATTGAACTTGTACAGTAAACGAGGTTCTTGTAAACGGAGGCGTCCCAAACTTTGGGGTGGCTGTGTCTTTTTGATTTTAATTTCCCTAAGCTATAGGACCATAAGTGGAAGTGCCCTAGGCTCTGTTGCTTTGTTTTTTAGATGTTTCAGGAAACACCATACACTTCTCCTGAGTGTCTGTTGGCAATTTACATCCCGCCCATCAGCATAACAAGGCTCCCAGTTCTCCATGGCCTGTCCTGCCTTTCTGGATTTTACACTTTTTTCAGATGGCCCTTTTGACGGGGGAGAAGTGAGACTTCATTGTAGTGCAGATTTCCTTTGCAAGCTTGCTTGGTTGGCCAAAAAGGGCGTATGCGTTTTTTCCTGAATATATTCAGGAAAAAACGCATACGCCCTTTTTGGCCAAGTGCATCATTGTGGACGTTCTGCCTCTTTTCCTATGCTTTCAATGCAATTCCAGTCTACCTCCTGAAATCGGTTTCCTGCAATTCTGCCCCGCTTTCAAGTCCTCTTGGCAGCCTTACTTCAGTCTATTTTTGGACGATAGCTGTCATTTATAACTCTGCAGGTTTGTGAATTACAGTGCCCCTGAGCTCCTTTCTTCAACTCGCTTTCTTGTGACCTGGCCGCAACACCGCAGGATGGCTTCAGGCCCTAATCTGGTTCCGGCCCGGCAAGCTGAGCCTTTGGTTAATTCCTCTTCCTGGTGGGAAATGAGAGTTAAATTTGCCCGTCCAGACACCTCCAGCTAGCCTCTCATTGGTTCTCGCTATTCCTGTTCATCTTCCGCAGAAATTGCAAACTGGGACAAACAGGAGGTTAAAGGGACTGACTCTCCAAGTCGGGAGAGTGTTAGTAAAGCGTCTGGAATGTTGCACCTGAGCACCAGGGGAGGAAAACTGAGACATATTTGAACACATCTCCCGTTCACATGGTTGATCATACTCTGGGTTCCACATGCATGTTTTAGCTGAAGGAAGAATACCTTAAACCTGGAGAGTTGAGACCCGTGTAATGGATACCATGCAATATGACTTCAAAGGGTCTTCATTTGCTCACCGAATCTCTCCAATCCTATCACTGCTGCGTTTATGCCCCTGTACACACGCTTGATTCTCTTTTGGAGACATAGCAATCCATAGGTTTTAAGATACTTACTAGTCAGGTACATTCTTAGGCTTTTAATATGGGGTTTTGAGTCCATTTCGTTGAGCAAGGAGTAGCTCTTGTCTATTCCATATTTGGCTTAAGGAACTTTATCTGTGCTCATTTCAATCTCTGGTTTTATGCAGCACCCCAACTCACCTTTCCCCTTAAGCAAGCATAAGTTGGTTTTCTAAATTTGAGACCCTGTTCTGTTTTGGAATGCAGTTCCTGTGTAGCCAAGTTTACATTCCGTGTATTACTGATATCTTATGATGTTTCTTTTTCTGTGTGACTTATTTCAGTTAGAATCATCATACCTGAATCCACTCATTATACTGCTACAGGCCTGATGACACAGATTTCATTGCTGAGTGATACTGCATTGTACGTAAGTACCACAAGTTCTTTATCCATTTTTCACTTTCTGTGATATTGAACTTGTACGGTAAACGAGATTCTTGTAAACGGAGGCGTCCCAAACTTTGGGGTGGCTGTGTCTTTTTGATTTTAATTTCCCTAAGCTATAGGACCATAAGTGGAAGTGCCCTAGGCTCTGTTGCTTTGTTTTTTAGATGTTTCAGGAAACACCATACACTTCTCCCAAGTGTCTGTTGGCAATTTACATCCCGCCCATCAGCATAACAAGGCTCCCAGTTCTCCATGGCCTGTCCTGCCTTTCTGGATTTTACACTTTTTTCAGATGGCCCTTTTGACGGGGGAGAAGTGAGACTTCATTGTAGTGCAGATTTCCTTTGCAAGCTTGCTTGGTTGGCCAAAAAGGGCGTATGCGTTTTTTCCTGAATATATTCAGGAAAAAACGCATACGCCCTTTTTGGCCAAGTGCATCATTGTGGACGTTCTGCCTCTTTTCCTATGCTTTCAATGCAATTCCAGTCTACCTCCTGAAATCGGTTTCCTGCAATTCTGCCCCGCTTTCAAGTCCTCTTGGCAGCCTTACTTCAGTCTATTTTTGGACGATAGCTGTCATTTATAACTCTGCAGGTTTGTGAATTACAGTGCCCCTGAGCTCCTTTCTTCAACTCGCTTTCTTGTGACCTGGCCACAGCACCGCAGGATGTCTTCAGGCCCTAATTTGGTTCTGGCACTGCATGCTGAGCTTTTGGTTAATTCCTCTTCCTGGTGGGAAATGAGAGTTAAATTTGCCCATCCAGACACCTCCAGCTAGTCTCTCATTGGTTCTCGCTATTCCTGTTCATCTTCCACAGAAATTGCAAACTGGGCCAAACAGGAGGTTAAAGGGACTGACTCTCCAAGTCGGCAGAGTGTTAGTAAAGCGTCTGGAATGTTGCACCCGAGTACCAGGGTACGAAAACTGAGACATATTTGAACACGTCTCCCGATCACATGGTTGATCATACTCTAGGTTCCACATGCATGTTTTCGCTGAAGGAAGAATACCTAAAACCTGGGGGGTTGAAACCCGTGTAATGGGTACCATGCAATATGACTTCAAAGGGTCTTCATTTGCTCACCGAACCTCTCCAATCCTATCACTGCTGCGTTTATGCCCCTGTACACATGCTTGATTCTCTTTCGGAGACATAGCAATCTATAGGTTTTAAGATACTTACTAGTCAGGTACATTCTTAGGCGTTTAATATGCGGTGTTGAGTCCATTTCGTTGAGCAAGGAGTAGCTCTTGTCTATTCCACATTTGACTTAAGGAACTTTATCTGTGCTCATTTCAATCTCTGGTTTTATGCAGCACCCCAACTCACCTTTACCCTTAAGCAAGCATAAGTTGGTTTTCTAAATTTGAGACCCTGTTCTGTTCTGTAATTCAGTTCCTGTGTAGCCAAGTTTACATTCCGTGTATTACTGATATCTTATGATGTTTCTTTTTCTGTGTGACTTATTTCAGTTAGAATCATCATACCTGAATCCACTCATTGTGCTGCTAAGGGCCTGATGACATAGATTTCATTGCTGAGTGATATTGCTTTGTAAGTAAATACCACAACTTCTTTATCCATTTTTCACTTTCTGCGATGTTGAACTTGTACTGTAAACGAGGTTCTTGTAAACAGAGGCGTCCCAAACTTTGGGGTGGCTGTGTCTTTTTGATTTTAATTTCCCTAAGCTATAGGACCATAAGTGGAAGTGCCCTAGGCTCTGTTGCTTTGTTTTTTAGATGTTTCAGGAAACACCATACACTTCTCCCAAGTGTCTGTTGGCAATTTACATCCCGCCCATCAGCATAACAAGGCTCCCAGTTCTCCATGGCCTGTCCTGCCTTTCTGGATTTTACACTTTTTTCAGATGGCCCTTTTGACCGGGGGGAAGTGAGACTTCATTGTAGTGCAGATTTCCTTTGCAAGCTTGCTTGGTTGGCCAAAAAGGGCGTATGCGTTTTTTCCTGAATATATTCAGGAAAAAACGCATACGCCCTTTTTGGCCAAGTGCATCATTGTGGACGTTCTGCCTCTTTACCTATGCGTTAAATGCAATTCCTGTCTACCTCCTGAAATCGGTTTCCTGCAATTCTGCCCCGCTTTCAAGTCCTCTTGGCAGCCTTACTTCAGTCTATTTTTGGACGATAGCTGTCATTTATAACTCTGCAGGTTTGTGAATTACAGTGCCCCTGAGCTCCTTTCTTCAACTCGCTTTCTTGTGACCTGGCCGCAACACCGCAGGATGGCTTCAGGCCCTAATCTGGTTCCGGCATGGCACGCTGAGCCTTTGGTTAATTCCTCTTCCTGGTGGGAAATGAGAGTTAAATTTGCCCGTCCAGACACCTCCAGCTAGTCTCTCATTGGTTCTCGCTATTCCTGTTCATCTTCCGCAGAAATTGCAAACTGGGCCAAACAGGAGTTTAAAGGGACTGACTCTCCAAGTCAGGAGAGTGTTAGTAAAGCGTCTGGAATGTTGCACCCGAGTACCAGGGTACGAAAACTGAGACATATTTGAACACGTCTCCCGATCACATGGTTGATCATACTCTAGGTTCCACATGCATGTTTTAGCTGAAGGAAGAATACCTTAAACCTGGGTATTTGAAACCCGTGTAATGGGTACCATGCAATATGACTTCAAAGGGTCTTCATTTGCTCACCGAACATCTCCAATCCTATCACTGCTGCGTTTATGCCCCTGTACACATGCTTGATTCTCTTTCGGAGACATAGCAATCCATAGGTTTTAAGATACTTACTAGTCAGGTACATTCTTAGGCGTTTAATATGCGGTGTTGAGTCCATTTCGTTGAGCAAGGAGTAGCTCTTGTCTATTCCATATTTGGCTTAAGGAACTTTATCTGTGCTCATTTCAATCTCTGGTTTTATGCAGCACCCCAACTCACCTTTACCCTTAAGCAAGCATAAGTTGGTTTTCTAAATTTGAGACCCTGTTCTGTTCTGTAATTCAGTTCCTGTGTAGCCAAGTTTACATTCCGTGTATTACTGATATCTTATGATGTTTCTATTTCTGTGTGACTTATTTCAGTTAGAATCATCATACCTGAATCCACTCATTGTGCTGCTAAGGGCCTGATGACACAGATTTCATTGCTGAGTAATATTGCTTTGTAAGTAAATACCACAACTTCTTTATCCATTTTTCACTTTCTGCGATGTTGAACTTGTACTGTAAACGAGTTTCTTGTAAACAGAGCCGTTCCAAACTTTGGGGTGGCTGTGTCTTTTTGATTTTAATTTCCCTAAGCTATAGGACCATAAGTGGAAGTGCCCTAGGTTCTGTTGCTTTGTTTTTTAGATGTTTCAGGAAACACCATACACTTCTCCCGAGTGGTTGTTGGCAATTTACATCCCGCCCTTCAGCATAACAAGGCTCCCAGTTCTCCATGGCCTGTCCTGCCTTTCTGGATTTTACACTTTTTTCAGATGGCCCTTTTGACCGGGGGGAAGTGAGACTTCATTGTAGTGCAGATTTCCTTTGCAAGCTTGCTTGGTTGGCCAAAAAGGGCGTATGCGTTTTTTCTGAATACATTCACGAAAAAACGCATACGCCCTTTTTGGCCAAGTGCATCATTGTGGACGTTCTGCCTCTTTTCCTATGCTTTCAATGCAATTGCAGTCTACCTCCTGAAATCGGTTTCCTGCAATTCTGCCCCGCTTTCAAGTCCTCTTGGCAGCCTTACTTCAGTCTATTTTTGGACGATAGCTGTCATTTATAACTCTGCAGGTTTGTGAATTACAGTGCCCCTGAGCTCCTTTCTTCAACTCGCTTTCTTTTGAGCTGGCCGCAACACTGCAGGATGGCTTCAGGCCCTAATCTGGTTCCGGCACGGCACGCTGAGCCTTTGGTTAATTCCTCTTCCTGGTGGGAAATGAGAGTTAAATTTGCCCGTCCAGACACCTCCAGCTAGCCTCTCATTGGTTCTCGCTATTCCTGTTCATCTTCCACAGAAATTGCAAACTGGGCCAAACAGGAGGTTAAAGGCGCTGACTCTCCAAGTGGGGAGAGTGTTAGTAAAGCGTCTGGAATGTTGCACCCGAGTACCAGGGTACGAAAACTGAGACATATTTGAACACGTCTCCCGATCACATGGTTGATCATACTCTGGGTTCCACATGCATGTTTTAGCTGAAGGAAGAATACCTTAAAACTGGGTAGTTGAAACCCGTGGAATGGGTACCATGCAATATGACTTCAAAGGGTCTTCATTTGCTCACCGAACCTCTCCAATCCTATCACTGTTGCGTTTATGCCCCTGTACACATGCTTGATTCTCTTTCGGAGACATAGCAATCCATAGGTTTTAAGATAATTACTAGTCAGGTACATTCTTAGGCGTTTAATATGCGGTGTTGAGTCCATTTCGTTGAGCAAAGAGTAGCTCTTGTCTATTCCATATTTGGCTTAAGGAACTTTATCTGTGCTCATTTCAATCTCTGGTTTTATGCAGCACCCCAACTCACCTTTACCCTTAAGCAAGCATAAGTTGGTTTTCTAAATTTGAGACCCTGTTCTGTTCTGTAATTCAGTTCCTGTGTAGCCAAGTTTCCATTCCGTCTATTACTGATATCTTATGATGTTTCTTTTTCTGTGTGACTTATTTCAGTTAGAATCATCATACCTGAATCCACTCATTGTGCTGCTAAGGGCCTGATGACATAGATTTCATTGCTGAGTGATATTGCTTTGTAAGTGAATACCACAACTTCTTTATCCATTTTTCACTTTCTGCGATGTTGAACTTGTACTGTAAACGAGGTTCTTGTAAACAGAGGCGTCCCAAACTTTGGGGTGGCTGTGTCTTTTTGATTTTAATTTCCCTAAGCTATAGGACCATAAGTGGCAGTGCCCTAGGCTCTGTTGCTTTGTTTTTTAGATGTTTCAGGAAACACCATACACTTCTCCCGAGTGTCTGTTGGCAATTTACATCCCACCCATCAGCATAACAAGGCTCCCAGTTCTCCATGGCCTGTCCTGCCTTTCTGGATTTTACACTTTTTTCAGATGGCCCTTTTGACCGGGGGGAAGTGAGACTTCATTGTAGTGCAGATTTCCTTTGCAAGCTTGCTTGGTTGGCCAAAAAGGGCGTATGCGTTTTTTCCTGAATATATTCAGGAAAAAACGCATACGCCCTTTTTGGCCAAGTGCATCATTGTGGACGTTCTGCCTCTTTTCCTATGCTTTCAATGCAATTCCAGTCTACCTCCTGAAATCGGTTTCCTGCAATTCTGCCCCACTTTCAAGTCCTCTTGGCAGCCTTACTTCAGTCTATTTTTGGACGATAGCTGTCATTTATAACTCTGCAGGTTTGTGAATTACAGTGCCCCTGAGCTCCTTTCTTCAACTCGCTTTCTTTTGAGCTGGCCGCAACACTGCAGGATGGCTTCAGGCCCTAATCTGGTTCCGGCACGGCACGCTGAGCCTTTGGTTAATTCCTCTTCCTGGTGGGAAATGAGAGTTAAATTTGCCCGTCCAGACACCTCCAGCTAGCCTCTCATTGGTTCTCGCTATTCCTGTTCATCTTCCGCAGAAATTGCAAACTGGGCCAAACAGGAGGTTAAAGGCGCTGACTCTCCAAGTGGGGAGAGTGTTAGTAAAGCGTCTGGAATGTTGCACCCGAGTACCAGGGTATGAAAACTGAGACATATTTGAACACGTCTCCCGATCACATGGTTGATCATACTCTGGGTTCCGCATGCATGTTTTAGCTGAAGGAAGAATACCTAAAACCTGTGTAGTTGAAACCCGTGGAATGGGTACCATGCAATATGACTTCAAAGGGTCTTCATTTGCTCACCGAACCTCTCCAATCCTATCACTGCTGCGTTTATGCCCCTGTACACATGCTTGATTCTCTTTCGGAGACATAGCAATCCATAGGTTTTAAGATACTTACTAGTCAGGTACATTCTTAGGCGTTTAATATGCGGTGTTGAGTCCATTTCGTTGAGCAAGGAGTAGCTCTTGTCTATTCCATATTTGGCTTAAGGAACTTTATCTGTGCTCATTTCAATCTCTGGTTTTATGCAGCACCCCAACTCACCTTTCCCCTTAAGCAAGCATAAGTTGGTTTCCTAATTTGAGACCCTGTTCTGTTCTGTAATTCAGTTCCTGTGTAGCCAAGTTTCCATTCCGTGTATTACTGATATCTTATGATGTTTCTTTTTCTGTGTGACTTATTTCAGTTAGAATCATCATACCTGAATCCACTCATTGTGCTGCTAAGGGCCTGATGACATAGATTTCATTGCTGAGTGATATTGCTTTGTAAGTGAATACCACAACTTCTTTATCCATTTTTCACTTTCTACGATGTTGAACTTGTACTGCAAACGAGGTTCTTGTAAACAGAGCCGTTCCAAACTTTGGGGTGGCTGTGTCTTTTTGATTTTAATTTCCCTAGGCTATAGGACCATAAGTGGAAGTGCCCTAGGCTCTGTTGCTTTGTTTTTTAGATGTTTCAGGAAACACCATACACTTCTCCCAAGTGTCTGTTGGCAATTTACATCCCGCCCATCAGCATAACAAGGCTCCCAGTTCTCCATGGCCTGTCCTGCCTTTCTGGATTTTACACTTTTTTCAGATGGCCCTTTTGACCGGGGGGAAGTGAGACTTCATTGTAGTGCAGATTTCCTTTGCAAGCTTGCTTGGTTGACCAAAAAGCGCGTATGCGTTTTTTCCTGAATATATTCAGGAAAAAACGCATACGCCCTTTTTGGCCAAGTGCATCATTGTGGACGTTCTGCCTCTTTTCCTATGCTTTCAATGCAATTCCAGTCTACCTCCTGAAATCGGTTTCCTGCAATTCTGCCCCGCTTTCAAGTCCTCTTGGCAGCCTTACTTCAGTCTATTTTTGGACGATAGCTGTCATTTATAACTCTGCAGGTTTGTGAATTACAGTGCCCCTGAGCTCCATTCTTCAACTCGCTTTCTTGTGAGCTGGCCGAAACACCACAGGATGGCTTCAGGCCCTAATCTGGTTCCGGCACAGCACGCTGAGCCTTTGGTTAATTCCTCTTCCTGGTGGGAAATGAGAGTTAAATTTGCCCGTCCAGACACCTCCAGCTAGTCTCTCATTGGTTCTCGCTATTCCTGTTCATCTTCCGCAGAAATTGCAAACTGGGCCAAACAGGAGTTTAAAGGGACTGACTCTCCAAGTCAGGAGAGTGTTAGTAAAGCGTCTGGAATGTTGCACCCGAGTACCAGGGTACGAAAACTGAGACATATTAGAACACGTCTCCCGATCACATGGTTGATCATACTCTAGGTTCCACATGCATGTTTTAGCTGAAGGAAGAATACCTTAAACCTGGGTATTTGAAACCCGTGGAATGGGTACCATGCAATATGACTTCAAAGGGTCTTCATTTGCTCACCGAACATCTCCAATCCTATCACTGCTGCGTTTATGCCCCTGTACACATGCTTGATTCTCTTTCGGAGACATAGCAATCCATAGGTTTTAAGATACTTACTAGTCAGGTACATTCTTAGGCGTTTAATATGCGGTGTTGAGTCCATTTCGTTGAGCAAGGAGTAGCTCTTGTCTATTCCATATTTGGCTTAAGGAACTTTATCTGTGCTCATTTCAATCTCTGGTTTTATGCAGCACCCCAACTCACCTTTACCCTTAAGCAAGCATAAGTTGGTTTTCTAAATTTGAGACCCTGTTCTGTTCTGTAATTCAGTTCCTGTGTAGCCAAGTTTCCATTCCGTGTATTACTGATATCTTATGATGTTTCTTTTTCTGTGTGACTTATTTCAGTTAGAATCATCATACCTGAATCCACTCATTGTGCTGCTAAGGGCCTGATGACACAGATTTCATTGCTGAGTGATATTGCTTTGTAAGTAAATACCACAACTTCTTTATCCATTTTTCACTTTCTGCGATGTTGAACTTGTACTGTAAACGAGGTTCTTGTAAACAGAGCCGTTCCAAACTTTGGGGTGGCTGTGTCTTTTTGATTTTAATTTCCCTAAGCTATAGGACCATAAGTGGAAGTGCCCTAGGTTCTGTTGCTTTGTTTTTTAGATGTTTCAGGAAACACCATACAGTTCTCCCGAGTGGTTGTTGGCAATTTACATCCCGCCCTTCAGCATAACAAGGCTCCCAGTTCTCCATGGCCTGTCCTGCCTTTCTGGATTTTACACTTTTTTCAGATGGCCCTTTTGACCGGGGGGAAGTGAGACTTCATTGTAGTGCAGATTTCCTTTGCAAGCTTGCTTGGTTGGCCAAAAAGGGCGTATGCGTTTTTTCCTGAATATATTCAGGAAAAAACGCATACGCCCTTTTTGGCCAAGTGCATCATTGTGGACGTTCTGCCTCTTTTCCTATGCTTTCAATGCAATTCCAGTCTACCTCCTGAAATCGGTTTCCTGCAATTCTGCCCCGCTTTCAAGTCCTCTTGGCAGCCTTACTTCAGTCTATTTTTGGACGATAGCTGTCATTTATAACTCTGCAGGTTTGTGAATTACAGTGCCCCTGAGCTCCTTTCTTCAACTCGCTTTCTTTTGAGCTGGCCGCAACACTGCAGGATGTCTTCAGGCCCTAATCTGGTTCCGGCACAGCACGCTGAGCCTTTGGTTAATTCCTCTTCCTGGTGGGAAATGAGAGTTAAATTTGCCCGTCCAGACACCTCCAGCTAGCCTCTCATTGGTTCTCGCTATTCCTGTTCATCTTCCACAGAAATTGCAAACTGGGCCAAACAGGAGGTTAAAGGCGCTGACTCTCCAAGTGGGGAGAGTGTTAGTAACGCGTCTGGAATGTTGCACCCGAGTACCAGGGTACGAAAACTGAGACATATTTGAACACGTCTCCCGATCACATGGTTGATCATACTCTGGGTTCCACATGCATGTTTTAGCTGAAGGAAGAATACCTAAAACCTGGGTAGTTGAAACCCGTGGAATGGGTACCATGCAATATGACTTCAAAGGGTCTTCATTTGCTCACCGAACCTCTCCAATCCTATCACTGCTGCGTTTATGCCCCTGTACACATGCTTGATTCTCTTTCGGAGACATAGCAATCCATAGGTTTTAAGATACTTACTAGTCAGGTACATTCTTAGGCGTTTAATATGCGGTGTTGAGTCCATTTCGTTGAGCAAAGAGTAGCTCTTGTCTATTCCATATTTGGCTTAAGGAACTTTATCTGTGCTCATTTCAATCTCTGGTTTTATGCAGCACCCCAACTCACCTTTACCCTTAAGCAAGCATAAGTTGGTTTTCTAAATTTGAGACCCTGTTCTGTTCTGTAATTCAGTTCCTGTGTAGCCAAGTTTCCATTCCGTGTATTACTGATATCTTATGATGTTTCTTTTTCTGTGTGACTTATTTCAGTTAGAATCATCATACCTGAATCCACTCATTGTGCTGCTAAGGGCCTGATGACATAGATTTCATTGCTGAGTGATATTGCTTTGTAAGTGAATACCACAACTTCTTTATCCATTTTTCACTTTCTGCGATGTTGAACTTGTACTGTAAATGAGGTTCTTGTAAACAGAGCCGTTCCAAACTTTGGGGTGGCTGTGTCTTTTTGATTTTAATTTCCCTAAGCTATAGGACCATAAGTGGAAGTGCCCTAGGCTCTGTTGCTTTGTTTTTTAGATGTTTCAGGAAACACCATACACTTCTCCCAAGTGTCTGTTGGCAATTTACATCCCACCCATCAGCATAACAAGGGTCCCAGTTCTCCATGGCCTGTCCTGCCTTTCTGGATTTTACACTTTTTTCAGATGGCCCTTTTGACCGGGGGGAAGTGAGACTTCATTGTAGTGCAGATTTCCTTTGCAAGCTTGCTTGGTTGGCCAAAAAGGGCGTATGCGTTTTTTCCTGAATATATTCAGGAAAAAACGCATACGCCCTTT
Organism: Delphinus delphis; assembly: GCF_949987515.2. Classification (NCBI taxonomy): domain Eukaryota; kingdom Metazoa; phylum Chordata; class Mammalia; order Artiodactyla; family Delphinidae; genus Delphinus; species Delphinus delphis. The sequence continues at coordinate 163,049 of NW_027192791.1, read as the reverse complement.
TTGGCCAGTGCATCATTGTGGACGTTCTGCCTCTTTTCCTATGCTTTCAATGCAATTCCAGTCTACCTCCTGAAATCGGTTTCCTGCAATTCTGCCCTGCTTTCAAGTCCTCTTGGCAGCCTTACTTCAGTCTATTTTTGGACGATAGCTGTCATTTATAACTCTGCAGGTTTTTGAATTACAGTGCCCCAGAGCTCCTTTCTTCAACTCGCTTTCTTGTGACCTGGCCGCAACACCGCAGGATGGCTTCAGGCCCTAATCTGGTTCCGGCCCGGCATGCTGAGCCTTGGTTAATTCCTCTTCCTGGTGGGAAATGAGAGTTAAATTTGCCCGTCCAGACACCTCCAGCTAGCCTCTCATTGGTTCTCGCTATTCCTGTTCATCTTCCGCAGAAATTGCAAACTGGGCCAAACAGGAGGTTAAAGGGACTGACTCTCCAAGTGGGGAGAGTGTTAGTAAAGCGTCTGGAATGTTGCACCCGAGTACCAGGGGAGGAAAACTGAGACATATTTGAACACGTCTCCCGTTCACATGGTTGATCATACTCTGGGTTCCACATACATGTTTTAGCTGAAGGAAGAATACCTGAAACCTGGAGAGTTAAGACCCGTGTAATGGGTACCATGCAATATGACTTCAAAGGGTCTTCATTTGCTCACCGAACCTCTCCAATCCTATCAGTGCTGCGTTTATGCCCCTGTACACATGCTTGATTCTCTTTCGGAGACATAGCAATCCATAGGTTTTAAGATACTTACTAGTCAGGTACATTCTTAGGCGTTTAATATGCGGTGTTGAGTCCATTTCGTTGAGCAAGGAGTAGCTCTTGTCTATTCCATATTTGACTTAAGGAACTTTATCTGTGCTCATTTCAATCTCTGGTTTTATGCAGCACCCCAACTCACCTTTACCCTTAAGCAAGCATAAGTTGGTTTTCTAAATTTGAGACCCTGTTCTGTTCTGTAATTCAGTTCCTGTGTAGCCAAGTTTCCATTCCGTGTATTACTGATATCTTATGATGTTTCTTTTTCTGTGTGACTTATTTCAGTTAGAATCATCATACCTGAATCCACTCATTGTGCTGCTAAGGGCCTGATGACATAGATTTCATTGCTGAGTGATATTGCTTTGTAAGTGAATACCACAACTTCTTTATCCATTTTTCACTTTCTGCGATGTTGAACTTGTACTGTAAATGAGGTTCTTGTAAACAGAGCCGTTCCAAACTTTGGGGTGGCTGTGTCTTTTTGATTTTAATTTCCCTAAGCTATAGGACCATAAGTGGCAGTGCCCTAGGCTCTGTTGCTTTGTTTTTTAGATGTTTCAGGAAACACCATACACTTCTCCCAAGTGTCTGTTGGCAATTTACATCCCACCCATCAGCATAACAAGGGTCCCAGTTCTCCATGGCCTGTCCTGCCTTTCTGGATTTTACACTTTTTTCAGATGGCCCTTTTGACCGGGGGGAAGTGAGACTTCATTGTAGTGCAGATTTCCTTTGCAAGCTTGCTTGGTTGGCCAAAAAGGGCGTATGCGTTTTTTCCTGAATATATTCAGGAAAAAACGCATACGCCCTTTTTGGCCAGTGCATCATTGTGGACGTTCTGCCTCTTTTCCTATGCTTTCAATGCAATTCCAGTCTACCTCCTGAAATCGGTTTCCTGCAATTCTGCCCTGCTTTCAAGTCCTCTTGGCAGCCTTACTTCAGTCTATTTTTGGACGATAGCTGTCATTTATAACTCTGCAGGTTTTTGAATTACAGTGCCCCAGAGCTCCTTTCTTCAACTCGCTTTCTTGTGACCTGGCCGCAACACCGCAGGATGGCTTCAGGCCCTAATCTGGTTCCGGCCCGGCATGCTGAGCCTTGGTTAATTCCTCTTCCTGGTGGGAAATGAGAGTTAAATTTGCCCGTCCAGACACCTCCAGCTAGCCTCTCATTGGTTCTCGCTATTCCTGTTCATCTTCCGCAGAAATTGCAAACTGGGCCAAACAGGAGGTTAAAGGCGCTGACTCTCCAAGTGGGGAGAGTGTTAGTAAAGCGTCTGGAATGTTGCACCCGAGTACCAGGGGAGGAAAACTGAGACATATTTGAACACGTCTCCCGTTCACATGGTTGATCATACTCTGGGTTCCACATACATGTTTTAGCTGAAGGAAGAATACCTGAAACCTGGAGAGTTAAGACCCGTGTAATGGGTACCATGCAATATGACTTCAAAGGGTCTTCATTTGCTCACCGAACCTCTCCAATCCTATCAGTGCTGCGTTTATGCCCCTGTACACATGCTTGATTCTCTTTCGGAGACATAGCAATCCATAGGTTTTAAGATACTTACTAGTCAGGTACATTCTTAGGCGTTTAATATGCGGTGTTGAGTCCATTTCGTTGAGCAAGGAGTAGCTCTTGTCTATTCCATATTTGACTTAAGGAACTTTATCTGTGCTCATTTCAATCTCTGGTTTTATGCAGCACCCCAACTCACCTTTACCCTTAAGCAAGCATAAGTTGGTTTTCTAAATTTGAGACCCTGTTCTGTTCTGTAATTCAGTTCCTGTGTAGCCAAGTTTCCATTCCGTGTATTACTGATATCTTATGATGTTTCTTATTCTGTGTGACTTATTTCAGTTAGAATCATCATACCTGAATCCACTCATTGTGCTGCTAAGGGCCTGATGACATAGATTTCATTGCTGAGTGATATTGCTTTGTAAGTGAATACCACAACTTCTTTATCCATTTTTCACTTTCTGCGATGTTGAACTTGTACTGTAAATGAGGTTCTTGTAAACAGAGCCGTTCCAAACTTTGGGGTGGCTGTGTCTTTTTGATTTTAATTTCCCTAAGCTATAGGACCATAAGTGGAAGTGCCCTAGGCTCTGTTGCTTTGTTTTTTAGATGTTTCAGGAAACACCATACACTTCTCCCGAGTGGTTGTTGGCAATTTACATCCCGCCCATCAGCATAACAAGGCTCCCAGTTCTCCATGGCCTGTCCTGCCTTTCTGGATTTTACACTTTTTTCAGATGGCCCTTTTGACCGGGGGGAAGTGAGACTTCATTGTAGTGCAGATTTCCTTTGCAAGCTTGCTTGGTTGGCCAAAAAGGGCGTATGCGTTTTTTCCTGAATATATTCAGGAAAAAACGCATACGCCCTTTTTGGCCAAGTGCATCATTGTGGACGTTCTGCCTCTTTTCCTATGCTTTCAATGCAATTCCAGTCTACCTCCTGAAATCGGTTTCCTGCAATTCTGCCCCGCTTTCAAGTCCTCTTGGCAGCCTTACTTCAGTCTATTTTTGGACGATAGCTGTCATTTATAACTCTGCAGGTTTGTGAATTACAGTGCCCCTGAGCTCCATTCTTCAACTCGCTTTCTTGTGAGCTGGCCGAAACACCACAGGATGGCTTCAGGCCCTAATCTGGTTCCGGCACGGCACGCTGAGCCTTTGGTTAATTCCTCTTCCTGGTGGGAAATGAGAGTTAAATTTGCCCGTCCAGACACCTCCAGCTAGTCTCTCATTGGTTCTCGCTATTCCTGTTCATCTTCCGCAGAAATTGCAAACTGGGCCAAACAGGAGTTTAAAGGGACTGACTCTCCAAGTCAGGAGAGTGTTAGTAAAGCGTCTGGAATGTTGCACCCGAGTACCAGGGTACGAAAACTGAGACATATTTGAACACGTCTCCCGATCACATGGTTGATCATACTCTAGGTTCCACATGCATGTTTTAGCTGAAGGAAGAATACCTTAAACCTGGGTATTTGAAACCCGTGGAATGGGTACCATGCAATATGACTTCAAAGGGTCTTCATTTGCTCACCGAACATCTCCAATCCTATCACTGCTGCATTTATGCCCCTGTACACATGCTTGATTCTCTTTCGGAGACATAGCAATCCATAGGTTTTAAGATACTTACTAGTCAGGTACATTCTTAGGCGTTTAATATGCGGTGTTGAGTCCATTTCGTTGAGCAAGGAGTAGCTCTTGTCTATTCCATATTTGGCTTAAGGAACTTTATCTGTGCTCATTTCAATCTCTGGTTTTATGCAGCACCCCAACTCACCTTTACCCTTAAGCAAGCATAAGTTGGTTTTCTAAATTTGAGACCCTGTTCTGTTCTGTAATTCAGTTCCTGTGTAGCCAAGTTTACATTCCGTGTATTACTGATATCTTATGATGTTTCTTTTTCTGTGTGACTTATTTCAGTTAGAATCATCATACCTGAATCCACTCATTGTGCTGCTAAGGGCCTGATGACACAGATTTCATTGCTGAGTAATATTGCTTTGTAAGTAAATACCACAACTTCTTTATCCATTTTTCACTTTCTGCGATGTTGAACTTGTACTGTAAACGAGGTTCTTGTAAACAGAGCCGTTCCAAACTTTGGGGTGGCTGTGTCTTTTTGATTTTAATTTCCCTAAGCTATAGGACCATAAGTGGAAGTGCCCTAGGTTCTGTTGCTTTGTTTTTTAGATGTTTCAGGAAACACCATACACTTCTCCCGAGTGGTTGTTGGCAATTTACATCCCGCCCATCAGCATAACAAGGCTCCCAGTTCTCCATGGCCTGTCCTGCCTTTCTGGATTTTACACTTTTTTCAGATGGCCCTTTTGACCGGGGGGAAGTGAGACTTCATTGTAGTGCAGATTTCCTTTGCAAGCTTGCTTGGTTGGCCAAAAAGGGCGTATGCGTTTTTTCCTGAATATATTCAGGAAAAAACGCATACGCCCTTTTTGGCCAAGTGCATCATTGTGGACATTCTGCCTCTTTTCCTATGCTTTCAATGCAATTCCAGTCTACCTCCTGAAATCGGTTTCCTGCAATTCTGCCCCGCTTTCAAGTCCTCTTGGCAGCCTTACTTCAGTCTATTTTTGGACGATAGCTGTCATTTATAACTCTGCAGGTTTGTGAATTACAGTGCCCCTGAGCTCCATTCTTCAACTCGCTTTCTTGTGAGCTGGCCGAAACACCACAGGATGGCTTCAGGCCCTAATCTGGTTCCGGCACGGCACGCTGAGCCTTTGGTTAATTCCTCTTCCTGGTGGGAAATGAGAGTTAAATTTGCCCGTCCAGACACCTCCAGCTAGTCTCTCATTGGTTCTCGCTATTCCTGTTCATCTTCCGCAGAAATTGCAAACTGGGCCAAACAGGAGTTTAAAGGGACTGACTCTCCAAGTCAGGAGAGTGTTAGTAAAGCGTCTGGAATGTTGCACCCGAGTACCAGGGTACGAAAACTGAGACATATTTGAACACGTCTCCCGATCACATGGTTGATCATACTCTAGGTTCCACATGCATGTTTTAGCTGAAGGAAGAATACCTTAAACCTGGGTATTTGAAACCCGTGGAATGGGTACCATGCAATATGACTTCAAAGGGTCTTCATTTGCTCACCGAACATCTCCAATCCTATCACTGCTGCGTTTATGCCCCTGTACACACGCTTGATTCTCTTTCGGAGACATAGCAATCCATAGGTTTTAAGATACTTACTAGTCAGGTACATTCTTAGGCGTTTAATATGCGGTGTTGAGTCCATTTCGTTGAGCAAGGAGTAGCTCTTGTCTATTCCATATTTGGCTTAAGGAACTTTATCTGTGCTCATTTCAATCTCTGGTTTTATGCAGCACCCCAACTCACCTTTACCCTTAAGCAAGCATAAGTTGGTTTTCTAAATTTGAGACCCTGTTCTGTTCTGTAATTCAGTTCCTGTGTAGCCAAGTTTCCATTCCGTGTATTACTGATATCTTATGATGTTTCTTTTTCTGTGTGACTTATTTCAGTTAGAATCATCATACCTGAATCCACTCATTGTGCTGCTAAGGGCCTGATGACACAGATTTCATTGCTGAGTGATATTGCTTTGTAAGTGAATACCACAACTTCTTTATCCATTTTTCACTTTCTGCGATGTTGAACTTGTACTGTAAACGAGGTTCTTGTAAACAGAGCCGTTCCAAACTTTGGGGTGGCTGTGTCTTTTTGATTTTAATTTCCCTAAGCTATAGGACCATAAGTGGAAGTGCCCTAGGCTCTGTTGCTTTGTGTTTTAGATGTTTCAGGAAACACCATACACTTCTCCTGAGTGTCTGTTGGCAATTTACATCCCGCCCATCACCATAACAAGGCTCCCAGTTCTCCATGGCCTGTCCTGCCTTTCTGGATTTTACACTTTTTTCAGATGGCCCTTTTGACCGGGGGGAAGTGAGACTTCATTGTAGTGCAGATTTCCTTTGCAAGCTTGCTTGGTTGACCAAAAAGGGCGTATGCGTTTTTTCCTGAATATATTCAGGAAAAAACGCATACGCCCTTTTTGGCCAAGTGCATCATTGTGGACGTTCTGCCTCTTTTCCTATGCTTTCAATGCAATTCCAGTCTACCTCCTGAAATCGGTTTCCTGCAATTCTGCCCCGCTTTCAAGTCCTCTTGGCAGCCTTACTTCAATCTATTTTTGGACGATAGCTGTCATTTATAACTCTGCAGGTTTGTGAATTACAGTGCCCCTGAGCTCCATTCTTCAACTCGCTTTCTTTTGAGCTGGCCGAAACACCGCAGGATGGCTTCAGGCCCTAATCTGGTTCCGGCACGGCACGCTGAGCCTTAGGTTAATTCCTCTTCCTGGTGGGAAATGAGAGTTAAATTTGCCCGTCCAGACACCTCCAGCTAGTCTCTCATTGGTTCTCGCTATTCCTGTTCATCTTCCGCAGAAATTGCAAACTGGGCCAAACAGGAGTTTAAAGGGACTGACTCTCCAAGTCAGGAGAGTGTTAGTAAAGCGTCTGGAATGTTGCACCCGAGTACCAGGGTACGAAAACTGAGACATATTTGAACACGTCTCCCGATCACATTGTTGATCATACTCTAGGTTCCACATGCATGTTTTAGCTGAAGGAAGAATACCTTAAACCTGGGTATTTGAAACCCGTGGAATGGGTACCATGCAATATGACTTCAAAGGGTCTTCATTTGCTCACCGAACCTCTCCAATCCTATCACTGCTGCGTTTATGCCCCTGTACACATGCTTGATTCTCTTTCGGAGACATAGCAATCCATAGGTTTTAAGATACTTACTAGTCAGGTACATTCTTAGGCGTTTAATATGCGGTGTTGAGTCCATTTCGTTGAGCAAGGAGTAGCTCTTGTCTATTCCATATTTGGCTTAAGGAACTTTATCTGTGCTCATTTCAATCTCTGGTTTTATGCAGCACCCCAACTCACCTTTACCCTTAAGCAAGCATAAGTTGGTTTTCTAAATTTGAGACCCTGTTCTGTTCTGTAATTCAGTTCCTGTGTAGCCAAGTTTACATTCCGTGTATTACTGATATCTTATGATGTTTCTTTTTCTGTGTGACTTATTTCAGTTAGAATCATCATACCTGAATCCACTTATTGTGCTGCTAAGGGCCTGATGACACAGATTTCATTGCTGAGTGATATTGCTTTGTAAGTAAATACCACAACTTCTTTATCCATTTTTCACTTTCTGCGATGTTGAACTTGTACTGTAAACGAGGTTCTTGTAAACAGAGCCGTTCCAAACTTTGGGGTGGCTGTGTCTTTTTGATTTTAATTTCCCTAAGCTATAGGACCATAAGTGGAAGTGCCCTAGGTTCTGTTGCTTTGTTTTTTAGATGTTTCAGGAAACACCATACACTTCTCCCGAGTGGTTGTTGGCAATTTACATCCCGCCCATCAGCATAACAAGGCTCCCAGTTCTCCATGGCCTGTCCTGCCTTTCTGGATTTTACACTTTTTTCAGATGGCCCTTTTGACCGGGGGGAAGTGAGACTTCATTGTAGTGCAGATTTCCTTTGCAAGCTTGCTTGGTTGGCTAAAAAGGGCGTATGCGTTTTTTCCTGAATATATTCAGGAAAAAACGCATACGCCCTTTTTGGCCAAGTGCATCATTGTGGACGTTCTGCCTCTTTTCCTATGCTTTCAATGCAATTCCAGTCTACCTCCTGAAATCGGTTTCCTGCAATTCTGCCCCGCTTTCAAGTCCTCTTGGCAGCCTTACTTCAGTCTATTTTTGGACGATAGCTGTCATTTATAACTCTGCAGGTTTGTGAATTACAGTGCCCCTGAGCTCCTTTCTTCAACTCGCTTTCTTGTGACCTGGCCGCAACACCGCAGGATGTCTTCAGGCCCTAATCTGGTTCCGGCCCGGCATGCTGAGCCTTGGTTAATTCCTCTTCCTGGTGGGAAATGAGAGTTAAATTTGCCCGTCCAGCCACCTCCAGCTAGCCTCTCATTGGTTCTCGCTATTCCTGTTCATCTTCCGCAGAAATTGCAAACTGGGCCAAACAGGAGGTTAAAGGGACTGACTCTCCAAGTCGGGAGAGTGTTAGTAAAGCGTCTGGAATGTTGCACCCGAGTACCAGGGGAGGAAAACTGAGACATATTTGAACACGTCTCCCGATCACATGGTTGATCATACTCTGGGTTCCACATACATGTTTTAGCTGAAGGAAGAATACCTTAAACCTGGAGAGTTAAGACCCGTGTAATGGGTACCATGCAATATGACTTCAAAGGGTCTTCATTTGCTCACCGAACCTCTCCAATCCTATCACTGCTGCGTTTATGCCCCTGTACACATGCTTGATTCTCTTTCGGAGACATAGCAATCCATAGGTTTTAAGATACTTACTAGTCAGGTACATTCTTAGGCGTTTAATATGCGGTGTTGAGTCCATTTCGTTGAGCAAGGAGTAGCTCTTGTCTATTCCATATTTGACTTAAGGAACTTTATCTGTGCTCATTTCAATCTCTGGTTTTATGCAGCACCCCAACTCACCTTTACCCTTAAGCAAGCATAAGTTGGTTTTCTAAATTTGAGACCCTGTTCTGTTCTGTAATTCAGTTCCTGTGTAGCCAAGTTTACATTCCGTGTATTACTGATATCTTATGATGTTTCTTTTTCTGTGTGACTTATTTCAGTTAGAATCATCGTACCTGAATCCACTCATTATACTGCTACGGGCCTGATGACATAGATTTCATTTCTGAGTGATACTGCATTGTACGTAAGTACCACAACTTCTTTATCCATTTTTCACTTTCTGCGATGTTGAACTTTTACTGTAAACGAGGTTTTGTAAACAGAGGCGTCCCAAACTTTGGGGTGGCTGTGTCTTTTTGATTTTAATTTCCCTAAGCTATAGGCCCATAAGTGGAAGTGACCTAGGCTCTGTTGCTTTGTTTTTTAGAAGTTTCAGGAAACACCAAACACTTCTCCCGAGTGGTTGTTGGCAATTTACATCCCGCCCATCAGCATAACAAGGCTCCCAGTTCTCCATGGCCTGTCCTGCCTTTCTGGATTTTACACTTTTTTCAGATGGCCCTTTTGACCGGGGGGAAGTGAGACTTCATTGTAGTGCAGATTTCCTTTGCAAGTTTGCTTGCATGGCCAAAAAGTGCGTATGCGTTTTTTCCTGAATATATTCAGGAAAAAACGCATACGCCCTTTTTGGCCAAGTGCATCATTGTGGACGTTCTGCCTCTTTTCCTATGCTTTCAATGCAATTCCAGTCTACCTCCTGAAATCGGTTTCCTGCAATTCTGCCCCGCATTCAAGTCCTCTTGGCAGCCTTACTTCAGTCTATTTTTGGACGATAGCTGTCATTTATAACTCTGCAGGTTTGTGAATTACAGTGCCCCTGAGCTCCATTCTTCAACTCGCTTTCTTGTGAGCTGGCCGAAACACCACAGGATGGCTTCAGGCCCTAATCTGGTTCCGGCACGGCACGCTGAGCCTTTGGTTAATTCCTCTTCCTGGTGGGAAATGAGAGTTAAATTTGCCCGTCCAGACACCTCCAGCTAGTCTCTCATTGGTTCTCGCTATTCCTGTTCATCTTCCGCAGAAATTGCAAACTGGGCCAAACAGGAGTTTAAAGGGACTGACTCTCCAAGTCAGGAGAGTGTTAGTAAAGCGTCTGGAATGTTGCACCCGAGTACCAGGGTACGAAAACTGAGACATATTTGAACACGTCTCCCGATCACATGGTTGATCATACTCTAGGTTCCACATGCATGTTTTAGCTGAAGGAAGAATACCTTAAACCTGGGTATTTGAAACCCGTGGAATGGGTACCATGCAATATGACTTCAAAGGGTCTTCATTTGCTCACCGAACATCTCCAGTCCTATCACTGCTGCGTTTATGCCCCTGTACACATGCTTGATTCTCTTTCGGAGACATAGCAATCCATAGGTTTTAAGATACTTACTAGTCAGGTACATTCTTAGGCGTTTAATATGCGGTGTTGAGTCCATTTCGTTGAGCAAGGAGTAGCTCTTGTCTATTCCATATTTGGCTTAAGGAACTTTATCTGTGCTCATTTCAATCTCTGGTTTTATGCAGCACCCCAACTCACCTTTCCCCTTAAGCAAGCATAAGTTGGTTTTCTAAATTTGAGACCCTGTTCTGTTCTGTAATTCAGTTCCTGTGTAGCCAAGTTTCCATTCCGTGTATTACTGATATCTTATGATGTTTCTTTTTCTGTGTGACTTATTTCAGTTAGAATCATCATACCTGAATCCACTCATTGTGCTGCTAAGGGCCTGATGACACGGATTTCATTGCTGAGTGATATTGCTTTGTAAGTAAATACCACAACTTCTTTATCCATTTTTCACTTTCTGCGATGTTGAACTTGTACTGTAAATGAGGTTCTTGTAAACAGAGCCGTTCCAAACTTTGGGGTGGCTGTGTCTTTTTGATTTTAATTTCCCTAAGCTATAGGACCATAAGTGGAAGTGCCCTAGGTTCTGTTGCTTTGTTTTTTAGATGTTTCAGGAAACACCATACACTTCTCCCGAGTGGTGGTTGGCAATTTACATCTCGCCCTTCAGCACAACAAGGCTCCCAGTTCTCCATGGCCTGTCCTGCCTTTCTGGATTTTACACTTTTTTCAGATGGCCCTTTTGACCGGGGGGAAGTGAGACTTCATTGTAGTGCAGATTTCCTTTGCAAGCTTGCTTGGTTGGCTAAAAAGGGCGTATGCGTTTTTTCCTGAATATATTCAGGAAAAAACGCATACGCCCTTTTTGGCCAAGTGCATCATTGTGGACGTTCTGCCTCTTTTCCTATGCTTTCAATGCAATTCCAGTCTACCTCCTGAAATCGGTTTCCTGCAATTCTGCCCCGCTTTCAAGTCCTCTTGGCAGCCTTACTTCAGTCTATTTTTGGACGATAGCTGTCATTTATAACTCTGCAGGTTTGTGAATTACAGTGCCCCTGAGCTCCTTTCTTCAACTCGCTTTCTTGTGACCTGGCCGCAACACCGCAGGATGTCTTCAGGCCCTAATCTGGTTCCGGCCCGGCATGCTGAGCCTTGGTTAATTCCTCTTCCTGGTGGGAAATGAGAGTTAAATTTGCCCGTCCAGCCACCTCCAGCTAGCCTCTCATTGGTTCTCGCTATTTCTGTTCATCTTCCGCAGAAATTGCAAACTGGGCCAAACAGGAGGTTAAAGGGACTGACTCTCCAAGTCGGGAGAGTGTTAGTAAAGCGTCTGGAATGTTGCACCCGAGTACCAGGGTACGAAAACTGAGACATATTTGAACACGTCTCCCGATCACATGGTTGATCATACTCTAGGTTCCACATGCATGTTTTAGCTGAAGGAAGAATACCTTAAACCTGGGTAGTTGAAACCCTTGGAATGGGTACCATGCAATATGACTTCAAAGGGTCTTCATTTGCTCACCGAACCTCTCCAATCCTATCAGTGCTGCGTTTATGCCCCTGTACACATGCTTGATTCTCTTTCGGAGACATAGCAATCCATAGGTTTTAAGATACTTACTAGTCAGGTACATTCTTAGGCGTTTAATATGCGGTGTTGAGTCCATTTCGTTGAGCAAGGAGTAGCTCTGGTCTATTCCATATTTGGCTTAAGGAACTTTATCTGTGCTCATTTCAATCTCTGGTTTTATGCAGCACCCCAACTCACCTTTACCCTTAAGCAAGCATAAGTTGGTTTTCTAAATTTGAGACCCTGTTCTGTTCTGTAATTCAGTTCCTGTGTAGCCAAGTTTACATTCCGTGTATTACTGATATCTTATGATGTTTCTTTTTCTGTGTGACTTATTTCAGTTAGAATCATCATACCTGAATCCACTCATTGTGCTGCTAAGGGCCTGATGACACAGATTTCATTGCTGAGTGATATTGCTTTGTAAGTAAATACCACAACTTCTTTATCCATTTTTCACTTTCTGCGATGTTGAACTTGTATGGTAAACGAGGTTCTTGTAAACAGAGCCGTTCCAAACTTTGGGGTGGCTGTGTCTTTTTGATTTTAATTTCCCTAAGCTATAGGACCATAAGTGGAAGTGCCCTAGGTTCTGTTGCTTTGTTTTTTAGATGTTTCAGGAAACACCATACACTTCTCCCGAGTGGTGGTTGGCAATTTACATCTCGCCCTTCAGCACAACAAGGCTCCCAGTTCTCCATGGCCTGTCCTGCCTTTCTGGATTTTACACTTTTTTCAGATGGCCCTTTTGACTGGGGAGAAGTGAGACTTCATTGTAGTGCAGATTTCCTTTGCAAGCTTGCTTGGTTGGCGAAAAAGGGCGTATGCGTTTTTTCCTGAATATATTCAGGAAAAAACGCATACGCCCTTTTTGGCCAAGTGCATCATTGTGAACGTTATGCCTCTTTTCCTATACTTTCAATGCAATTCCAGTCTACCTCCTGAAATCGGTTTCCTGCAATTCTGCCCCGCTTTCAAGTCCTCTTGGCAGCCTTAGTTCAGTCTATTTTTGGACGATAGCTGTCATTTATAACTCTGCAGGTTTGTGAATTACAGTGCCCCTGAGCTCCTTTCTTCAACTCGCTTTCTTGTGACCTGGCCGCAACACCGCAGGATGTCTTCAGGCCCTAATCTGGTTCCGGCCCGGCATGCTGAGCCTTGGTTAATTCCTCTTCCTGGTGGGAAATGAGAGTTAAATTTGCCCGTCCAGCCACCTCCAGCTAGCCTCTCATTGGTTCTCGCTATTCCTGTTCATCTTCCGCAGAAATTGCAAACTGGGCCAAACAGGAGGTTAAAGGGACTGACTCTCCAAGTCGGGAGAGTGTTAGTAAAGCGTCTGGAATGTTGCACCCGAGTACCAGGGGAGGAAAACTGAGACATATTTGAACACGTCTCCCGATCACATGGTTGATCATACTCTGGGTTCCACATACATGTTTTAGCTGAAGGAAGAATACCTTAAACCTGGAGAGTTAAGACCCGTGTAATGGGTACCATGCAATATGACTTCAAAGGGTCTTCATTTGCTCACCGAACCTCTCCAATCCTATCACTGCTGCGTTTATGCCCCTGTACACATGCTTGATTCTCTTTCGGAGACATAGCAATCCATAGGTTTTAAGATACTTACTAGTCAGGTACATTCTTAGGCGTTTAATATGCGGTGTTGAGTCCATTTCGTTGAGCAAGGAGTAGCTCTTGTCTATTCCATATTTGACTTAAGGAACTTTATCTGTGCTCATTTCAATCTCTGGTTTTATGCAGCACCCCAACTCACCTTTACCCTTAAGCAAGCATAAGTTGGTTTTCTAAATTTGAGACCCTGTTCTGTTCTGTAATTCAGTTCCTGTGTAGCCAAGTTTACATTCCGTGTATTACTGATATCTTATGATGTTTCTTTTTCTGTGTGACTTATTTCAGTTAGAATCATCGTACCAGAATCCACTCATTATACTGCTACGGGCCTGATGACATAGATTTCATTTCTGAGTGATACTGCATTGTACGTAAGTACCACAACTTCTTTATCCATTTTTCACTTTCTGCGATGTTGAACTTTTACTGTAAACGAGGTTTTGTAAACAGAGGCGTCCCAAACTTTGGGGTGGCTGTGTCTTTTTGATTTTAATTTCCCTAAGCTATAGGCCCATAAGTGGAAGTGACCTAGGCTCTGTTGCTTTGTTTTTTAGAAGTTTCAGGAAACACCAAACACTTCTCCCGAGTGGTTGTTGGCAATTTACATCCCGCCCATCAGCATAACAAGGCTCCCAGTTCTCCATGGCCTGTCCTGCCTTTCTGGATTTTACACTTTTTTCAGATGGCCCTTTTGACCGGGGGGAAGTGAGACTTCATTGTAGTGCAGATTTCCTTTGCAAGTTTGCTTGCATGGCCAAAAAGTGCGTATGCGTTTTTTCCTGAATATATTCAGGAAAAAACGCATACGCCCTTTTTGGCCAAGTGCATCATTGTGGACGTTCTGCCTCTTTTCCTATGCTTTCAATGCAATTCCAGTCTACCTCCTGAAATCGGTTTCCTGCAATTCTGCCCCGCATTCAAGTCCTCTTGGCAGCCTTACTTCAGTCTATTTTTGGACGATAGCTGTCATTTATAACTCTGCAGGTTTGTGAATTACAGTGCCCCTGAGCTCCATTCTTCAACTCGCTTTCTTGTGAGCTGGCCGAAACACCACAGGATGGCTTCAGGCCCTAATCTGTTTCCGGCACGGCACGCTGAGCCTTTGGTTAATTCCTCTTCCTGGTGGGAAATGAGAGTTAAATTTGCCCGTCCAGACACCTCCAGCTAGTCTCTCATTGGTTCTCGCTATTCCTGTTCATCTTCCGCAGAAATTGCAAACTGGGCCAAACAGGAGTTTAAAGGGACTGACTCTCCAAGTCAGGAGAGTGTTAGTAAAGCGTCTGGAATGTTGCACCCGAGTACCAGGGTACGAAAACTGAGACATATTTGAACACGTCTCCCGATCACATGGTTGATCATACTCTAGGTTCCACATGCATGTTTTAGCTGAAGGAAGAATACCTTAAACCTGGGTATTTGAAACCCGTGGAATGGGTACCATGCAATATGACTTCAAAGGGTCTTCATTTGCTCACCGAACATCTCCAATCCTATCACTGCTGCGTTTATGCCCCTGTACACATGCTTGATTCTCGTTCGGAGACATAGCAATCCATAGGTTTTAAGATACTTACTAGTCAGGTACATTCTTAGGCGTTTAATATGCGGTGTTGAGTCCATTTCGTTGAGCAAGGAGTAGCTCTTGTCTATTCCATATTTGGCTTAAGGAACTTTATCTGTGCTCATTTCAATCTCTGGTTTTATGCAGCACCCCAACTCACCTTTCCCCTTAAGCAAGCATAAGTTGGTTTTCTAAATTTGAGACCCTGTTCTGTTCTGTAATTCAGTTCCTGTGTAGCCAAGTTTCCATTCCGTGTATTACTGATATCTTATGATGTTTCTTTTTCTGTGTGACTTATTTCAGTTAGAATCATCATACCTGAATCCACTCATTGTGCTGCTAAGGGCCTGATGACACAGATTTCATTGCTGAGTGATATTGCTTTGTAAGTAAATACCACAACTTCTTTATCCATTTTTCACTTTCTGCGATGTTGAACTTGTACTGTAAATGAGGTTCTTGTAAACAGAGCCGTTCCAAACTTTGGGGTGGCTGTGTCTTTTTGATTTTAATTTCCCTAAGCTATAGGACCATAAGTGGAAGTGCCCTAGGTTCTGTTGCTTTGTTTTTTAGATGTTTCAGGAAACACCATACACTTCTCCCCAGTGGTGGTTGGCAATTTACATCTCGCCCTTCAGCACAACAAGGCTCCCAGTTCTCCATGGCCTGTCCTGCCTTTCTGGATTTTACACTTTTTTCAGATGGCCCTTTTGACCGGGGGGAAGTGAGACTTCATTGTAGTGCAGATTTCCTTTGCAAGCTTGCTTGGTTGGCTAAAAAGGGCGTATGCGTTTTTTCCTGAATATATTCAGGAAAAAACGCATACGCCCTTTTTGGCCAAGTGCATCATTGTGGACGTTCTGCCTCTTTTCCTATGCTTTCAATGCAATTCCAGTCTACCTCCTGAAATCGGTTTCCTGCAATTCTGCCCCGCTTTCAAGTCCTCTTGGCAGCCTTACTTCAGTCTATTTTTGGACGATAGCTGTCATTTATAACTCTGCAGGTTTGTGAATTACAGTGCCCCTGAGCTCCTTTCTTCAACTCGCTTTCTTGTGACCTGGCCGCAACACCGCAGGATGTCTTCAGGCCCTAATCTGGTTCCGGCCCGGCATGCTGAGCCTTGGTTAATTCCTCTTCCTGGTGGGAAATGAGAGTTAAATTTGCCCGTCCAGCCACCTCCAGCTAGCCTCTCATTGGTTCTCGCTATTTCTGTTCATCTTCCGCAGAAATTGCAAACTGGGCCAAACAGGAGGTTAAAGGGACTGACTCTCCAAGTCGGGAGAGTGTTAGTAAAGCGTCTGGAATGTTGCACCCGAGTACCAGGGTACGAAAACTGAGACATATTTGAACACGTCTCCCGATCACATGGTTGATCATACTCTAGGTTCCACATGCATGTTTTAGCTGAAGGAAGAATACCTTAAACCTGGGTAGTTGAAACCCTTGGAATGGGTACCATGCAATATGACTTCAAAGGGTCTTCATTTGCTCACCGAACCTCTCCAATCCTATCACTGCTGCGTTTATGCCCCTGTACACATGCTTGATTCTCTTTCGGAGACATAGCAATCCATAGGTTTTAAGATACTTACTAGTCAGGTACATTCTTAGGCGTTTAATATGCGGTGTTGAGTCCATTTCGTTGAGCAAGGAGTAGCTCTTGTCTATTCCATATTTGGCTTAAGGAACTTTATCTGTGCTCATTTCAATCTCTGGTTTTATGCAGCACCCCAACTCACCTTTACCCTTAAGCAAGCATAAGTTGGTTTTCTAAATTTGAGACCCTGTTCTGTTCTGTAATTCAGTTCCTGTGTAGCCAAGTTTACATTCCGTGTATTACTGATATCTTATGATGTTTCTTTTTCTGTGTGACTTATTTCAGTTAGAATCATCATACCTGAATCCACTCATTGTGCTGCTAAGGGCCTGATGACACAGATTTCATTGCTGAGTGATATTGCTTTGTAAGTAAATACCACAACTTCTTTATCCATTTTTCACTTTCTGCGATGTTGAACTTGTATGGTAAACGAGGTTCTTGTAAACAGAGCCGTTCCAAACTTTGGGGTGGCTGTGTCTTTTTGATTTTAATTTCCCTAAGCTATAGGACCATAAGTGGAAGTGCCCTAGGTTCTGTTGCTTTGTTTTTTAGATGTTTCAGGAAACACCATACACTTCTCCCGAGTGGTGGTTGGCAATTTACATCTCGCCCTTCAGCACAACAAGGCTCCCAGTTCTCCATGGCCTGTCCTGCCTTTCTGGATTTTACACTTTTTTCAGATGGCCCTTTTGACTGGGGAGAAGTGAGACTTCATTGTAGTGCAGATTTCCTTTGCAAGCTTGCTTGGTTGGCGAAAAAGGGCGTATGAGTTTTTTCCTGAATATATTCAAAAAAAACGCATACGCCCTTTTTGGCCAAGTGCATCATTGTGAACGTTATGCCTCTTCTCCTATACTTTCAATGCAATTCCAGTCTACCTCCTGAAATCGGTTTCCTGCAATTCTGCCCCGCTTTCAAGTCCTCTTGGCAGCCTTAGTTCAGTCTATTTTTGGACGATAGCTGTCATTTATAACTCTGCAGGTTTGTGAATTACAGTGACCCTGAGCTCCTTTCTTCAACTCGCTTTCTTTTGAGCTGGCCGCAACACCGCAGGATGGCTTCAGGCCCTAATCTGGTTCCGGCACGGCACACTGAGCCTTTGGTTATTTCCTCTTCCTGGTGGGAAATGAGAGTTAAATTTGCCCATCCAGACACCTCCAGCTAGCCTCTCATTGGTTCTCGCTATTCCTGTTCATCTTCCGCAGAAATTGCAAACTGGGCCAAACAGGAGGTTAAAGGCGCTGACTCTCCAAGTGGGGAGAGTGTTAGTAAAGCGTCTGGAATGTTGCACCCGAGTACCAGGGGAGGAAAACTGAGACATATTTGAACACTTCTCCCGTTCACATGGTTGATCATACTTGGTTTCCACATGCATGTTTTAGCTGAAGGAAGAATACCTTAAACCTGGAGAGTTGAGACCCGTGTAATGGGTACCATGCGATATGACTTCAAACGGTCTTCATTTGCTCACCGAACCTCTCCAATCCTATCACTGCTGCGTTTATGCCCCTGTACACATGCTTGATTCTCTTTCGGAGACATAGCAATCCATAGGTTTTAAGATACTTACTAGTCAGGTACATTCTTAGGCGTTTAATATGCGGTGTTGAGTCCATTTCGTTGAGCAAGGAGTAGCTCTTGTCTATTCCATATTTGGCTTAAGGAACTTTATCTGTGCTCATTTCAATCTCTGGTTTTATGCAGCACCCCAACTCACCTTTCCCCTTAAGCAAGCATAAGTTGGTTTTCTAAATTTGAGACCCTGTTCTGTTCTGTAATTCAGTTCCTGTGTAGCCAAGTTTACATTCCGTGTATTACTGATATCTTATGATGTTCCTTTTTCTGTGTGACTTATTTCAGTTAGAATCATCATACCTGAATCCACTCATTGTGCTGCTAAGGGCCTGATGACACAGATTTCATTGCTGAGTGATATTGCTTTGTAAGTAAATACCACAACTTCTTTCTCCATTTTTCACTTTCTGCGATGTTGAACTTTTACTGTAAACGAGGTTTTGTAAACAGAGCCGTTCCAAACTTTGGGGTGGCTGTGTCTTTTTGAGTTTAATTTCCCTAAGCTATAGGACCATAAGTGGAAGTGCCCTAGGCTCTGTTGCTTTGTTTTTTAGATGTATCAGGAAACACCATACACTTCTCCCAAGTGGTTGTTGGCAATTTACATCCCGCCCATCAGCATAACAAGGCTCCCAGTTCTCCATGGCCTGTCCTGCCTTTCTGGATTTTACACTTTTTTCAGATGGCCCTTTTGACCAGGGGGAAGTGAGAGTTCATTGTAGTGCAGATTTCCTTTGCAAGCTTGCTTGGTTGGCCAAAAAGGGCGTATGCGTTTTTTCCTGAATATATTCAGGAAAAAACGCATACGCCCTTTTTGACCAAGTGCATCATTGTGGACGTTCTGCCTCTTTTCCTATGCTTTCAATGTAATTCCAGTCTACCTCCTGAAATCGGTTTCCTGCAATTCTGCCCCGCTTTCAAGTCCTCTTGGCAGCCTTACTTCAGTCTATTTTTGGACGATAGCTGTCATTTATAACTCTGCAGGTTTGTGAATTACAGTGCCCCAGAGCTCCTTTCTTCAACTCGCTTTCTTTTGAGCTGGCCGCAACACCGCAGGATGGTTTCAGGCCCTAATCTGGTTCCGGCACGGCACACTGAGCCTTTGGTTATTTCCTCTTCCTGGTGGGAAATGAGAGTTAAATTTGCCCGTCCAGACACCTCTAGCTAGCCTCTCATTGGTTCTCGCTATTCCTGTTCATCTTCCGCAGAAATTGCAAACTGAGCCAAACAGGAGGTTAAAGGCGCTGACTCTCCAAGTGGGGAGAGTGTTAGTAAAGCGTCTGGAATGTTGCACCCGAGTACCAGGGGAGGAAAACTGAGACATATTTGAACACGTCTCCCGTTCCCATGGTTGATCATACTTGGGTTCCACATGCATGTTTTAGCTGAAGGAAGAATACCTTAAACCTGGGTAGTTGAGACCCGTGTAATGGGTACCATGCAATATGACTTCAAAGGGTCTTCATTTGCTCACCAAACCTCTCCAATCCTATCACTACTACGTTTATGCCCCTGTACACACGCTTGATTCTCTTTCGGAGACATAGCAATCCATAGGTTTTAAGATACTTACTAGTCAGGTACATTCTTAGGCGTTTAATATGCGGTGTTGAGTCCATTTCGTTGAGCAAGGAGTAGCTCTTGTCTATTCCATATTTGGCTTAAGGAACTTTATCTGTGCTCATTTCAATCTCTGGTTTTATGCAGCACCCCAACTCACATTTACCCTTAAGCAAGCATAAGTTGGTTTTCTAAATTTGAGACCCTGTTCTGTTCTGTAATTCAGTTCCTGTGTAGCCAAGTTTCCATTCCGTGTATTACTGATATCTTATGATGTTTCTTATTCTGTGTGACTTATTTCAGTTAGAATCATCATACCTGAATCCACTCATTGTGCTGCTAAGGGCCTGATGACATAGATTTCATTGCTGAGTGATATTGCTTTGTAAGTGAATACCACAACTTCTTTATCCATTTTTCACTTTCTGCGATGTTGAACTTGTACTGTAAACGAGGTTCTTGTAAACAGAGCCGTTCCAAACTTTGGGGTGGCTGTGTCTTTTTGATTTTAATTTCCCTAAGCTATAGGACCATAAGTGGAAGTGCCCTAGGCTCTGTTGCTTTGTGTTTTAGATGTTTCAGGAAACACCATACACTTCTCCTGAGTGTCTGTTGGCAATTTACATCCCGCCCATCAGCATAGCAAGGCTCCCAGTTCTCCATGGCCTGTCCTGCCTTTCTGGATTTTACACTTTTTTCAGATGGCCCTTTTGACCGGGGGGAAGTGAGACTTCATTGTAGTGCAGATTTCCTTTGCAAGTTTGCTTGGTTGGCCAAAAAGGGCGTATGCGTTTTTTCCTGAATATATTCAGGAAAAAACGCATACGCCCTTTTTGGCCAAGTGCATCATTGTGGACGTTCTGCCTCTTTTCCTATGCTTTCAATGCAATTCCAGTCTACCTCCTGAAATCGGTTTCCTGCAATTCTGCCCCGCTTTCAAGTCCTCTTGGCAGCCTTACTTCAGTCTATTTTTGGACGATAGCTGTCATTTATAACTCTGCAGGTTTGTGAATTACAGTGCCCCTGAGCTCCTTTCTTCAACTCGTTTTCTTGTGAGCTGGCCGCAAGACCGCTGGATGGCTTCAGGCCCTAATCTGGTTCCGGCACGGCATGCTGAGCCTTTGGTTATTTCCTCTTTCTGGTGGGAAATGAGAGTTAAATTTGCCCGTGCAGACACCTCCAGCTAGTCTCTCATTGGTTCTCCCTATTCCTGTTCATCTTCCGCCGAAATTGCAAACGGGGCCAAACAGGAGGTTAAAGGTGCTGACTCTCCAAGTGGGGAGAGTGTTAGTAAAGCGTCTGGAATGTTGCACCCGAGTACCAGGGGAGGAAAACTGAGACATATTTGAATACGTCTCCCGTTCACACGGTTGATCATACTCTGGGTTCCACATGCATGTTTTAGCTGAAGGAAGAATACCTTAAACCTGGAGAGTTGAGACCCTTGTAATGGGTACCATGCAATATGACCTAAAGGGTCTTCATTTGCTCACCGAACCTCTCCAATCCTATCACTGCTGCGTTTATGCCCTTGTACACATGCTTGATTCTCTTTTGGAGACATAGCAATCCATAGGTTTTAAGATACTTACTAGTCAGTTACATTCTTAGGCGTTTAATATGGGGTGTTGAGTCCATTTCGTTGAGCAAGGAGTAGCTCTTGTCTATTCCATATTTGGCTTAAGGAACTTTATCTGTGCTCATTTCAATCTCTGGTTTTATGCAGCACCCCAACTCACCTTCCCCCTTAAGCAAGCATAAGTTGGTTTTCTAAACTTGAGACACTGTTCTGTTTTGTAATTCAGTTCATGTGTAGCCAAGTTCACATTCTGTGTATTAGTGATACCTTATGATGTTTCTTTTCTGTGTGACTTATTTCAGTTCGAATCATCATACCTGAATCCACTCATTATGCTGCTACGGGCCTGATGACATAGATTTCATTGCTGAGTGATATTGCATTGTACATAAGTACCACAAGTTCTTTATCCATTTTTCACTTTCTGCGATATTGAACTTGTACCGTAAACGAGGTTCTTGTAAACAGAGCTGTCCCAAACTTTGGGGTGGCTGTGTCTTTTTGATTTTAATTTCCCTAAGCTATAGGACCATAAGTGGAAGTGCCCTAGGCTCTGTTGCTTTGTTTTTTAGATGTTTTAGGAAACACCATACACTTCTCCAGAGTGGCTGTTGGCAATTTACATCCCGCCCATCAGCATAAGAAGGCTCCCAGTTCTCCATGGCCTGTCGTGCCTTTATGGATTTTACACTTTTTTCAGATGGCCCTTTTGACCAGGTGGAAGTGAGACTTCATTGTAGTGCAGATTTCCTTTGCAAGCTTGCTTGGTTGGCCAAAAAGTGCGTATGCGTTTTTTCCTGAATATATTCAGGAAAACACACATACGCCCTTTTTGGCCAAGTGCATCATTGTCGAGTTTCTGACTCTCTTCATATGTTTTCAATGCAATTCCAGTCTACCTCCTGAAATCGGTTTCCTGCAATTCTGCCTTGCTTTCAATGCCTCTTCATAGCCTTACCTCAATATATTTTTTAAAAATAGTTGGCCTTTATAACTCTGCAGGTTTTTGAATTGCAGTGGCCCTTAGCTCCATTTTTTAGCTCTTATTTTTGTGGTCTTGCCCCGTAACCACAGGATTCCTTGAAGCCCTATTTTTCTTCTGGGGCACCTTGCTGTGCCTTTGGTTAATTCTTCTTACTGATGTGATATTAGAGTGACATGTGCCCATTGAAACCGCTACAGCTAATTTCTCACTGGTTCCCCCTATTCCCATTCATCCTCTGCACTAACTGCAGACTGTGCGATACCAGAACTTAAAGGCATTGACTCCATGTGGGGATGTTGTTAGTAAAGCGGCTGGAATGTCGATCCGGAGCCCCAGGAGAGGAAAAATGAGGTGCGTTTTAGAAACCTTTCCCGATCATATGGTATACCAGTCGCTGGGTTTCCCAAGCATGGTTTAGCTGTAGGAAGATTCCCTTCTACCTGGAGTGTTGGGACCCTTGGAATGAATAGCATGAAGTATTGCATTAAACTTTCGGCAGTTGCTCACCAAAGCTCACCAATCCTGTCAGCCCCAAGTGTCCAGCCTTATGTCTTATCCAGCTGTGGGTTTATATGTGGTCAATCCAGGTTGCATCACAGCCCCTGAGCGAATTTTGTAAGAATTTTTCTCTCTTTCATTGTTTCAGCGTTTTGTTTTTAAAATTTATTTCTATAATGGGGTTTAGCTCCTTTTCACTGCTGTGTTTGTGCCGCTCTGCACACACTTGATTCCCTTATGGAGATATATCAATACATGGGTTTTAACATTCTTATTCCTCAGATATATTTCTCTGCGGTGTATAGGGTGTGTTGAGGCCAGTTCATTGAGCAAGGTGTAGATCTTGTCTAATACCTATTTGGTTTATTGAACGGTATCTGTGCTAATTTCAAACTCTGGTTTTATGCATCACCCCACCTCTCCTTTCCCCTTAAGCTGACATAAGTGTGTTTTCTAAATGTGAGACACTGTTCTGTTCTGTAATTCATTTCTTGTGCAGCCATATTTACCCTCCCTCTATAAGTGATATCTTATGATATGTTTCTTTTTCTGTTTGACTTATTTCAAGTAGTATTATCGGACCTAAATCCACTCTTTATCCTTCTACTAGCCTTATTACATTGATTTCATGGTGAAGAGATATTCCATTGTACATAAGTACCACATCTTCTTTATCCATTGTTCTCTTTCCTGGGATATTTAAGGTGTACTGAAGTTGAGGTTCTTGTAAACAGAGTAGCCCTAAACTGTGGTGTGCTTGTGTCTTGTTGATTTTTAGACTTCCCTAGATATACTCCCATGATTGGAAGTGTCCTATGCTCTGTAGCTCTGTTTTTTAGATGATTTAGGAACCACCATACACTTCTCCAGAGTGGCTCTCGGCAGTTCACACACTGCCCATCAGCGTATAAAGGCTCCCTGTTCTCCATGGCCTGTCCTGCATTTCTGGTTTTTACAATTTTTTAGGATGGCCCTTTTGACCGGGGGGAAGTGAGAC
The DNA here is from genome assembly GCF_949987515.2 of Delphinus delphis. Lineage (NCBI taxonomy): Eukaryota > Metazoa > Chordata > Mammalia > Artiodactyla > Delphinidae > Delphinus > Delphinus delphis. Next base: position 139,297 of record NW_027192791.1, on the reverse strand, counting down.
TTCTTTGTTGTGCACATTTGCATTGCTTGCTTGCTTCGTTGCCCATAAAGTGCGTATGCGTTTTTTCCTGGATATAATCAGGAAAAAACGCATACGCCCTTTTGGGCCAACTGCATCATTGTCGAAATTCTGCTGCTTTTCATGTGCGTTAAAGACGAGTCCAATCTATCTCTTGAAATCTGTTTCTTGCAATTCTGTCTTGCATTCAGATCCTCTTCTTTGCCTTACCTCAACATATTTTTGGACGTTAGTTTTCATTTATAACTCTGCAGGTTTGTGAATTGCAGTGACCCTGAGCTCCATTTTTTAAGTTGCTCTTTTGTGAGCTGGCCTCAAACCCGCAGGATTGCTTCAGGCCCTATTTTGGCTCCGGCGAGGCAGGCTGAGCCTTTCTTTAATTCTTATTCTTAATGGGAAATTAGAGTGATATGTGCCCGTCCAAACCCCTACAACTCTTCTCTCATTGGTTCCCCCTCTTCCCGTTCATCCTCCTCACAATTTGCAAAATGTGTGAAACAGAAGTTTAAATGTGCTGATTCTCCAAGTGGGGAGATTCTAAGTAGCGTGGCTGGAATGGTGAACAGGAGCACCAGGAGAGGATAAATGAGGTGCATTTTAGACACATCTCCCGATCACATGGTGTACAGTCCTCTGGGTTTTCCATGCATGTTTTAGCTGTAGGAAGATCCCTTGAACCTGCAGATTTGGGACCCATTGAATGAGTACCAGGTAGTATTACTTTAAAGGGTGTGCATTTCCTCACCCAACCTCACATTTCTCTTAGCGCAAACAGTTTCCAGCCTTATGTCTCATCCTGCTGTGGGTCTAGATGTGTTCAATCCATGTTGCATCACCGTCCCTGAGGAAAAGTTGTAAGAGGTTTTCTCTGTCTCTCTGTCGTTTATTTTTTTCAATTTATTACTATATTGGTTACAGCTGATTTTCAAAGCTCTGTTTCTTGCTGCTGTACATCCACTTGATTCACGTACAGAGAGACATCAATAAATTCTTTTTCAGATTCTTACCAGTCGTATATATTCTTTTCCGGTGACTTGAGTGTGCTGAGTGCAGTTCTTTTAGCTACCGTGTAGGCCTTGTTGATTATCAGTTTGGTATTTGGAATGGTATCTTTGCTAATTTCAACCTCTTGGATGATGCCTCACCCCTCCCCACCTTTCCCGTTTAGCAGCCTTATGCGTGTTTTCTACATATTTGACTATGTTTTTGTTTTGTAATTTATTTCATGTGTAGCCATTTTGGATTCCACCTTTAAGTGATATCTTATGATATGTGTCTTTTTCTTTTTGAATTCTGTCACTTAGAATGATCATACATAACTCCTCCGGAGTTGTTACAACTGGCCATATTTCATTGATTTCCAGGCTGAATAATATTCCACTCTACCTAAGTACCACATCTCTATCCATTTTTTCCCTCCAGAGACATTTAAGTTATATCCTAGTCGAGGATCTTTTAAACAGAGAGGGGGTAAACATTGGGGTGCCTGTGTCCTCTCGATTTTTGTTTTTCCCAAGATATACGCCCATGAGTGCAAGTGCCCTATGCTCTGTAGCTCATTTTTTAGATGCTTTAGTAAACACAATACACTTCTCCAGAATGGCCGTTGGCAATATACATTTCCACTATAAGTCTCACAGGGCTCCCTCTTCTCGTTGCCCTGTCCTGCATTTCTGTTGTTTACGCTTTATGAGGATGGCTCTTCTGACTGATACGAAGGGATATCTTTTGTAGTATTGACTTCCAGTGCCCATCTGTTTGGTTGGCTAAAAAAGTGTATGCCCTTTTCTTGAATATATACAGAAAAGAACGCATACACCCTTTTTGGCCAACTGCAATGTTGGCAATGTTCAGCTCCTTTTCTTGTGCTTAATGGCGAGTCCTTTCTACCTCCTCAAATCCCTTTCCTGCCATTCTCCCTTGCTTACAAGTCCTTTTCTCTGACTTTCCTCAAGACATTTTTCAGTGATGGATATTTTCAACTCTGCAGTTTTGTGAATTTTACTGCCCCTGAGTTCCATTGTTCAACTTGTGTTTATGGGAACTGGCCACAAAGCAGCGGGATTTCCTCAAGCCCTATACTGTTTCCATGGGCAACCCTAGCCTTTGGTCAATTCGTCTTCCTGATTGGAAATTAGAGTGACATGTGCCTGTCTGAACACCTAGGACTTGTCTCTCATTGTTCCTCATCCTTCCGCTTCATCCTCTGGACAAATTCCAAACTGTACGCAACAGGATGTTGACAGTGCTGACATCTCCAAGTGGGGAGACTGTTAGTAAAGACGCTGGAGGGGTGAACCCGAGCACCAGGAGATGAGGAGATGAGATGCCTTTTCCAAACTCTTCCCGATCAGACGGTATAACATCCTCTGGGTGTGACAGACATGTTTTAGCAGTAGGAAGAGTCCCATTCATGTAAGGAGAACACCAGGGCTTTTTCAAAATCAGTGTCTCCCCGAAACCCAAACTGGGGAATTTTTTAAGCTACAGCTACACATATGTTCATTAAGGGCCTTGGGAAGTAGGCAGAGTCCAAACTTTAGATGATTGAAGTCTTCAGGGTCAGAAGCACTCACCACCAGCTTCTCTTAGGCTACACTTTAACTGTCATTGATAGATGATGTCAATAAAAATATCTATTCTTTTTCAGATTATTTCCCCTTATAGGTTATTGCAAAATGTTGAGTGTAGTTCCCTGTGCTATACAGTAGTTCCTTGTTGATGATCTATTTTATACATAGCAGTGTGTATGTGTTCATTCCAAACTGTTAATTTATCCCTCCTCCCACCTTTCCCCTTTGGTAATAATAAATTATAAGATTTTATACTTCTCAGAAATGGGGGAGCTGAAAGAGAGGTATCATTTTCAATGGAAAAGCATTTAAAACAAGATTGAAGGTTTAACCAAGATTATTAGCTGTACATCCTTGGAAAGAAATCACTTCGTTTCTCTAATATTGACCTGACAAATAAGACAAACCTTTTCACTGAACTTGCTTATAAAAAGTGATGGAAATATCAAATGGAAGTGTTAAAAACATCTTATTTTACCCGAGCCTTATACACTGTTCTATGTTAACTACAGTTTGGCTCACACATCTGTTCATTGAGGTTACAATAGTCTCAATTTCTGTTACTGATCCTCCAGAGTGGACCCCAACAAGTGTCCCCCTGCCCAGTGTCATTGGGGCCAACAGATCGAGACTGAGTTTGGTTCACAAGCAAAGGAAACTTTATATTTTGATCAGAGAATGGAGAGGTGAGAGCATGCACTACCCCGTGGGCTGTGGGCTGGGCTGCTGTGTAGAGATCCTGTCAGAGTCAGTGGGAGGGAGGGAGGCGGCGGAGCTCTCGAGGGCCGGGTTGGCTGTAGCTCAGGCTCTATATCGTGGAGTCTGCACTGGGCCCCAGGAGCTGAGGTGTCGACCCAGCCATTCTGCACTAGGAAATCTGGTCTGAAGTGCCGGGTGTGGAACCTCTGCATGCGGGACCCTAGGAGCACGTGAAATTAGACAAAGCACAAAGGATAAAAAGGTTAGACTTGACTTTATTGCCCAGATTCTATTTTTATCTCCCAGGGATTTTTAATGGGCTTTGCTGGGGACAAACCCCTCCTCTGCCTTTTGTCCCGTTCCTCATTCTTGGAGTGCTGAGGGTGCAGACCCTTCTTCTGTAACTGCTGAGTGCTGAGTTGGGAGCCCTCATACCCTGGGGCGAGGCTCAGAGCTTCTCCCCAGCAGCCTCCCGGTGACGTTGATTGTCCCCAGGACCCCTGCCTCCCTGCTCGTCCACCTGAGCACCAGCATTGGAAGTGTTATAGATTCTAATGACCTTTAAGGGTCCAGGAAAGAGATGTGCAGAGACGCTGTGGGGGCCGGTTTCACCCCGCCCCACATTTGTTCGGCCACCTTAGGCTGACCGTCTCTGCCAGCCTAGATGCTCTGACCAGTAGTCTGCGCTTTCTTCAATTAGGCCCCTGAATTAACGTACAAACAGCACCAGGTGTCAGAGCCCTGCCCGCTCAACTCCCAGACAGTCCAGGGTCAGTGGTGATCAAGGACCATGATGGCTACTGAGTCAACAGCCTTTTGAAGTAAACAGGAGTCCAGCCGGTCTTATTGGCCACCATCATCACGGTGTCTGTAGGCTTTTCTATGGTGACAGTGTGGTATACTGTTCCCCTGCCAAGATTATTAGCTCCCCTCTGGGTGCAGTAAGTCCTGCAAGCAGTAGTCTACTCTTTTGGGACACACTCTTGTTGTTTTATGAGAGAAACTCCAGGTCAAGTGATGTTCACACGAGTCGTCATGGTGCCCTGTTGCCCCCGGTTATCTCTCTGGATGTTGGAGTTGGAGGGCCTCCTCACTCGAGGTCGGTGTGCCCACGGAGCGAACCCTGCAACTTCAGGGCATGGTTGGTGGTTAGGATCACCACGTGGGGTCCTTTTCCCTTAGGAGGGAGGTGGCCTTTTGGGCTGCTGATTTCCAGGTTTTTAGATACCGCCAGTATCTTGGCCAGATGTGGCAGTGGGCCAAGCCCCTTAGTGACCGTAGTTTATCCTACCTGGATGGCATTCTTGCATTGTTCCATTTCAAGTGGTCCCAGTTTTTGCACTAATTCTCCAATGGCGATTCACCTTTCACCGGGAATGTAAAGGTCAAAGGGTTTAGCTAAATTAGGGAGTTCCAGGGCAAGGGTCTGAATTGACTGCTCTTTCCATTCTTGAAAGGCCACTTCTGGATTCTATTCAAAAGGATCATCATCTTTTCCTTTCAGTGTTTCATATAGAGGCCCAGCTAGTAGACTGTAGTTAGGGATCCAGAAGCAGCAAACCCTGGCCTCCCCAGGAACCCCTAAGCTGTCTTCTAGTTTTAGAAAGGGGTAAGGCTGAAAATGGTTTCTTCCCTTTCCTGGGATGGGCTTCTCTGACCTTGTGTGAGAATGAAGCCCAGGCAGGTCACCGCAGTCTGTGATATTTGAGCTTTTTCTTGGACAACTTCTATCCTTTATTGGCTTGGTAGTTCAGAGGCCTCCTTAGTAGGGCTGGCGATCAGAATGTCGTCTGAATATTGAAGGAGGGTTTCCTTTTCCAGAGGTAGAACTTTTAGGTCTTTAGCTAAGCTTTCCCCAAAGATGGTGTGGGAATTTTTGCACCCTTGGGGCCAGACGGCCCGGAAGTATTGTTTTAGTTGTATGTTGAGTCCTGCCACTCACAAGCCAAAATTTCTTGTGACTCTGGGACTAATGGAATACAAAAGAAGGCATCATTGAAGACTAATACAGAATACCATGTCCTGGTGGTTGGTAGAATGACCAGCAGGGTGTAGGAATTAGGAGCAACTGGAGGTACATCCTCGGTGGCTTCACTGACTGTCCTGACATCATTTACCAGGTCCCCAGCAGCCCATGGGGCTCTCGTGGTCAGACCAATCCCAGAATATGGAGCTCACCTGGGCAGGTACCCCACCCCCACGCCAGCCCACGGGGCTCTCGTGGTCAGGCCCCTCCCAGGATACAGAGCTACCCTTGCAGGTACCGTGGCAGGGCTGGGCACACAGGAACCGTGCACATAGCCCTCATTGCAGAGCACCCCCAGCTCACCTGTCGCTCAGAGCTGACACAGAGCACCTCAGAGCAGGACTTGAACTAACAAACAGCAGCTGCGACAGGTCTGTGACCCTGGGCATCACTCCGTGAGGCCTCCCTCCACCTGGTCTTCCAGAGACTTCCACTGCACCCGGGGCACCAGGCCTCTGTCTCCAACCACCACCCACCCCTCCTCTCCCTGACACCTGGGTTCCTCTCATTAGGAGAGGGTTTTCTTGAAGTTGTCTCCCACTCATGGGCCAGATAAAATGATTAGAAAACAAGCCAAAGCTGCAGCCCCTTGTCTATCCTGACTCTCAGGAGCCCACACCTGTTCCTTGGACCTGGCCGGTTCAGCAAGTTCCATTTTCTGCAACTGTGAGCCCCTGAGGGGTGATGATTGGCTGACCTGGGCAGCCTTACCGTGCCGGCCAGCCCTCCCCAGGTGTGCCTGGGTTGAGATCAATATAAATACCACTCCAGGCAGCAAGAGCCCCTGCAGCCGTGCCTGACGCCATTTTCTCTGCCCTGTCAGCAGTCTCGGGGCTGGGCTGGTGGGAGGGAGTGAGAGGCCACGGCTTTGTGGGTGGCCCAGTGTGAGTGGGGCTCTGCTGGACTTTCTGCAGCAGTTGCCAGGCTGCCACCTGCTAAAGAAGAGGATGTGTCACCCATACCTGCTGCTGGAATTTCTCCCTGGGCAGAGGTGAGGAAGGAAAAAAGCAGTGGGGGCAGGGACAGGACAGGTATCTCAGGCAGGGAAATGGAAATCTTCCAGAAGAGCACCCAGGGCCAGGACCATCCTGGCTGGCCTGCAGGCACCAAGTCGGCCGGCATGCTGTCACTCGTGTGGCTCTATGGCCCTTCCTCTAGGCTTTCAAGTCCTTGTATATATTCAGGTGTTTTACCTGGGACGGGTGGGAATAGTTCAGCAGCAACTGGCCTGGGGCTCAGCTCACGTTTACTCACAGATGCCTCGGCACGGTGCCCCAGCTTTGCAATGAGGACGCTTGTTGCGTGGGGGCTGCTGGCTGAATGGGAGACGATTCCCCACCACTGACCAACTTCAGAATTGTTTACAACTGGAGCAAGTGCCCTGATACGGTTTTCCTCTGTGTAACTGGTGGGTTCTGTGTTTTTTTTCTCTTTTTCGTTTTTGGTTCAAGGTAGATTTTATTCCTCTTTTTTGTATTTACAGATATAAGCATGGAAATAATTTATTCATATAAATACATGTATGTGCAGGGAATAATTGTTTTTTCTGTTTTATTTTTTAAATTTTATTTCTTTTTAATTTTGAATTTTATTTTATATTTTTATACAGCAGGTTCTTATTGGTTATCTATTTTATACATATAAATGTATACATGCCAATCCCAGTCTCTCAACTCCTCCCACCACCACCCCCCAACAGCTTTCCCCCCTTGTTGTCCATACGTTTGTTGTCTACATCTGTTGCTCTATTTATGCCTTGCAAAATGGTTAATCTGTACAGTTTTTCTAGGTTCCACATATATGCATGAATATACAAGATTTGTTTTTCTCTTTCTGACTTACTTCACTCTGTATGACAGTCTCTAGATCCATCGACGTCTCTACAAATGACCCAATTTCATTCCTTTTCATGGCTTAGTAATATTCCATTTTATATATGTACCACAGCTTTATGCATTCGTCTGTCTGTGGGCATTTAGGTTGCTTCCATTACCTCGATATTGTAAATAGTGATGCAATGAACATTGCGGTGAATGACTCTTTTTGATTTATGGTTTTGTCTGGGTATATGTCCAGTACTGGGATTGCTGTATCATATGGTAATTCTATTGTTAGTTTCTTAAGAAATTCCATATTGTTCTCCATAATGACTGTATCAATTTATATTCCCAACAATAGTGGGAGAGGGTTCCTTTTCTCCACACCCTTTCCAGCATTTTTTGTTTGTAGATTTTCAATGATGCCTATTCTACCAGGTGTGAGGTGATACCTCATTGTTGAATCCATTTCGTTGAGCAAGGGGTAGCTCTTGTCTATTACATATTTGGCTTATGGAACGGTATCTGTGCTAATTTCAAACTCTGCTTTTATGCAGCACCCCAACTCACCTTCCCCCTTAAGCAGGCATAAGTTGGTTTTCCAAACTTGAGACCCTGTTCTGTTTTGTAATTCAGTTCATGTGTAGCCAAGTTCACATTCCGTGTATTAGAGATACCTTATGATATTGCTTTTTCTGTGTGACTTATTTCACTTAGAATCATCGTGCCTCAATCCACTCATTATGCTGGTACGGGCCTGGTGACATAGATTTCATTGCTGAGTGGTATTCTGTTGTACATAAGTACCGCAACTTCTTTATGCATTATTTGCTCTCTGGGATATTTAACTTGTGCCGTAGAAGAGATTCCTGTAAAAAGAGCCGTCCCAAATTTTGGGGTCGCTGTGTCTTTTTGATATTAATTTCCCTAAGCTATAGGACCATAAGTGGAAGTGCCCTAGGCTCTGTTGCTTTGTTTTTTAGATGTTTCAGGAAACACCATACACTTGTCCCGAGTGTCTGTTGGCAATTTACATCCCGCCCATCAGCATAACAAGGCTCCCAGTTCTCCATGGCCTGTCCTGCCTTTCTGGATTTTACACTTTATTCTGATGGCCCTTTTGACCGGGGGGAAGTGAGACTTCATTGTAGTGCAGATTTCCTTTGCAAGCTTGCTTGGTTGGCCAAAAAGGGCGTATGCGTTTTTTCCTGAATATATTCAGGAAAAAACGCATATGCCCTTTTGGCAAAGTGCATCATTGTGGACGTTCTGCCTCTTTTCCTACGCTTTCAATGCAATTCCAGTCTACCTCCTGAAATCGGTATCCTGCAATTCTGCCCCGCTTTCAAGTCCTCTTGGCAGCCTTACTTCAGTATATTTTTGGACGATAGCTGTCATTTATAACTCTGCAGGTTTGTGAATTACAGAGCCCCTGAGCTCCTTTCTTCAACTCACTTTCTTGTGAGCTGCCCGCAACACCGCAGGATGGCTTCAGGCCCTAATCTGTTTCCGGCACGGCACGCTGAGCCTTTGGTTAATTCCTCTTCCTAGTGGGAAATGAGAGTTAAATTTGCCCGTTCAGACACCTCCAGCTAGTCTCTCATTGGTTCTCCCTATTCCTGTTCATCTTCCGCAGAAATTGCAAACTGGGCCAAACAGGAGGTTAAAGGCACTGACTGTCCAAGTGGGGAGAGTGTTAGTAAAGCGTCTGGAATGTTGCACCCGAGTACCAGGGGAGGAAAACTGAGACATATTTGAACACGTCTCCCGTTCACATGGTTGATCATACTTGGGTTCCACATGCATGTTTTAGCTGAAGGAAGAATACCTTAAACCTGGAGAGTTGAGACCCGTGGAATGGGTACCATGCAATATGACTTCAAAGGGTCTTCATTTGCTCACCGAACCTCTCCAATCCTATGACTGCTGCGTTTATGCCCCTGTACACATGCTTGATTCTCTTTCGGAGACATAGCAATCCATAGGTTTTAAGATACTTACTAGTCAGGTACATTCTTAGGCATTTAATATGGGGTGTTGAGTCCATTTCGTTGAGCAAGGAGTAGCTCTTGTCTGTTCCATATTTGGCTTAAGGAACTTTATCTGTGCTCATTTCAATCTCTGGTTTTATGCAGCACCCCAATTCACCTTTCCCCTTAAGCAAGCATAAGTTGGTTTTCTAAATTTGAGACCCTGTTCTGTTCTGTAATTCAGTTCCTGTGTAGCCAAGTTTACATTCCGTGTATTACTGATATCTTATGATGTTTATTTTTCTGTGTGATTTATTTCAGTTAGAATCATCGTACCTGAATCCACTCATTATGCTGGTACGGGCCTGATGACATAGATTTCATTGCTGAGTGATACTGCATTGTACGTAAGTACCACAAGTTCTTTATCCATTTTTCACTTTCTGTGATATTGAACTTGTACGGTAAACGAGGTTCTTGTAAACAGAGGCGTCCCAAACTTTGGGGTGGCTGTGTCTTTTTGATTTTAATTTCCCTAAGCTATAGGACCATAAGTGGAAGTGCCCTAGGCTCTGTTGCTTTGTTTTTTAGATGTTTCAGGAAACACCATACACTTCTCAGGAGTGGTTGTTGGCAATTTACATCCCGCCCATCAGCATAACAAGGCTCCCAGTTCTTCATGGCCTGTCCTGCCTTTCTGGACTTTACACTTTTTTCAGATGGCCCTTTTGACCGGGGGGAAGTGAGACTTCATTGTAGTGCAGATTTCCTTTGCAAGCTTGCTTGGTTGGCCAAAAAGGGCGTATGCGTTTTTTCCTGAATATATTCAGGAAAAAACGCATACGCCCTTTTTGGCCAAGTGCATCATTGTGGACGTTCTGCCTCTTTTCCTATGCTTTCAATGCAATTCCAGTCTACCTCCTGAAATCGGTTTCCTGCAATTCTGCCCCGCTTTCAAGTCCTCTTGGCAGCCTTACTTCAGTCTATTTTTGGACGATAGCTGTCATTTATAACTCTGCAGGTTTGTGAATTACAGTGCCCCTGAGCTCCTTTCTTCAACTCGCTTTCTTGTGAGCTGGCCGCAACACCGCAGGATGGCTTCAGGCCCTAATCTGGTTCCGGCCCGGCACGCTGAGCCTTTGGTTAATTCCTCTTCCTGGTGGGAAATGAGAGTTAAATTTGCCCGTCCAGACACCTCCAGCTAGCATCTCATTGGTTCTCGCTATTCCTGTTCATCTTCCGCAGAAATTGCAAACTGCGCCAAACAGGAGGTTAAAGGGACTGACTCTCCAAGTCGGGAGAGTGTTTGTAAAGCGTCTGGAATGTTACACCCGAGTACCAGGGGAGGAAAACTGAGACATATTTGAACACGTCTCCCGTTCACATGGTTGATCATACTCTGGGTTCCAAATGCATGTTTTAGCTGAAGGAAGAATACCTTGAACCTGGAGAGTTGAGACCCGTGTAATGGGTACCATGCAATATGACTTCAAAGGGTCTTCATTTGCTCACCGAACCTCTCCAATCCTATCACTGCTGCGTTTATGCCTCTGTACACATGCTTGATTTGCTTTCGGAGACATAGCAATCCATAGGTTTTAAGATACTTACTAGTCAGGTACATTCTTAGGCGTTTAATATGCGGTGTTGAGTCCATTTCGTTGAGCAAGGAGTAGCTCTTGTCTATTCCATATTTGGCTTAAGAAACTTTATCTGTGCTCATTTCAATCTCTGGTTTTATGCAGCACCCCAACTCACCTTTCCCCTTAAACAAGCATAAGTTGGTTTTCTAAATTTGAGACGCTGTTCTGTTTTGAAATGCATTTCCTGTGTAGCCAAGTTTACATTCCGTGTATTAGTGATATCTTATGATGTTTCTTTTTCTGTGTGACTTATTTCAGTTAGAATCATCATACCTGAATCCACTCATTGTGCTGCTAAGGGCCTGATGACACAGATTTCATTGCTGAGTGATATTGCTTTGTAAGTAAATACCACAACTTCTTTATCCATTTTTCACTTTCTGCGATGTTGAACTTGTACTGTAAACGAGGTTCTTGTAAACAGAGCCGTTCCAAACTTTGGGGTGGCTGTGTCTTTTTGATTTTAATTTCCCTAAGCTATAGGACCATAAGTGGAAGTGCCCTAGGTTCTGTTGCTTTGTTTTTTAGATGTTTCAGGAAACACCATACACTTCTCCCGAGTGTCTGTTGGCAATTTACATCCCGCCCATCAGCATAACAAGGCTCCCAGTTCTTCATGGCCTGTCCTGCCTTTCTGGACTTTACACTTTTTTCAGATGGCCCTTTTGACCGGGGGGAAGTGAGACTTCATTGTAGTGCAGATTTCCTTTGCAAGCTTGCTTGGTTGGCCAAAAAGGGCGTATGCGTTTTTTCCTGAATATATTCAGGAAAAAACGCATACGCCCTTTTTGGCCAAGTGCATCATTGTGGACGTTCTGCCTCTTTTCCTATGCTTTCAATGCAATTCCAGTCTACCTCCTGAAATCGGTTTCCTGCAATTCTGCCCCGCTTTCAAGTCCTCTTGGCAGCCTTACTTCAGTCTATTTTTGGACGATAGCTGTCATTTATAACTCTGCAGGTTTGTGAATTACAGTGCCCCTGAGCTCCTTTCTTCAACTCGCTTTCTTGTGACCTGGCCGCAACACCGCAGGATGTCTTCAGGCCCTAATCTGGTTCTGGCACGGCATGCTGAGCCTTTGGTTATTTCCTCTTCCTGGTGGGAAATGAGAGTTAAATTTGCCCATCCAGACACCTCCAGCTAGTCTCTCATTGGTTCTCGCTATTCCTGTTCATCTTCCACAGAAATTGCAAACTGGGCCAAACAGGAGGTTAAAGGGACTGACTCTCCAAGTGGGAGAGTGTTACTAAGGCGTCTGGGATGTTGCACCCGAGTACCAGGGTACGAAAACTGAGACATATTTGAACACGTCTCCCGATCACATGGTTGATCATACTTGGGTTCCACATGCATGTTTTAGCTGAAGGAAGAATACCTTAAACCTGGAGAGTTAAGACCCGTGTAAAGGGTACCATGCAATATGACTTCATAGGGTCTTCATTTGCTCACCGAACCTCTCCAATCCTATCACTGCTGCGTTTATGCCCCTGTACACATGCTTGATTCTCTTTCGGAGACATAGCAATCCATAGGTTTTAAGATACTTACTAGTCAGGTACATTCTTAGGCGTTTAATATGCGGTGTTGAGTCCATTTCATTGAGCAAGGAGTAGCTCTTGTCTATTCCATATTTGGCTTAAGGAACTTTATCTGTGCTCATTTCAATCTCTGGTTTTATGCAGCACCCCAACTCACCTTTCCCCTTAAGCAAGCATAAGTTGGTTTTCTAAATTTGAGACCCTGTTCTGTTCTGTAATTCAGTTCCTGTGTAGCCAAGTTTACATTCTGTGTATTACTGATATCTTATGATGTTTCTTTTTCTGTGTGACTTATTTCAGTTAGAATCATCATACCTGAATCCACTCATTGTGCTGCTAAGGGCCTGATGACACAGATTTCATTGCTGAGTGATATTGCTTTGTAAGTAAATACCACAACTTCTTTCTCCATTTTTCACTTTCGGCGATGTTGAACTTGTACTGTAAATGAGGTTCTTGTAAACAGAGCCGTTCCAAACTTTGGGGTGGCTGTGTCTTTTTGAGTTTAATTTCCCTAAGCTATAGGACCATAAGTGGAAGTGCCCTAGGTTCTGTTGCTTTGTTTTTTAGATGTTTCAGGAAACACCATACACTTCTCCCGAGTGGTTTTTGGCAATTTACATCCCGCCCATCAGCATAACAAGGCTCCCAGTTCTCCAAGGCCTGTCCTGCCTTTCTGGATTTTACACTTTTTTCAGATGGCCCTTTTGACCGGGGGGAAGTGAGACTTCATTGTAGTGCAGATTTCCTTTGCAAGCTTGCTTGGTTGGCCAAAAAGGGCGTATGCGTTTTTTCCTGAATATATTCAGGAAAAAACGCATACGCCCTTTTTGGCCAAGTGCATCATTGTGGACGTTCTGCCTCTTTTCCTATGCTTTCAATGCAATTCCAGTCTACCTTCTGAAATCGGTTTCCTGCAATTCTGCCCCGCTTTCAAGTCCTCTTGGCAGCCTTACTTCAGTCTATTTTTGGACGATAGCTGTCATTTATAACTCTGCAGGTTTGTGAATTACAGTGCCCCAGAGCTCCTTTCTTCAACTCGCTTTCTTGTGAGCTGGCCGCAACACCGCAGGATGGCTTCAGGCCCTAATCTGGTTCCGGCCCGGCATGCTGAGCCTTTGGTTAATTCCTCTTCCTGGTGGGAAATGAGAGTTAAATTTGCCCGTCCAGACACCTCCAGCTAGTCTCTCATTGGTTCTCGCTATTCCTGTTCATCTTCCGCATATATTGCAAACTGGGCCAAACAGGAGGTTAAAGGGACTGACTCTCCAAGTCGGGAGAGTTTTAGTAAAGCGTCTGGAATGTTGCACCCGAGTACCAGGGGAGGAAAACTGAGACATATTTGAACACGTCTCCCGTTCACATGGTTGATCATACTCTGGGTTCCACATGCATGTTTTAGCTGAAGGAAGAATACCTTAAACCTGGAGAGTTAAGACCCGTGTAATGGGTACCATGCAATATGACTTCAAAGGGTCTTCATTTGCTCACCGAACCTCTCCAATCCTATCACTGCTGCGTTTATGCCCCTGTACACATGCTTGATTCTCTTTCGGAGACATAGCAATCCATAGGTTTTACGATACTTACTAGTCAGGTACATTCTTAGGCGTTTAATATGCGGTGTTGAGTCCATTTCGTTGAGCAAGGAGTAGCTCTGGTCTATTCCATATTTGGCTTAAGGAACTTTATCTGTGCTCATTTCAATCTCTGGTTTTATGCAGCACCCCAACTCACCTTTACCCTTAAGCAAGCATAAGTTGGTTTTCTAAATTTGAGACCCTGTTCTGTTCTGTAATTCAGTTCCTGTGTAGCCAAGTTTACATTCCGTGTATTAGTGATATCTTATGATGTTTCTTTTTCTGTGTGACTTATTTCAGTTAGAATCATCATACCTGAATCCACTCATTGTGCTGCTAAGGGCCTGATGACACAGATTTCATTGCTGAGTGATATTGCTTTGTAAGTAAATACCACAACTTCTTTATCCATTTTTCACTTTCTGCGATGTTGAACTTGTACGGTAAACGAGGTTCTTGTAAACAGAGGCGTCCCAAACTTTGGGGTGGCTGTGTCTTTTTGATTTTAATTTCCCTAAGCTATAAGACCATAAGTGGCAGTGCCCTAGGCTCCGTTGCTTTGTTTTTTAGATGTTTCAGGAAACACCATACACTTCTCCCGAGTGGTTGTTGGCAATTTACATCCCGCCCATCAGCATAACAAGGCTCCCAGTTCTCCAAGGCCTGTCCTGCGTTTCTGGATTTTACACTTTTTTCAGATGGCCCTTTTGACCGGGGGGAAGTGAGACTTCATTGTAGTGCAGATTTCCTTTGCAAGCTTGCTTGGTTGGCCAAAAAGGGCGTATGCGTTTTTTCCTGAATATATTCAGGAAAAAACGCATACGCCCTTTTTGGCCAAGTGCATCATTGTGGACGTTCTGCCTCTTTTCCTATGCTTTCAATGCAATTCCAGTCTACCTCCTGAAATCGGTTTCCTGCAATTCTGCCCCGCTTTCAAGTCCTCTTGGCAGCCTTACTTCAGTCTATTTTTGGACGATAGCTGTCATTTATAACTCTGCAGGTTTGTGAATTACAGTGCCCCAGAGCTCCTTTCTTCAACTCGCTTTCTTGTGAGCTGGCCGCAACACCGCAGGATGGCTTCAGGCCCTAATCTGGTTCCGGCCCGGCATGCTGAGCCTTTGGTTAATTCCTCTTCCTGGTGGGAAATGAGAGTTAAATTTGCCCGTCCAGACACCTCCAGCTAGTCTCTCATTGGTTCTCGCTATTCCTGTTCATCTTCCGCATATATTGCAAACTGGGCCAAACAGGAGGTTAAAGGGACTGACTCTCCAAGTCGGGAGAGTTTTAGTAAAGCGTCTGGAATGTTGCACCCGAGTACCAGGGGAGGAAAACTGAGACATATTTGAACACGTCTCCCGTTCACATGGTTGATCATACTCTGGGTTCCACATGCATGTTTTAGCTGAAGGAAGAATACCTTAAACCTGGAGAGTTAAGACCCGTGTAATGGGTACCATGCAATATGACTTCAAAGGGTCTTCATTTGCTCACCGAACCTCTCCAATCCTATCACTGCTGCGTTTATGCCCCTGTACACATGCTTGATTCTCTTTCGGAGACATAGCAATCCATAGGTTTTACGATACTTACTAGTCAGGTACATTCTTAGGCGTTTAATATGCGGTGTTGAGTCCATTTCGTTGAGCAAGGAGTAGCTCTTGTCTATTCCATATTTGGCTTAAGGAACTTTATCTGTGCTCATTTCAATCTCTGGTTTTATGCAGCACCCCAACTCACCTTTACCCTTAAGCAAGCATAAGTTGGTTTTCTAAATTTGAGACCCTGTTCTGTTCTGTAATTCAGTTCCTGTGTAGCCAAGTTTACATTCCGTGTATTAGTGATATCTTATGATGTTTCTTTTTCTGTGTGACTTATTTCAGTTAGAATCATCATACCTGAATCCACTCATTGTGCTGCTAAGGGTCTGATGACACAGATTTCATTGCTGAGTGATATTGCTTTGTAAGTAAATACCACAACTTCTTTATCCATTTTTCACTTTCTGCGATGTTGAACTTGTACGGTAAACGAGGTTCTTGTAAACAGAGGTGTCCCAAACTTTGGGGTGGCTGTGTCTTTTTGATTTTAATTTCCCTAAGCTATAAGACCATAAGTGGCAGTGCCCTAGGCTCCGTTGCTTTGTTTTTTAGATGTTTCAGGAAACACCATACACTTCTCCCGAGTGGTTGTTGGCAATTTACATCCCGCCCATCAGCATAACAAGGCTCCCAGTTCTCCATGGCCTGTCCTGCCTTTCTGGATTTTACACTTTTTTCAGATGGCCCTTTTGACCGGGGGGAAGTGAGACTTCATTGTAGTGCAGATTTCCTTTGCAAGCTTGCTTGGTTGGCCAAAAAGGGCGTATGCGTTTTTTCCTGAATATATTCAGGAAAAAACGCATACGCCCTTTTTGGCCTAGTGCATCATTGTGGACGTTCTGCCTCTTTTCCTATGCTTTCAATGCAATTCCAGTCTACCTCCTGAAATCGGTTTCCTGCAATTCTGCCCCGCTTTCAAGTCCTCTTGGCAGCCTTACTTCAGTCTATTTTTGGACGATAGCTGTCATTTATAACTCTGCAGGTTTGTGAATTACAGTGCCCCTGAGATCCTTTCTTCAACTCGCTTTCTTTTGAGCTGGCCGCAACACCGCAGGATGGCTTCAGGCCCTAATCTGGTTCCGGCACGGCACGCTGAGCCTTTGGTTAATTCCTCTTCCTGGTGGGAAATGAGAGTTAAATTTGCCCGTTCAGACACCTCCAGCTAGTCTCTCATTGGTTCTTGCTATTCCTGTGAATCTTCCGCAGAAATTGCAAACTGGGCCAAACAGGAGGTTAAAGGGACTGACTCTCCAAGTGGGGAGAGTGTTAGTAAAGCGTCTGGAATGTTGCACCCGAGTACCAGGGTACGAAAACTGAGACATATTTGAACACGTCTCCCGATCACATGGTTGATCATACTCTAGGTTCCACATGCATGTTTTAGCTGAAGGAAGAATACCTTAAACCTGGGTAGTTGAAACCTGTGGAATGGGTACCATGCAATATGACTTCAAAGGGTCTTCATTTTCTCACCGAACCTCTCCAATCCTATCACTGCTGCGTTTATGCCCCTGTACACATGCTTGATTCTCTTTCAGAGACATAGCAATCCATAGGTTTTAAGATATTTACTAGTCAGGTACATTCTTAGGCGTTTAATATGGGGTTTTGAGTCCATTTCGTTGAGCAAGGAGTAGCTCTTGTCCATTCCATATTTGGCTTAAAGAACTTTATCTGTGCTCATTTCAATCTCTGGTTTTATGCAGCACCCCAACTCACCTTTACCCTTAAGCAAGCATAAGTTGGTTTTCTAAATTTGAGACCCTGTTCTGTTTTGGAATGCAGTTCCTGTGTAGCCAAGTTTACATTCCGTGTATTAGTGATATCTTATGATGTTTCTTTTTCTGTGTGACTTATTTCAGTTAGAATCATCGTACCTGAATCCACTCATTATGCTGCTACGGGCCTGATGACATAGATTTCATTGCTGAGTGATACTGCATTGTACGTAATTACCACAAGTTCTTTATCCATTTTTCACTTTCTGTGATATTGAACTTGTACGGTAAACGAGGTTCTTGTAAACGGAGGCGTCTCAAATTTTGGGGTGGCTGTGTCTTTTTGATTTTAATTTCCCTAAGCTATAGGACCATAAGTGGAAGTGCCCTAGGCTCTGTTGCTTTGTTTTTTAGATGTTTCAGGAAACACCATACACTTCTCCTGAGTGTCTGTTGGCAATTTACATCCCGCCCATCAGCATAACAAGGCTCCCAGTTCTCCATGGCCTGTCCTGCCTTTCTGGATTTTACACTTTTTTCAGATGGCCCTTTTGACTGGGGAGAAGTGAGACTTCATTGTAGTGCAGATTTCCTTTGCAAGTTTGCTTGGTTGGCCAAAAAGGGCATATGCGTTTTTTCCTGAATATATTCAGGAAAAAACGCATATGCCCTTTTTGGCCAAGTGCATCATTGTGGACGTTCTGCCTCTTTTCCTATGCTTTCAATGCAATTCCAGTCTACCTCCTGAAATCGGTTTCCTGCAATTCTGCCCCGCTTTCAAGTCCTCTTGGCAGCCTTACTTCAGTCTATTTTTGGACGATAGCTGTCATTTATAACTCTGCAGGTTTGTGAATTACAGTGCCCCTGAGCTCCTTTCTTCAACTCGCTTTCTTGTGACCAGGCCGCAACACCGCAGGATGTCTTCAGGCCCTAATCTGGTTCTGGCACGGCACGCTGAGCCTTTGGTTAATTCGTCTTCCTGGTGGGAAATGAGAGTTAAATTTGCCCATCCAGACACCTCCAGCTAGTCTCTCATTGGTTCTCGCTATTCCTGTTCATCTTCCACAGAAATTGCAAAGTGGGCCAAACAGGAGGTTAAAGGGACTGACTCTCCAAGTGGGGAGAGTGTTAGTAAAGCGTCTGGAATGTTGCACCCGAGTACCAGGGTACGAAAACTGAGACATATTTGAACACGTCTCCCGATCACATGGTTGATCATACTCTAGGTTCCACATGCATGTTTTAGCTGAAGGAAGAATACCTTAAACCTGGGTAGTTGAAACCCGTGGAATGGGTACCATGCAATATGACTTCAAAGGGTCTTCATTTGCTCACGAACCTCTCCAATCCTAGCACTGCTGCGTTTATGCCCCTGTACACATGCTTGATTCTCTTTCGGAGACATAGCAATCCATAGGTTTTAAGATACTTACTAGTCAGGTACATTCTTAGGCGTTTAATATGCGGTGTTGAGTCCATTTCATTGAGCAAGGAGTAGCTCTTGTCTATTCCATATTTGGCTTAAGGAACTTTATCTGTGTTCATTTCAATCTCTGGTTTTATGCAGCACCCCAACTCACCTTTACCCTTAAGCAAGCATAAGTAGGTTTTCTAAATTTGAGACCCTGTTCTGTTCTGTAATTCAGTTCCTGTGTAGCCAAGTTTACATTCCGTGTATTACTGATATCTTATGATGTTTCTTTTTCTGTGTGACTTATTTCAGTTAGAATCATCATACCTGAATCCACTCATTGTGCTGCTAAGGGCCTGATGACACAGATTTCATTGCTGAGTGATATTGCTTTGTAAGTAAATACCACAACTTCTTTATCCATTTTTCACTTTCTGCGATGTTGAACTTGTACTGTAAACGAGGTTCTTGTAAACAGAGCCATTCCAAACTTTGGGGTGGCTGTGTCTTTTTGATTTTAATTTCCCTAAGCTATAGGACCATAAGTGGAAGTGCCCTAGGCTCTGTTGCTTTGTTTTTTAGATGTTTCAGGAAACACCATACACTTCTCAGGAGTGGTTGTTGGCAATTTACATCCCGCCCATCAGCATAACAAGGCTCCCAGTTCTTCATGGCCTGTCCTGCCTTTCTGGACTTTACACTTTTTTCAGATGGCCCTTTTGACCGGGGGGAAGTGAGACTTCATTGTAGTGCAGATTTCCTTTGCAAGCTTGCTTGGTTGGCCAAAAAGGGCGTATGCGTTTTTTCCTGAATATATTCAGGAAAAAACGCATACGCCCTTTTTGGCCAAGTGCATCATTGTGGACGTTCTGCCTCTTTTCCTATGCTTTCAATGCAATTCCAGTCTACCTCCTGAAATCGGTTTCCTGCAATTCTGCCCCGCTTTCAAGTCCTCTTGACAGCGTTACTTCAGTCTATTTTTGGACGATAGCTGTCATTTATAACTCTGCAGGTTTGTGAATTACAGTGCCCCTGAGCTCCTTTCTTCAACTCGCTTTCTTGTGACCTGGCCGCAACACCGCAGGATGTCTTCAGGCCCTAATCTTGTTCTGGCACGGCATGCTGAGCCTTTGGTTATTTCCTCTTCCTGGTGGGAAATGAGAGTTAAATTTGCCTATCCAGACACCTCCAGCTAGTCTCTCATTGGTTCTCGCTATTCCTGTTCATCTTCCACAGAAATTGCAAACTGGGCCAAACAGGAGGTTAAAGGGACTGACTCTCCAAGTGGGAGAGTGTTACTAAGGCGTCTGGGATGTTGCACCCGAGTACCAGGGTACGAAAACTGAGACATATTTGAACACGTCTCCCGATCATATGGTTGATCATACTTGGGTTCCAAATGCATGTTTTAGCTGAAGGAAGAATACCTTAAACCTGGAGAGTTAAGACCCGTGTAAAGGGTACCATGCAATATGACTTCAAAGGGTCTTCATTTGCTCACCGAACCTCTCCAATCCTATCACTGCTGCGTTTATGCCCCTGTACACATGCTTGATTCTCTTTCGGAGACATAGCAATCCATAGGTTTTAAGATACTTACTAGTCAGGTACATTCTTAGGCGTTTAATATGCGGTGTTGAGTCCATTTCATTGAGCAAGGAGTAGCTCTTGTCTATTCCATATTTGGCTTAAGGAACTTTATCTGTGCTCATTTCAATCTCTGGTTTTATGCAGCACCCCAACTCACCTTTCCCCTTAAGCAAGCATAAGTTGGTTTTCTAAATTTGAGACCCTATTCTGTTCTGTAATTCAGTTCCTGTGTAGCCAAGTTTACATTCTGTGTATTACTGATATCTTATGATGTTTCTTTTTCTGTGTGACTTATTTCAGTTAGAACCATCATACCTGAATCCACTCATTGTGCTGCTAAGGGCCTGATGACACAGATTTCATTGCTGAGTGATATTGCTTTGTAAGTAAATACCACAACTTCTTTCTCCATTTTTCACTTTCGGCGATGTTGAACTTGTACTGTAAATGAGGTTCTTGTAAACAGAGCCGTTCCAAACTTTGGGGTGGCTGTGTCTTTTTGAGTTTAATTTCCCTAAGCTATAGGACCATAAGTGGAAGTGCCCTAGGTTCTGTTGCTTTGTTTTTTAGATGTTTCAGGAAACACCATACACTTCTCCCGAGTGGTTGTTGGCAATTTACATCCCGCCCATCAGCATAACAAGGCTCCCAGTTCTCCAAGGCCTGTCCTGCCTTTCTGGATTTTACACTTTTTTCAGATGGCCCTTTTGACCGGGGGGAAGTGAGACTTCATTGTAGTGCAGATTTCCTTTGCAAGCTTGCTTGGTTGGCCAAAAAGGGCGTATGCGTTTTTTCCTGAATATATTCAGGAAAAAACGCATACGCCCTTTTTGGCCAAGTGCATCATTGTGGACGTTCTGCCTCTTTTCCTATGCTTTCAATGCAATTCCAGTCTACCTCCTGAAATCGGTTTCCTGCAATTCTGCCCCGCTTTCAAGTCCTCTTGGCAGCCTTACTTCAGTCTATTTTTGGACGATAGCTGTCATTTATAACTCTGCAGGTTTGTGAATTACAGTGCCCCTGAGCTCCTTTCTTCAACTCGCTTTCTTTTGAGCTGGCCGCAACACCGCAGGATGGCTTCAGGCCCTAATCTGGTTCCGGCACGGCACGCTGAGCCTTTGGTTAATTCCTCTTCCTGGTGGGAAATGAGAGTTAAATTTGCCCGTTCAGACACCTCCAGCTAGTCTCTCATTGGTTCTTGCTATTCCTGTGAATCTTCCGCAGAAATTGCAAACTGGGCCAAACAGGAGGTTAAAGGGACTGACTCTCCAAGTGGGGAGAGTGTTAGTAAAGCGTCTGGAATGTTGCACCCGAGTACCAGGGTACGAAAACTGAGACATATTTGAACACGTCTCCCGATCACATGGTTGATCATACTCTAGGTTCCACATGCATGTTTTAGCTGAAGGAAGAATACCTTAAACCTGGGTAGTTGAAACCTGTGGAATGGGTACCATGCAATATGACTTCAAAGGGTCTTCATTTTCTCACCGAACCTCTCCAATCCTATCACTGCTGCGTTTATGCCCCTGTACACATGCTTGATTCTCTTTCAGAGACATAGCAATCCATAGGTTTTAAGATACTTACTAGTCAGGTACATTCTTAGGCGTTTAATATGGGGTTTTGAGTCCATTTCGTTGAGCAAGGAGTAGCTCTTGTCCATTCCATATTTGGCTTAAGGAACTTTATCTGTGCTCATTTCAATCTCTGGTTTTATGCAGCACCCCAACTCACCTTTACCCTTAAGCAAGCATAAGTTGGTTTTCTAAATTTGAGACCCTGTTCTGTTTTGGAATGCAGTTCCTGTGTAGCCAAGTTTACATTCCGTGTATTAGTGATATCTTATGATGTTTCTTTTTCTGTGTGACTTATTTCAGTTAGAATCATCGTACCTGAATCCACTCATTATGCTGCTACGGTCCTGATGACATAGATTTCATTGCTGAGTGATACTGCATTGTACGTAATTACCACAAGTTCTTTATCCATTTTTCACTTTCTGTGATATTGAACTTGTACGGTAAACGAGGTTCTTGTAAACGGAGGCGTCCCAAATTTTGGGGTGGCTGTGTCTTTTTGATTTTAATTTCCCTAAGCTATAGGACCATAAGTGGAAGTGCTCTAGGCTCTGTTGCTTTGTTTTTTAGATGTTTCAGGAAACACCATACACTTCTCCTGAGTGTTTGTTGGCAATTTACATCCCGCCCATCAGCATAACAAGGCTCCCAGTTCTCCATGGCCTGTCCTGCCTTTCTGGATTTTACACTTTTTTCAGATGGCCCTTTTGACCGGGGAGAAGTGAGACTTCATTGTAGTGCAGATTTCCTTTGCAAGTTTGCTTGGTTGGCCAAAAAGGGCATATGCGTTTTTTCCTGAATATATTCAGGAAAAAACGCATATGCCCTTTTTGGCCAAGTGCATCATTGTGGACGTTCTGCCTCTTTTCCTATGCTTTCAATGCAATTCCAGTCTACCTCCTGAAATCGGTTTCCTGCAATTCTGCCCCGCTTTCAAGTCCTCTTGGCAGCCTTACTTCAGTCTATTTTTGGACGATAGCTGTCATTTATAACTCTGCAGGTTTGTGGATTACAGTGCCCCTGAGCTCCTTTCTTCAACTCGCTTTCTTGTGACCAGGCCGCAACACCGCAGGATGTCTTCAGGCCCTAATCTGGTTCTGGCACGGCATGCTGAGCCTTTGGTTAATTCGTCTTCCTGGTTGGAAATGAGAGTTAAATTTGCCCATCCAGACACCTCCAGCTAGTCTCTCATTGGTTCTCGCTATTCCTGTTCATCTTCCACAGAAATTGCAAACTGGGCCAAACAGGAGGTTAAAGGGACTGACTCTCCAAGTGGGGAGAGTGTTAGTAAAGCGTCTGGAATGTTGCACCCGAGTACCAGGGTACGAAAACTGAGACATATTTGAACACGTCTCCCGATCACATGGTTGATCATACTCTAGGTTCCACATGCATGTTTTAGCTGAAGGAAGAATACCTTAAACCTGGGTAGTTGAAACCCGTGGAATGGGTACCATGCAATATGACTTCAAAGGGTCTTCATTTGCTCACGAACCTCTCCAATCCTATCACTGCTGCGTTTATGCCCCTGTACACATGCTTGATTCTCTTTCGGAGACATAGCAATCCATAGGTTTTAAGATACTTACTAGTCAGGTACATTCTTAGGCGTTTAATATGCGGTGTTGAGTCCATTTCATTGAGCAAGGAGTAGCTCCTGTCTATTCCATATTTGGCTTAAGGAACTTTATCTGTGTTCATTTCAATCTCTGGTTTTATGCAGCACCCCAACTCACCTTTACCCTTAAGCAAGCATAAGTTGGTTTTCTAAATTTGAGACCCTGTTCTGTTCTGTAATTCAGTTCCTGTGTAGCCAAGTTTACATTCCGTGTATTACTGATATCTTATGATGTTTCTTTTTCTGTGTGACTTATTTCAGTTAGAATCATCATACCTGAATCCACTCATTGTGCTGCTAAGGGCCTGATGACACAGATTTCATTGCTGAGTGATATTGCTTTGTAAGTAAATACCACAACTTCTTTATCCATTTTTCACTTTCTGCGATGTTGAACTTGTACTGTAAACGAGGTTCTTGTAAACAGAGCCGTTCCAAACTTTGGGGTGGCTGTGTCTTTTTGATTTTAATTTCCTTAAGCTATAGGACCATAAGTGGAAGTGCCCTAGGTTCTGTTGCTTTGTTTTTTAGATGTTTCAGGAAACACCATACACTTCTCCGGAGTGGTTGTTGGCAATTTACATCCCGCCCATCAGCATAACAAGGCTCCCAGTTCTCCATGGCCTGTCCTGCCTTTCTGGATTTTACACTTTTTTCAGATGGCCCTTTTGACCGGGGGGAAGTGAGACTTCATTGTAGTGCAGATTTCCTTTGCAAGCTTGCTTGGTTGGCCAAAAAGGGCGTATGCGTTTTTTCCTGAATATATTCAGGAAAAAACGCATACGCCCTTTTTGGCCAAGTGCATCATTGTGGACGTTCTGCCTCTTTTCCTATGCTTTCAATGCAATTCCAGTCTACCTCCTGAAATCGGTTTCCTGAAATTCTGCCCCGCTTTCAAGTCCTCTTGACAGCGTTACTTCAGTCTATTTTTGGACGATAGCTGTCATTTATAACTCTGCAGGTTTGTGAATTACAGTGCCCCTGAGCTCCTTTCTTCAACTCGCTTTCTTGTGACCTGGCCGCAACACCGCAGGATGGCTTCAGGCCCTAATCTGGTTCCGGCACGGCACGCTGAGCCTTTCATTATTTCGTCTTCCTGGTGGGAAATGAGAGTTAAATTTGCCCGTCCAGACACCTCCAGCTAGTCTCTCATTGGTTCTCGCTATTCCTGTTCATCTTCCGCAGAAATTGCAAACTGGGCCAAACAGGAGGTTAAAGGCGCTGACTCTCCAAGTGGGGAGAGTGTTAGTAAAGCGTCTGGAATGTTGCACCCGAGTACCAGGGAAGGAAAACTGAGACATATTTGAACACGTCTCCCGATCACATGGTTGATCATACTCTGGGTTCCACATGCATGTTTTAGCTGAAGGAAGAATACCTAAAACCTGGGTAGTTGAAACCCGTGGAATGGGTACCATGCAATATGACTTCAAAGGGTCTTCATTTGCTCACCGAACCTCTCCAATCCTATCACTGCTGCGTTTATGCCCGTGTACACATGCTTGATTCTCTTTCGGAGACATAGCAATCCATAGGTTTTAAGATACTTACTAGTCAGGTACATTCTTAGGCGTTTAATATGCGGTGTTGAGTCCATTTCGTTGAGCAAGGAGTAGCTCTTGTCTATTCCATATTTGACTTAAGGAACTTTATCTGTGCTCATTTCAATCTCTGGTTTTATGCAACACCCCAACTCACCTTTACCCTTAAGCAAGCATAAGTTGGTTTTCTAAATTTGAGACGCTGTTCTGTTCTGTAATTCAGTTCCTGTGTAGCCAAGTTTACATTCCGTGTATTACTGATATCTTATGATGTTTCTTTTTCTGTGTGACTTATTTCAGTTAGAATCATCATACCTGAATCCACTCATTGTGCTGCTAAGGGCCTGATGACACAGATTTCATTGCTGAGTGATATTGCTTTGTAAGTAAATACCACAACTTCTTTATCCATTTTTCACTTTCTGCGATGTTGAACTTGTACTGTAAACGAGGTTCTTGTAAACAGAGCCGTTCCAAACTTTGGGGTGGCTGTGTCTTTTTGATTTTAATTTCCCTAAGCTATAGGACCATAAGTGGAATTGCCCTAGGTTCTGTTGCTTTGTTTTTTAGATGTTTCAGGAAACACCATACACTTCTCCCGAGTGGTTGTTGGCAATTTACATCCCGCCCATCAGCATAACAAGGCTCCCAGTTCTCCATGGCCTGTCCTGCCTTTCTGGATTTTACACTTTTTTCAGATGGCCCTTTTGACCGGGGGGAAGTGAGACTTCATTGTAGTGCAGATTTCCTTTGCAAGCTTGCTTGGTTGGCCAAAAAGGGCGTATGCGTTTTTTCCTGAATATATTCAGGAAAAAACGCATACGCCCTTTTTGGCCAAGTGCATCATTGTGGACGTTCTGCCTCTTTTCCTATGCTTTCAATGCAATTCCAGTCTACCTTCTGAAATCGGTTTCCTGCAATTCTGCCCCGCTTTCAAGTCCTCTTGGCAGCCTTACTTCAGTCTATTTTTGGACGATAGCTGTCATTTATAACTCTGCAGGTTTGTGAATTACAGTGCCCCAGAGCTCCTTTCTTCAACTCGCTTTCTTTTGAGCTGGCCGCAACACTGCAGGATGGCTTCAGGCCCTAATCTGGTTCCGGTACGGCACGCTGAGCCTTTGGTTATTTCCTCTTCCTTGTGGGAAATGAGAGTTAAATTTGCCCGTCCAGACACCTCCAGCTAGCCTCTCATTGGTTCTCGCTATTCCTGTTCATCTTCCGCAGAAATTGCAAACTGGGCCAAACAGGAGGTTAAAGGCGCTGACTATCCATGTTGAGAGAGTGTCAGTAAAGCGTCTGGAATGTTGCACCCGAGTACCAGGGGAGGAAAACTGCGACATATTTGAACACGTCTCCCGATCACATGGTTGATCATACTCTGGGTTCCACATGCATGTTTTAGCTGAAGGAAGAATACCTTAAACCTGGGTAGTTGAAACCCGTGGAATGGGTACCATGCAATATGACTTCAAAGGGTCTTCATTTGCTCACCGAACCTCTCCAATCCTATCACTGCTGCGTTTATGCCCCTGTACACATGCTTGATTCTCTTTCGGAGACATAGCAATCCATAGGTTTTAAGATACTTACTAGTCAGGTACATTCTTAGGCGTTTAATATGCGGTGTTGAGTCCATTTCGTTGAGCAAGGAGTAGCTCTTGTCTATTCCATATTTGGCTTAAGGAACTTTATCTGTGCTCATTTCAATCTCTGGTTTTATGCAGCAACCCAACTCACCTTTCCCCTTAAGCAAGCATAAGTTGGTTTCCTAAATTTGAGAACCTGTTCTGTTTTGGAATTCAGTTCCTGTGTAGCCAAGTTTACATTCCGTGTATTAGTGATATCTTATGATGTTTCTTTTTCTGTGTGACTTATTTCAGTTAGAATCATCGTACCTGAATCTACTCATTATGCTGCTACGGGCCTGATGACATAGATTTCATTGCTGAGTGATACTGTATTGTACGTAAGTACCACAAGTTCTTTATCCATTTTTCACTTTCTGTGATATTGAACTTGTACGGTAAACGAGGTTCTTGTAAACGGAGGCGTCCCAAACTTTGGGGTGGCTGTGTCTTTTTGATTTTAATTTCCCTAAGCTATAGGACCATAAGTGGAAGTGCCCTAGGCTCTGTTGCTTTGTTTTTTAGATGTTTCAGGAAACACCATACACTTCTCCCGAGTGTCTGTTGGCAATTTACATCCCGCCCATCAGCATAACAAGGCTCCCAGTTCTCCATGGCCTGTCCTGCCTTTCTGGATTTTACACTTTTTTCAGATGGCCCTTTTGACCGGGGGGAAGTGAGACTTCATTGTAGTGCAGATTTCCTT
Organism: Delphinus delphis; assembly: GCF_949987515.2. Classification (NCBI taxonomy): domain Eukaryota; kingdom Metazoa; phylum Chordata; class Mammalia; order Artiodactyla; family Delphinidae; genus Delphinus; species Delphinus delphis. The sequence continues at coordinate 112,048 of NW_027192791.1, read as the reverse complement.
TGCAAGCTTGCTTGGTTGGCCAAAAAGGGCGTATGCCTTTTTTCCTGAATATATTCAGGAAAAAACGCATATGCCCTTTTTGGCCAAGTGCATCATTGTGGACGTTCTGCCTCTTTTCCTATGCTTTCAATGCAATTCCAGTCTACCTCCTGAAATCGGTTTCCTGCAATTCTGCCCCGCTTTCAAGTCCTCTTGGCAGCCTTACTTCAGTCTATTTTTGGACGATAGCTGTCATTTATAACTCTGCAGGTTTGTGAATTACAGTGCCCCTGAGCTCCTTTCTTCAACTTGCTTTCTTGTGACCTGGCCGCAACACCGCAGGATGTCTTCAGGCCCTAATCTGATTCCGGCACGGCACGCTGAGCCTTTGGTTAATTCCTCCTCCTGGTGGGAAATGAGAGTTAAATTTGCCCATCCAGACACCTCCAGCTAGTCTCTCATTGGTTCTCGCTATTCCTGTTCATCTTCCACAGAAATTGCAAACTGGGCCAAACAGGAGGTTAAAGGGACTGACTCTCCAAGTGGGGAGAGTGTTAGTAAAGCGTCTGGAATGTTGCACCCGAGTACCAGGGTACGAAAACTGAGACATATTTGAACACGTCTCCCGATCACATGGTTGATCATACTCTAGGTTCCACATGCATGTTTTAGCTGAAGGAAGAATACCTTAAACCTGGGTAGTTGAAACCCGGGGAATGGGTACCATGCAATATGACTTCAAAGGGTCTTCATTTGCTCACGAACCTCTCCAATCCTATCACTGCTGCGTTTATGCCCCTGTACACATGCTTGATTCTCTTTCGGAGACATAGCAATCCATAGGTTTTAAGATACTTACTAGTCAGGTACATTTTTAGGCGTTTAATATGCGGTGTTGAGTCCATTTCGTTGAGCAAGGAGTAGCTCTTGTCTATTCCATATTTGGCTTAAGGAACTTTATCTGTGTTCATTTCAATCTCTGGTTTTATGCAGCACCCCAACTCACCTTTACCCTTAAGCAAGCATAAGTTGGTTTTATAATTTGAGAACCTGTTCTGTTTTGGAATTCAGTTCCTGTGTAGCCAAGTTTACATTCCGTGTATTACTGATATCTTATGATGTTTCTTTTTCTGTGTGACTTATTTCAGTTAGAATCATCATACCTGAATCCACTCATTGTGCTGCTAAGGGCCTGATGACACAGATTTCATTGCTGAGTGATATTGCTTTGTAAGTAAATACCACAACTTCTTTATCCATTTTTCACTTTCTGCGATGTTGAACTTGTACTGTAAACGAGGTTCTTGTAAACAGAGCCGTTCCAAACTTTGGGGTGGCTGTGTCTTTTTGATTTTAATTTCCCTAAGCTATAGGACCATAAGCGGAAGTGCCCTAGGTTCTGTTGCTTTGTTTTTTAGATGTTTCAGGAAACACCATACACTTCTCCCGAGTGGTTGTTGGCAATTTACATCCCGCCCATCAGCATAACAAGGCTCCCAGTTCTCCATGGCCTGTCCTGCCTTTCTGGATTTTACACTTTTTTCAGATGGCCCTTTTGACCGGGGGGAAGTGAGACTTCATTGTAGTGCAGATTTCCTTTGCAAGCTTGCTTGGTTGGCCAAAAAGGGCGTATGCGTTTTTTCCTGAATATATTCAGGAAAAAACGCATACGCCCTTTTTGGCCAAGTGCATCATTGTGGACGTTCTGCCTCTTTTCCTATGCTTTCAATGCAATTCCAGTCTACCTCCTGAAATCGGTTTCCTGCAATTCTGCCCCGCTTTCAAGTCCTCTTGGGAGCCTTACTTCAGTCTATTTTTGGACGATAGCTGTCATTTATAACTCTGCAGGTTTGTGAATTACAGTGCCCCTGAGCTCCTTTCTTCAACTTGCTTTCTTGTGACCTGGCCGCAACACCGCAGGATGGCTTCAGGCCCTAATCTGGTTCCGGCACGGCACGCTGAGCCTTTGGTTATTTCCTCTTCCTGGTGGGAAATGAGAGTTAAATTTGCCCGGCCAGACACCTCCAGCTAGTCTCTCATTGGTTCTCACTATTCCTGTTCATCTTCCGCAGAAATTGCAAACTGGGCCAAACAGGAGGTTAAAGGCGCTGACTCTCCAAGTGGGAGAGTGTTAGTAAAGTGTCTGGAATGTTGCACCCGAGTACCAGGTGAGGAAAACTGAGACGTATTTGAACACGTCTCCCGTTCACATGGTTGATTATACTTGGGTTCCACATGCATGTTTTAGCTGAAGGAAGAATACCTTAAACCTGGAGAGTTAAGACCCGTGTAATGGGTACCATGCAATATGACTTCAAAGGGTCTTCATTTGCTCACGAACCTCTCCAATCCTATCACTGCTGCGTTTATGCCCCTGTACACATGCTTGATTCTCTTTCGGAGACATAGCAATCCATAGGTTTTAAGATACTTACTAGTCAGGTACATTTTTAGGCGTTTAATATGCGGTGTTGAGTCCATTTCGTTGAGCAAGGAGTAGCTCTTGTCTATTCCATATTTGGCTTAAGGAACTTTATCTGTGTTCATTTCAATCTCTGGTTTTATGCAGCACCCCAACTCACCTTTACCCTTAAGCAAGCATAAGTTGGTTTTATAATTTGAGAACCTGTTCTGTTTTGGAATTCAGTTCCTGTGTAGCCAAGTTTACATTCCGTGTATTACTGATATCTTATGATGTTTCTTTTTCTGTGTGACTTATTTCAGTTAGAATCATCATACCTGAATCCACTCATTGTGCTGCTAAGGGCCTGATGACACAGATTTCATTGCTGAGTGATATTGCTTTGTAAGTAAATACCACAACTTCTTTATCCATTTTTCACTTTCTGCGATGTTGAACTTGTACTGTAAACGAGGTTCTTGTAAACAGAGCCGTTCCAAACTTTGGGGTGGCTGTGTCTTTTTGATTTTAATTTCCCTAAGCTATAGGACCATAAGCGGAAGTGCCCTAGGTTCTGTTGCTTTGTTTTTTAGATGTTTCAGGAAACACCATACACTTCTCCCGAGTGGTTGTTGGCAATTTACATCCCGCCCATCAGCATAACAAGGCTCCCAGTTCTCCATGGCCTGTCCTGCCTTTCTGGATTTTACACTTTTTTCAGATGGCCCTTTTGACCCGGGGGAAGTGAGACTTCATTGTAGTGCAGATTTCCTTTGCAAGCTTGCTTGGTTGGCCAAAAAGGGCGTATGCGTTTTTTCCTGAATATATTCAGGAAAAAACGCATACGCCCTTTTTGGCCAAGTGCATCATTGTGGACGTTCTGCCTCTTTTCCTATGCTTTCAATGCAATTCCAGTCTACCTCCTGAAATCGGTTTCCTGCAATTCTGCCCCGCTTTCAAGTCCTCTTGGGAGCCTTACTTCAGTCTATTTTTGGACGATAGCTGTCATTTATAACTCTGCAGGTTTGTGAATTACAGTGCCCCGGAGCTCCTTTCTTCAACTTGCTTTCTTTTGAGCTGGCCGCAACACCGCAGGATGGCTTCAGGCCCTAATCTGGTTCCGGCACGGCACGCTGAGCCTTTGGTTATTTCCTCTTCCTGGTGGGAAATGAGAGTTAAATTTGCCCGGCCAGACACCTCCAGCTAGTCTCTCATTGGTTCTCACTATTCCTGTTCATCTTCCGCAGAAATTGCAAACTGGGCCAAACAGGAGGTTAAAGGGACTGACTCTCCAAGTGGGGAGAGTGTTAGTAAAGCGTCTGGAATGTTGCACCCGAGTACCAGGGGAGGAAAACTGAGACGTATTTGAACACGTCTCCCGTTCACATGGTTGATTATACTTGGGTTCCACATGCATGTTTTAGCTGAAGGAAGAATACCTTAAACCTGGAGAGTTAAGACCCGTGTAATGGGTACCATGCAATATGACTTCAAAGGGTCTTCATTTGCTCACCGAACCTCTCCAATCCTATCACTGCTGCGTTTATGCCCCTGTACACATGCTTGATTCTCTTTCGGAGACATAGCAATCCATAGGTTTTAAGATACTTACTAGTCAGGTACATTCTTAGGCGTTTAATATGCGGTGTTGAGTCCATTTCTTTGAGCAAGGAGTAGCTCTTGTCTATTCCATATTTGACTTAAGGAACTTTATCTGTGCTCATTTCAATCTCTGGTTTTATGCAGCACCCCAACTCACCTTTACCCTTAAGCAAGCATAAGTTGGTTTTCTAAATTTGAGACCCTGTTCTGTTCTGTAATTCAGTTCCTGTGTAGCCAAGTTTACATTCCGTGTATTACTGATATCTTATGATGTTTCTTTTTCTGTGTGACTTATTTCAGTTAGAATCATCATACCTGAATCCACTCATTGTGCTGCTAAGGGCCTGATGACACAGATTTCATTGCTGAGTGATATTGCTTTGTAAGTAAATACCACAACTTCTTTATCCATTTTTCACTTTCTGCGATGTTGAACTTGTACTGTAAACGAGGTTCTTGTAAACAGAGGCGTCCCAAACTTTGGGGTGGCTGTGTCTTTTTGATTTTAATTTCCCTAAGCTATAGGACCATAAGCGGAAGTGCCCTAGGTTCTGTTGCTTTGTTTTTTAGATGTTTCAGGAAACACCATACACTTCTCCCGAGTGGTTGTTGGCAATTTACATCCCGCCCATCAGCATAACAAGGCTCCCAGTTCTCCATGGCCTGTCCTGCCTTTCTGGATTTTACACTTTTTTCAGATGGCCCTTTTGACCTGGGGGAAGTGAGACTTCATTGTAGTGCAGATTTCCTTTGCAAGCTTGCTTGGTTGGCCAAAAAGGGCGTATGCGTTTTTTCCTGAATATATTCAGGAAAAAACGCATACGCCCTTTTTGGCCAAGTGCATCATTGTGGACGTTCTGCCTCTTTTCCTATGCTTTCAATGCAATTCCAGTCTACCTCCTGAAATTGGTTTCCTGCAATTCTGCCCCACTTTCAAGTCCTCTTGGCAGCCTTACTTCAGTCTATTTTTGGACGATAGCTGTCATTTATAACTCTGCAGGTTTGTGAATTACAGTGCCCCTGAGCTCCTTTCTTCAACTCGCTTTCTTTTGAGCTGGCCGCAACACCGCAGGATGGCTTCAGGCCCTAATCTGGTTCTGGCACGGCACGCTGAGCCTTTGGTTAATTCCTCTTCCTGGTGGGAAATGAGAGTTAAATTTGCCCGTCCAGACACCTCCAGCTAGCCTCTCATTGGTTCTCGCTATTCCTGTTCATCTTCCGCAGAAATTGCAAACTGGGCCAAACAGGAGGTTACAGGGAATGACTCTCCAAGTCGGGAGAGTGTTAGTAAAGCGTCTGGAATGTTGCACCCGAGTACCAGGGGAGGAAAACTGAGACATATTTGAACAAGTCTCCCGATCACATGGTTGATCATACTCTAGGTTCCACATGCATGTTTTAGCTGAAGGAAGAATACCTTAAACCTGGGTAGTTGAAACCCGTGTAATGGGTACCATGCAATATGACTTCAAAGGGTCTTCATTTGCTCACCGAACTTCTCCAATCCTATCACTGCTGCGTTTATGCCCCTGTACACATGCTTGATTCTCTTTCGGAGACATAGCAATCCATAGGTTTTAAGATACTTACTAGTCAGGTACATTCTTAGGCGTTTAATATGCGGTGTTGAGTCCATTTCGTTGAGGAAGGAGTAGCTCTTGTCTATTCCATATTTGACTTAAGGAACTTTATCTGTGCTCATTTCAATCTCTGGTTTTATGCAGCACCCCAACTCACCTTTACCCTTAAGCAAGCATAAGTTGGTTTTCTAATTTTGAGACCCTGTTCTGTTCTGTAATTCAGTTCCTGTGTAGCCAAGTTTCCATTCCGTGTATTACTGATATCTTATGATGTTTCTTTTTCTGTGTGACTTATTTCAGTTAGAATCATCGTACCTGAATCCACTCATTATGCTGCTACGGGCCTGATGACATAGATTTCATTGCTGAGTGATACTGCATTGTACGTAAGTACCACAAGTTCTTTATCCATTTTTCACTTTCTGTGATATTGAACTTGTACGGTAAACGAGGTTCTTGTAAATGGAGGCGTCCCAGACTTTGGGGTGGCTGTGTCTTTTTTATTTTAATTTCCCTAAGCTATAGGACCATAAGTGGAAGTGCCCTAGGCTCTCTTGCTTTGTTTTTTAGATGTTTCAGGAAACACCATACACTTCTCCTGAGTGTCTGTTGGCAATTTACATCCCGCCCATCAGCATAACAAGGCTCCCAGTTCTCCATGGCCTGTCCTGCCTTTCTGGATTTTACGCTTTTTTCAGATGGCCCTTTTGACCGGGGAGAAGTGAGACTTCATTGTAGTGCAGATTTCCTTTGCAAGTTTGCTTGGTTGGCCAAAAAGGGCGTATGCCTTTTTTCCTGAATATATTCAGGAAAAAACGCATACGCCCTTTTTGGCCAAGTGCATCATTGTGGACGTTCTGCCTCTTTTCCTATGCTTTCAAAGCAATTCCAGTCTACCTCCTGAAATCGGTTTCCTGAAATTCTGCCCCGCTTTCAAGTCCTCTTGGCAGCCTTACTTCAGTATATTTTTGGACGATAGCTGTCATTTATAACTCTGCAGGTTTGTGAATTACAGTGCCCCTGAGCTCCTTTCTTCAACTCGCTTTCTTGTGACCTGGCCGCAACACCGCAGGATGGCTTCAGGCCCTAATCTGGTTCTGGCACGGCCCGCTGAGCCTTCGGTTAATTCCTCTTCCTGGTGGGAAATGAGAGTTAAATTTGCCCATCCAGACACCTCCAGCTAGTCTCTCATTGGTTCTCGCTATTCCTGTTCATCTTCCACAGAAATTGCAAACTGGGCCAAACAGGAGGTTAAAGGGACTGACTCTCCAAGTGGGGAGAGTGTTAGTAAAGCGTCTGGAATGTTGCACCCGAGTACCAGGGTACGAAAACTGAGACATATTTGAACACGTCTCCCGATCACATGGTTGATCATACTCTAGGTTCCACATGCATGTTTTAGCTGAAGGAAGAATACCTTAAAACTGGGTAGTTGAAACCCGTGGAATGGGTACCATGCAATATGACTTCAAAGGGTCTTCATTTGCTCACCGAACCTCTCCAATCCTATCACTGCTGCGTTTATGCCCCTGTACACATGCTTGATTCTCTTTCGGAGACATAGCAATCCATAGGTTTTAAGATACTTACTAGTCAGGTACATTCTTAGGCGTTTAATATGCGGTGTTGAGTCCATTTCGTTGAGCAAGGAGTAGCTCTTGTCTATTCCATATTTGACTTAAGGAACTTTATCTGTGCTCATTTCAATCTCTGGTTTTATACAGCACCCCAACTCACCTTTCCCCTTAAGCAAGCATAAGTTGGTTTTCTAAATTTGAGACCCTGTTCTGTTTTGGAATGCAGTTCCTGTGTAGCCAAGTTTACATTCCGTGTATTACTGATATCTTATGATGTTTCTTTTTCTGTGTGACTTATTTCAGTTAGAATCAACGTACCTGAATCCACTCATTATGCTGCTATGGGCCTGATGACATAGATTTCATTGCTGAGTGATACTGCATTGTACGTAAGTACCACAAGTTCTTTATCCATTTTTCACTTTCTGTGATATTGAACTTGTACGGTAAACGAGGTTCTTGTAAACGGAGGCGTCCCAAACTTTGGGGTGGCTGTGTCTTTTTTATTTTAATTTCCCTAAGCTATAGGACCATAAGTGGAAGTGCCCTAGGCTCTCTTGCTTTGTTTTTTAGATGTTTCAGGAAACACCATACACTTCTCCTGAGTGTCTGTTGGCAATTTACATCCCGCCCATCAGCATAACAAGGCTCCCAGTTCTCCATGGCCTGTCCTGCCTTTCTGGATTTTACGCTTTTTTCAGATGGCCCTTTTGACCGGGGAGAAGTGAGACTTCATTGTAGTGCAGATTTCCTTTGCAAGTTTGCTTGGTTGGCCAAAAAGGGCCTATGCCTTTTTTCCTGAATATATTCAGGAAAAAACGCATACGCCCTTTTTGGCCAAGTGCATCATTGTGGACGTTCTGCCTCTTTTCCTATGCTTTCAAAGCAATTCCAGTCTACCTCCTGAAATCGGTTTCCTGCAATTCTGCCCCGCTTTCAAGTCCTCTTGGCAGCCTTACTTCAGTATATATTTGGACGATAGCTGTCATTTATAACTCTGCAGGTTTGTGAATTACAGTGCCCCTGAGCTCCTTTCTTCAACTCGCTTTCTTGTGACCTGGCCGCAACACCGCAGGATGGCTTCAGGCCCTAATCTGGTTCTGGCACGGCACGCTGAGCCTTCGGTTAATTCCTCTTCCTGGTGGGAAATGAGAGTTAAATTTGCCCATCCAGACACCTCCAGCTAGTCTCTCATTGGTTCTCGCTATTCCTGTTCATCTTCCACAGAAATTGCAAACTGGGCCAAACAGGAGGTTAAAGGGACTGACTCTCCAAGTGGGGAGAGTGTTAGTAAAGCATCTGGAATGTTGCACCCGAGTACCAGGGGAAGAAAACTGAGACATATTTGAACACGTCTCCCGATCACATGGTTGATCATACTCTAGGTTCCACATGCATGTTTTAGCTGAAGGAAGAATACCTTAAAACTGGGTAGTTGAAACCCGTGGAATGGGTACCATGCAATATGACTTCAAAGGGTCTTCATTTGCTCACCGAACCTCTCCAATCCTATCACTGCTGCGTTTATGCCCCTGTACACATGCTTGATTCTCTTTCGGAGACATAGCAATCCATAGGTTTTAAGATACTTACTAGTCAGGTACATTCTTAGGCGTTTAATATGCGGTGTTGAGTCCATTTCGTTGAGCAAGGAGTAGCTCTTGTCTATTCCATATTTGACTTAAGGAACTTTATCTGTGCTCATTTCAATCTCTGGTTTTATGCAGCACCCCAACTCACCTTTACCCTTAAGCAAGCATAAGTTGGTTTTCTAAATTTGAGACCCTGTTCTGTTCTGTAATTCAGTTCCTGTGTAGCCAAGTTTACATTCCGTGTATTACTGATATCTTATGATGTTTCTTTTTCTGTGTGACTTATTTCAGTTAGAATCATCATACCTGAATCCACTCATTGTGCTGCTACGGGCCTGATGACACAGATTTCATTGCTGAGTGATATTGCTTTGTAAGTAAATACCACAACTTCTTTATCCATTTTTCACTTTCTGCGATGTTGAACTTGTACTGTAAACGAGGTTCTTGTAAACAGAGCCGTTCCAAACATTGGGGTGGCTGTGTCTTTTTGATTTTAATTTCCCTAAGCTATAGGACCATAAGTGGAAGTGCCCTAGGTTCTGTTGCTTTGTTTTTTAGATGTTTCAGGAAACACCATACACTTCTCCCGAGTGGTTGTTGGCAATTTACATCCCGCCCATCAGCATAACAAGGCTCCCAGTTCTCCATGGCCTGTCCTGCCTTTCTGGATTTTACACTTTTTTCAGATGGCCCTTTTGACCGTGGGGAAGTGAGACTTCATTGTAGTGCAGATTTCCTTTGCAAGCTTGCTTGGTTGGCCAAAAAGGGCGTATGCGTTTTTTCCTGAATATATTCAGGAAAAAACGCATACGCCCTTTTTGGCCAAGTGCATCATTGTGGACGTTCTGCCTCTTTTCCTATGCTTTCAATGCAATTCCAGTCTACCTCCTGAAATCGGTTTCCTGCAATTCTGCCCCGCTTTCAAGTCCTCTTGGCAGCCTTACTTCAGTCTATTTTTGGACGATAGCTGTCATTTATAACTCTGCAGGTTTGTGAATTACAGTGCCCCGAGCTCCTTTCTTCAACTCGCTTTCTTTTGAGCTGGCCGCAACACCGCAGGATGGCTTCAGGCCCTAATCTGGTTCCGGTACGGCATGCTGAGCCTTTGGTTATTTCCTCTTCCTGGTGGGAAATGAGAGTTAAATTTGCCCGTCCAGACACCTCCAGCTAGCCTCTCATTGGTTCTCGCTATTCCTGTTCATCTTCCGCAGAAATTGCAAATTGTGCCAAACAGGTTAAAGGCGCTGACTCTCCAAGTGGGGAGAGTGTTAGTAAAGCGTCTGGAATGTTGCACCCGAGTACCAGGGGAGGAAAACTGAGACATATTTGAACACGTCTCCCGATCACATGGTTGATCATACTCTGGGTTCCACATGCATGTTTTAGCTGAAGGAAGAATACCTAAAACCTGGGTAGTTGAAACCCGTGTAATGGGTACCATGCAATATGACTTCAAAGGGTCTTCATTTGCTCACCGAACCTCTCCAATCCTATCACTGCTGCGTTTATGCCCCTGTACACATGCTTGATTCTCTTTCGGAGACATAGCAATCTATAGGTTTTAAGATAATTACTAGTCAGGTACATTCTTAGGCGTTTAATATGCGGTGTTGAGTCCATTTCATTGAGCAAGGAGTAGCTCTTGTCTATTCCATATTTGGCTTAAGGAACTTTATCTGTGCTCATTTCAATCTCTGGTTTTATGCAGCACCCCAACTCACCTTTCCCCTTAAGCAAGCATAAGTTGGTTTTCTAAATTTGAGACCCTGTTCTGTTCTGTAATTCAGTTCCTGTGTAGCCAAGTTTACATTCCGTGTATTACTGATATCTTATGATGTTTCTTTTTCTGTGTGACTTATTTCAGTTAGAATCATCATACCTGAATCCACTCATTGTGCTGCTAAGGGCCTGATGACACAGATTTCATTGCTGAGTGATATTGCTTTGTAAGTAAATACCACAACTTCTTTATCCATTTTTCACTTTCTGTGATGTTGAACTTGTACTGTAAACGAGGTTCTTGTAAACAGAGCCGTTCCAAACTTTGGGGTGGCTGTGTCTTTTTGATTTTAATTTCCCTAAGCTATAGGACCATAAGTGGAAGTGCCCTAGGCTCTGTTGCTTTGTTTTTTAGATGTTTCAGGAAACACCATACACTTCTCCCGAGTGGTTGTTGGCAGTTTACATCCCGCCCATCAGCATAACAAGGCTCCCAGTTCTCCATGGCCTGTCCTGCCTTTCTGGATTTTACACTTTTTTCAGATGGCCCTTTTGACCGGGGGGAAGTGAGACTTCATTGTAGTGCAGATTTCCTTTGCAAGCTTGCTTGGTTGGCCAAAAAGGGCGTATGCGTTTTTTCCTGAATATATTCAGGAAAAAACGCATACGCCCTTTTTGGCCAAGTGCATCATTGTGTACGTTCTGCCTCTTTTCCTATGCTTTCAATGCAATTCCAGTCTACCTCCTGAAATCGGTTTCCTGAAATTCTGCCCCGCTTTCAAGTCCTCTTGGCAGCCTTACTTCAGTCTATTTTTGGACGATAGCTGTCATTTATAACTCTGCAGGTTTGTGAATTACAGTGCCCCTGAGCTCCTTTCTTCAACTCGCTTTCTTGTGACCTGGCCGCAACACCGCAGGATGGCTTCAGGCCCTAATCTGGTTCCGGCACGGCACGTTGAGCCTTTGGTTATTTCCTCTTCCTGGTGGGAAATGAGAGTTAAATTTGCCCGTCCAGACACCTCCAGCTAGTCTCTCATTGGTTCTCGCTATTCCTGTTCATCTTCCGCAGAAATTGCAAACTGGGCCAAACAGGAGGTTAAAGGCGCTGACTCTCCAAGTGGGGAGAGTGTTAGTAAAGCGTCTGGAATGTTGCACCCGAGTACCAGGGGAGGAAAACTGAGACATATTTGAACACGTCTCCCGTTCACATGGTTGATCATACTTGGGTTCCACATGCATGTTTTAGCTGAAGGAAGAATACCTTAAACCTGGGTAGTTGAAACCCTTGGAATGGGTACCATGCAATATGACTTCAAAGGGTCTTCATTTGCTCACCGAACCTCTCCAATCCTATCACTGCTGCGTTTATGCCCCTGTACACATGCTTGATTCTCTTTCGGAGACATAGCAATCCACAGGTTTTAAGATACTTACTAGTCAGGTACATTCTTAGGCGTTTAATATGCGGTGTTAAGTCCATTTCGTTGAGCAAGAAGCAGCTATTGTCTATTCCATATTTGACTTAAGGAACTTTATCTGTGCTCATTTCAATCTCTGGTTTTATGCAGCACCCCAACTCACCTTTACCCTTAAGCAAGCATAAGTTGGTTTTCTAAATTTGAGACCCTGTTCTGTTTTGTAATTCAGTTCCTGTGTAGCCAAGTTTACATTCCGTGTATTACTGATATCTTATGATGTTTCTTTTTCTGTGTGACTTATTTCAGTTAGAATCATCATACCTGAATCCACTCATTATACTGCTACAGGCCTGATGACACAGATTTCATTGCTGAGTGATACTGCATTGTACGTAAGTACCACAAGTTCTTTATCCATTTTTCACTTTCTGTGATATTGAACTTGTACGGTAAATGAGGTTCTTGTAAACGGAGGCGTCCCAAACTTTGGGGTGGCTCTGTCTTTTTGATTTTAATTTCCCTAAGCTATAGGACCATAAGTGGAAGTGCCCTAGGCTCTGTTGCTTTGTTTTTTAGATGTTTCAGGAAACACCATACACTTCTCCCGAGTGGTTGTTGGCAGTTTACATCCCGCCCATCAGCATAACAAGGCTCCCAGTTCTCCATGGCCTGTCCTGCCTTTCTGGATTTTACACTTTTTTCAGATGGCCCTTTTGACCGGGGGGAAGTGAGACTTCATTGTAGTGCAGATTTCCTTTGCAAGCTTGCTTGGTTGGCCAAAAAGGGCGTATGCGTTTTTTCCTGAATATATTCAGGAAAAAACGCATACGCCCTTTTTGGCCAAGTGCATCATTGTGGACGTTCTGCCTCTTTTCCTATGCTTTCAATGCAATTCCAGTCTACCTCCTGAAATCGGTTTCCTGCAATTCTGCCCCGCTTTCAAGTCCTCTTGGCAGCCTTACTTCAGTCTATTTTTGGACGATAGCTGTCATTTATAACTCTGCAGGTTTGTGAATTACAGTGCCCCTGAGCTCCTTTCTTCAACTCGCTTTCTTGTGACCTGGCCGCAACACCGCAGGATGGCTTCAGGCCCTAATCTGGTTCCGGCACGGCACGCTGAGCCTTTGGTTAATTCCTCTTCCTGGTGGGAAATGAGAGTTAAATTTGCCCGTCCAGACACCTCCAGCTAGTCTCTCATTGGTTCTCGCTATTCCTGTTCATCTTCCACAGAAATTGCAAACTGGGCCAAACAGGAGGTTAAAGGGACTGACTCTCCAAGTGGGGAGAGTGTTAGTAAAGCGTCTGGAATGTTGCACCCGAGTACCAGGGGAGGAAAACTGAGACATATTTGAACACGTCTCCCGATCACATGGTTGATCATACTCTAGGTTCCACATGCATGTTTTAGCTGAAGGAAGAATACCTAAAACCTGGGTAGTTGAAACCCGTGGAATGGGTACCATGCAATATGACTTCAAAGGGTCTTCATTTGCTCACCAAACCTCTCCAATCCTATCACTGCTGCGTTTATGCCCCTGTACACATGCTTGATTCTCTTTCGGAGACATAGCAATCCATAGGTTTTAAGATACTTACTAGTCAGGTACATTCTTAGGCGTTTAATATGCGGTGTTGAGTCCATTTCGTTGAGCAAGGAGTAGCTCTGGTCTATTCCATATTTGGCTTAAGGAACTTTATCTGTGCTCATTTCAATCTCTGGTTTTATGCAGCACCCCAACTCACCTTTACCCTTAAGCAAGCATAAGTTGGTTTTCTAAATTTGAGACCCTGTTCTGTTCTGTAATTCAGTTCCTGTGTAGCCAAGTTTACATTCCGTGTATTAGTGATATCTTATGATGTTTCTTTTTCTGTGTGACTTATTTCAGTTAGAATCATCATACCTGAATCCACTCATTGTGCTGCTAAGGGCCTGATGACACAGATTTCATTGCTGAGTGATATTGCTTTGTAAGTAAATACCACAACTTCTTTATCCATTTTTCACTTTCTGCGATGTTGAACTTGTACGGTAAACGAGGTTCTTGTAAACAGAGGCGTCCCAAACTTTGGGGTGGCTGTGTCTTTTTGATTTTAATTTCCCTAAGCTATAAGACCATAAGTGGCAGTGCCCTAGGCTCCGTTGCTTTGTTTTTTAGATGTTTCAGGAAACACCATACACTTCTCCCGAGTGGTTGTTGGCAATTTACATCCCGCCCTTCAGCATAACAAGGCTCCCAGTTCTCCAAGGCCTGTCCTGCGTTTCTGGATTTTACACTTTTTTCAGATGGCCCTTTTGACCGGGGGGAAGTGAGACTTCATTGTAGTGCAGATTTCCTTTGCAAGCTTGCTTGGTTGGCCAAAAAGGGCGTATGCGTTTTTTCCTGAATATATTCAGGAAAAAACGCATACGCCCTTTTTGGCCAAGTGCATCATTGTGGACGTTCTGCCTCTTTTCCTATGCTTTCAATGCAATTCCAGTCTACCTCCTGAAATCGGTTTCCTGCAATTCTGCCCCGCTTTCAAGTCCTCTTGGCAGCCTTACTTCAGTCTATTTTTGGACGATAGCTGTCATTTATAACTCTGCAGGTTTGTGAATTACAGTGCCCCAGAGCTCCTTTCTTCAACTCGCTTTCTTGTGAGCTGGCCGCAACACCGCAGGATGGCTTCAGGCCCTAATCTGGTTCCGGCCCGGCATGCTGAGCCTTTGGTTAATTCCTCTTCCTGGTGGGAAATGAGAGTTAAATTTGCCCATCCAGACACCTCCAGCTAGTCTCTCATTGGTTCTCGCTATTCCTGTTCATCTTCCGCATATATTGCAAACTGGGCCAAACAGGAGGTTAAAGGGACTGACTCTCCAAGTCGGGAGAGTTTTAGTAAAGCGTCTGGAATGTTGCACCCGAGTACCAGGGGAGGAAAACTGAGACATATTTGAACACGTCTCCCGTTCACATGGTTGATCATACTCTGGGTTCCACATGCATGTTTTAGCTGAAGGAAGAATACCTTAAACCTGGAGAGTTAAGACCCGTGTAATGGGTACCATGCAATATGACTTCAAAGGGTCTTCATTTGCTCACCAAACCTCTCCAATCCTATCACTGCTGCGTTTATGCCCCTGTACACATGCTTGATTCTCTTTCGGAGACATAGCAATCCATAGGTTTTACGATACTTACTAGTCAGGTACATTCTTAGGCGTTTAATATGCGGTGTTGAGTCCATTTCGTTGAGCAAGGAGTAGCTCTTGTCTATTCCATATTTGGCTTAAGGAACTTTATCTGTGCTCATTTCAATCTCTGGTTTTATGCAGCACCCCAACTCACCTTTACCCTTAAGCAAGCATAAGTTGGTTTTCTAAATTTGAGACCCTGTTCTGTTCTGTAATTCAGTTCCTGTGTAGCCAAGTTTACATTCCGTGTATTAGTGATATCTTATGATGTTTCTTTTTCTGTGTGACTTATTTCAGTTAGAATCATCATACCTGAATCCACTCATTGTGCTGCTAAGGGTCTGATGACACAGATTTCATTGCTGAGTGATATTGCTTTGTAAGTAAATACCACAACTTCTTTATCCATTTTTCACTTTCTGCGATGTTGAACTTGTACGGTAAACGAGGTTCTTGTAAACAGAGGCGTCCCAAACTTTGGGGTGGCTGTGTCTTTTTGATTTTAATTTCCCTAAGCTATAAGACCATAAGTGGCAGTGCCCTAGGCTCCGTTGCTTTGTTTTTTAGATGTTTCAGGAAACACCATACACTTCTCCCGAGTGGTTGTTGGCAATTTACATCCCGCCCATCAGCATAACAAGGCTCCCAGTTCTCCATGGCCTGTCCTGCCTTTCTGGATTTTACACTTTTTTCAGATGGCCCTTTTGACCGGGGGGAAGTGAGACTTCATTGTAGTGCAGATTTCCTTTGCAAGCTTGCTTGGTTGGCCAAAAAGGGCGTATGCGTTTTTTCCTGAATATATTCAGGAAAAAACGCATACGCCCTTTTTGGCCTAGTGCATCATTGTGGACGTTCTGCCTCTTTTCCTATGCTTTCAATGCAATTCCAGTCTACCTCCTGAAATCGGTTTCCTGCAATTCTGCCCCGCTTTCAAGTCCTCTTGGCAGCCTTACTTCAGTCTATTTTTGGACGATAGCTGTGATTTATAACTCTGCAGGTTTGTGAATTACAGTGCCCCTGAGCTCCTTTCTTCAACTCGCTTTCTTTTGAGCTGGCCGCAACACCGCAGGATGGCTTCAGGCCCTAATCTGGTTCCGGCACGGCACGCTGAGCCTTTGGTTAATTCCTCTTCCTGGTGGGAAATGAGAGTTAAATTTGCCCGTTCAGACACCTCCAGCTAGTCTCTCATTGGTTCTTGCTATTCCTGTGAATCTTCCGCAGAAATTGCAAACTGGGCCAAACAGGAGGTTAAAGGGACTGACTCTCCAAGTGGGGAGAGTGTTAGTAAAGCGTCTGGAATGTTGCACCCGAGTACCAGGGTACGAAAACTGAGACATATTTGAACACGTCTCCCGATCACATGGTTGATCATACTCTAGGTTCCACATGCATGTTTTAGCTGAAGGAAGAATACCTTAAACCTGGGTAGTTGAAACCTGTGGAATGGGTACCATGCAATATGACTTCAAAGGGTCTTCATTTTCTCACCGAACCTCTCCAATCCTATCACTGCTGCGTTTATGCCCCTGTACACATGCTTGATTCTCTTTCAGAGACATAGCAATCCATAGGTTTTAAGATATTTACTAGTCAGGTACATTCTTAGGCGTTTAATATGGGGTTTTGAGTCCATTTCGTTGAGCAAGGAGTAGCTCCTGTCCATTCCATATTTGGCTTAAAGAACTTTATCTGTGCTCATTTCAATCTCTGGTTTTATGCAGCACCCCAACTCACCTTTACCCTTAAGCAAGCATAAGTTGGTTTTCTAAATTTGAGACCCTGTTCTGTTTTGGAATGCAGTTCCTGTGTAGCCAAGTTTACATTCCGTGTATTAGTGATATCTTATGATGTTTCTTTTTCTGTGTGACTTATTTCAGTTAGAATCATCGTACCTGAATCCACTCATTATGCTGCTACGGGCCTGATGACATAGATTTCATTGCTGAGTGATACTGCATTGTACGTAATTACCACAAGTTCTTTATCCATTTTTCACTTTCTGTGATATTGAACTTGTACGGTAAACGAGGTTCTTGTAAACGGAGGCGTCTCAAATTTTGGGGTGGCTGTGTCTTTTTGATTTTAATTTCCCTAAGCTATAGGACCATAAGTGGAAGTGCCCTAGGCTCTGTTGCTTTGTTTTTTAGATGTTTCAGGAAACACCATACACTTCTCCTGAGTGTCTGTTGGCAATTTACATCCCGCCCATCAGCATAACAAGGCTCCCAGTTCTCCATGGCCTGTCCTGCCTTTCTGGATTTTACACTTTTTTCAGATGGCCCTTTTGACTGGGGAGAAGTGAGACTTCATTGTAGTGCAGATTTCCTTTGCAAGTTTGCTTGGTTGGCCAAAAAGGGCATATGCGTTTTTTCCTGAATATATTCAGGAAAAAACGCATATGCCCTTTTTGGCCAAGTGCATCATTGTGGACGTTCTGCCTCTTTTCCTATGCTTTCAATGCAATTCCAGTCTACCTCCTGAAATCGGTTTCCTGCAATTCTGCCCCGCTTTCAAGTCCTCTTGGCAGCCTTACTTCAGTCTATTTTTGGACGATAGCTGTCATTTATAACTCTGCAGGTTTGTGAATTACAGTGCCCCTGAGCTCCTTTCTTCAACTCGCTTTCTTGTGACCAGGCCGCAACACCGCAGGATGTCTTCAGGCCCTAATCTGGTTCTGGCACGGCACGCTGAGCCTTTGGTTAATTCGTCTTCCTGGTGGGAAATGAGAGTTAAATTTGCCCATCCAGACACCTCCAGCTAGTCTCTCATTGGTTCTCGCTATTCCTGTTCATCTTCCACAGAAATTGCAAAGTGGGCCAAACAGGAGGTTAAAGGGACTGACTCTCCAAGTGGGGAGAGTGTTAGTAAAGCGTCTGGAATGTTGCACCCGAGTACCAGGGTACGAAAACTGAGACATATTTGAACACGTCTCCCGATCACATGGTTGATCATACTCTAGGTTCCACATGCATGTTTTAGCTGAAGGAAGAATACCTTAAACCTGGGTAGTTGAAACCCGTGGAATGGGTACCATGCAATATGACTTCAAAGGGTCTTCATTTGCTCACGAACCTCTCCAATCCTAGCACTGCTGCGTTTATGCCCCTGTACACATGCTTGATTCTCTTTCGGAGACATAGCAATCCATAGGTTTTAAGATACTTACTAGTCAGGTACATTCTTAGGCGTTTAATATGCGGTGTTGAGTCCATTTCATTGAGCAAGGAGTAGCTCTTGTCTATTCCATATTTGGCTTAAGGAACTTTATCTGTGTTCATTTCAATCTCTGGTTTTATGCAGCACCCCAACTCACCTTTACCCTTAAGCAAGCATAAGTAGGTTTTCTAAATTTGAGACCCTGTTCTGTTCTGTAATTCAGTTCCTGTGTAGCCAAGTTTACATTCCGTGTATTACTGATATCTTATGATGTTTCTTTTTCTGTGTGACTTATTTCAGTTAGAATCATCATACCTGAATCCACTCATTGTGCTGCTAAGGGCCTGATGACACAGATTTCATTGCTGAGTGATATTGCTTTGTAAGTAAATACCACAACTTCTTTATCCATTTTTCACTTTCTGCGATGTTGAACTTGTACTGTAAAGGAGGTTCTTGTAAACAGAGCCATTCCAAACTTTGGGGTGGCTGTGTCTTTTTGATTTTAATTTCCCTAAGCTATAGGACCATAAGTGGAAGTGCCCTAGGCTCTGTTGCTTTGTTTTTTAGATGTTTCAGGAAACACCATACACTTCTCAGGAGTGGTTGTTGGCAATTTACATCCCGCCCATCAGCATAACAAGGCTCCCAGTTCTTCATGGCCTGTCCTGCCTTTCTGGACTTTACACTTTTTTCAGATGGCCCTTTTGACCGGGGGGAAGTGAGACTTCATTGTAGTGCAGATTTCCTTTGCAAGCTTGCTTGGTTGGCCAAAAAGGGCGTATGCGTTTTTTCCTGAATATATTCAGGAAAAAACGCATACGCCCTTTTTGGCCAAGTGCATCATTGTGGACGTTCTGCCTCTTTTCCTATGCTTTCAATGCAATTCCAGTCTACCTCCTGAAATCGGTTTCCTGCAATTCTGCCCCGCTTTCAAGTCCTCTTGGCAGCCTTACTTCAGTCTATTTTTGGACGATAGCTGTCATTTATAACTCTGCAGGTTTGTGAATTACAGTGCCCCTGAGCTCCTTTCTTCAACTCGCTTTCTTGTGAGCTGGCCGCAACACCGCAGGATGGCTTCAGGCCCTAATCTGGTTCTGGCACGGCATGCTGAGCCTTTGGTTATTTCCTCTTCCTGGTGGGAAATGAGAGTTAAATTTGCCTATCCAGACACCTCCAGCTAGTCTCTCATTGGTTCTCGCTATTCCTGTTCATCTTCCACAGAAATTGCAAACTGGGCCAAACAGGAGGTTAAAGGGACTGACTCTCCAAGTGGGAGAGTGTTACTAAGGCGTCTGGGATGTTGCACCCGAGTACCAGGGTACGAAAACTGAGACATATTTGAACACGTCTCCCGATCACATGGTTGATCATACTTGGGTTCCACATGCATGTTTTAGCTGAAGGAAGAATACCTTAAACCTGGAGAGTTAAGACCCGTGTAAAGGGTACCATGCAATATGACTTCATAGGGTCTTCATTTGCTCACCGAACCTCTCCAATCCTATCACTGCTGCGTTTATGCCCCTGTACACATGCTTGATTCTCTTTCGGAGACATAGCAATCCATAGGTTTTAAGATACTTACTAGTCAGGTACATTCTTAGGCGTTTAATATGCGGTGTTGAGTCCATTTCATTGAGCAAGGAGTAGCTCTTGTCTATTCCATATTTGGCTTAAGGAACTTTATCTGTGCTCATTTCAATCTCTGGTTTTATGCAGCACCCCAACTCACCTTTCCCCTTAAGCAAGCATAAGTTGGTTTTCTAAATTTGAGACCCTATTCTGTTCTGTAATTCAGTTCCTGTGTAGCCAAGTTTACATTCTGTGTATTACTGATATCTTATGATGTTTCTTTTTCTGTGTGACTTATTTCAGTTAGAACCATCATACCTGAATCCACTCATTGTGCTGCTAAGGGCCTGATGACACAGATTTCATTGCTGAGTGATATTGCTTTGTAAGTAAATACCACAACTTCTTTCTCCATTTTTCACTTTCGGCGATGTTGAACTTGTACTGTAAATGAGGTTCTTGTAAACAGAGCCGTTCCAAATTTTGGGGTGGCTGTGTCTTTTTGAGTTTAATTTCCCTAAGCTATAGGACCATAAGTGGAAGTGCCCTAGGTTCTGTTGCTTTGTTTTTTAGATGTTTCAGGAAACACCATACACTTCTCCCGAGTGGTTGTTGGCAATTTACATCCCGCCCATCAGCATAACAAGGCTCCCAGTTCTCCATGGCCTGTCCTGCCTTTCTGGATTTTACACTTTTTTCAGATGGCCCTTTTGACCGGGGGGAAGTGAGACTTCATTGTAGTGCAGATTTCCTTTGCAAGCTTGCTTGGTTGGCCAAAAAGGGCGTATGCGTTTTTTCCTGAATATATTCAGGAAAAAACGCATACGCCCTTTTTGGCCAAGTGCATCATTGTGGACGTTCTGCCTCTTTTCCTATGCTTTCAATGCAATTCCAGTCTACCTCCTGAAATCGGTTTCCTGCAATTCTGCCCCGCTTTCAAGTCCTCTTGGCAGCCTTACTTCAGTCTATTTTTGGACGATAGCTGTCATTTATAACTCTGCAGGTTTGTGAATTACAGTGCCCCTGAGCTCCTTTCTTCAACTCGCTTTCTTTTGAGCTGGCCGCAACACCGCAGGATGGCTTCAGGCCCTAATCTGGTTCCGGCACGGCACGCTGAGCCTTTGGTTAATTCCTCTTCCTGGTGGGAAATGAGAGTTAAATTTGCCCGTTCAGACACCTCCAGCTAGTCTCTCATTGGTTCTTGCTATTCCTGTGAATCTTCCGCAGAAATTGCAAACTGGGCCAAACAGGAGGTTAAAGGGACTGACTCTCCAAGTGGGGAGAGTGTTAGTAAAGCGTCTGGAATGTTGCACCCGAGTACCAGGGTACGAAAACTGAGACATATTTGAACACGTCTCCCGATCACATGGTTGATCATACTCTAGGTTCCACATGCATGTTTTAGCTGAAGGAAGAATACCTTAAACCTGGGTAGTTGAAACCTGTGGAATGGGTACCATGCAATATGACTTCAAAGGGTCTTCATTTTCTCACCGAACCTCTCCAATCCTATCACTGCTGCGTTTATGCCCCTGTACACATGCTTGATTCTCTTTCAGAGACATAGCAATCCATAGGTTTTAAGATACTTACTAGTCAGGTACATTCTTAGGCGTTTAATATGGGGTTTTGAGTCCATTTCGTTGAGCAAGGAGTAGCTCTTGTCCATTCCATATTTGGCTTAAGGAACTTTATCTGTGCTCATTTCAATCTCTGGTTTTATGCAGCACCCCAACTCACCTTTACCCTTAAGCAAGCATAAGTTGGTTTTCTAAATTTGAGACCCTGTTCTGTTTTGGAATGCAGTTCCTGTGTAGCCAAGTTTACATTCCGTGTATTAGTGATATCTTATGATGTTTCTTTTTCTGTGTGACTTATTTCAGTTAGAATCATCGTACCTGAATCCACTCATTATGCTGCTACGGGCCTGATGACATAGATTTCATTGCTGAGTGATACTGCATTGTACGTAATTACCACAAGTTCTTTATCCATTTTTCACTTTCTGTGATATTGAACTTGTACGGTAAACGAGGTTCTTGTAAACGGAGGCGTCCCAAATTTTGGGGTGGCTGTGTCTTTTTGATTTTAATTTCCCTAAGCTATAGGACCATAAGTGGAAGTGCCCTAGGCTCTGTTGCTTTGTTTTTTAGATGTTTCAGGAAACACCATACACTTCTCCTGAGTGTTTGTTGGCAATTTACATCCCGCCCATCAGCATAACAAGGCTCCCAGTTCTCCATGGCCTGTCCTGCCTTTCTGGATTTTACACTTTTTTCAGATGGCCCTTTTGACTGGGGAGAAGTGAGACTTCATTGTAGTGCAGATTTCCTTTGCAAGTTTGCTTGGTTGGCCAAAAAGGGCATATGCGTTTTTTCCTGAATATATTCAGGAAAAAACGCATATGCCCTTTTTGGCCAAGTGCATCATTGTGGACGTTCTGCCTCTTTTCCTATGCTTTCAATGCAATTCCAGTCTACCTCCTGAAATCGGTTTCCTGCAATTCTGCCCCGCTTTCAAGTCCTCTTGGCAGCCTTACTTCAGTCTATTTTTGGACGATAGCTGTCATTTATAACTCTGCAGGTTTGTGGATTACAGTGCCCCTGAGCTCCTTTCTTCAACTCGCTTTCTTGTGACCAGGCCGCAACACCGCAGGATGTCTTCAGGCCCTAATCTGGTTCTGGCACGGCATGCTGAGCCTTTGGTTAATTCGTCTTCCTGGTTGGAAATGAGAGTTAAATTTGCCCATCCAGACACCTCCAGCTAGTCTCTCATTGGTTCTCGCTATTCCTGTTCATCTTCTACAGAAATTGCAAAGTGGGCCAAACAGGAGGTTAAAGGGACTGACTCTCCAAGTGGGGAGAGTGTTAGTAAAGCGTCTGGAATGTTGCACCCGAGTACCAGGGTACGAAAACTGAGACATATTTGAACACGTCTCCCGATCACATGGTTGATCATACTCTAGGTTCCACATGCATGTTTTAGCTGAAGGAAGAATACCTTAAACCTGGGTAGTTGAAACCCGTGGAATGGGTACCATGCAATATGACTTCAAAGGGTCTTCATTTGCTCACGAACCTCTCCAATCCTATCACTGCTGCGTTTATGCCCCTGTACACATGCTTGATTCTCTTTCGGAGACATAGCAATCCATAGGTTTTAAGATACTTACTAGTCAGGTACATTCTTAGGCGTTTAATATGCGGTGTTGAGTCCATTTCATTGAGCAAGGAGTAGCTCCTGTCTATTCCATATTTGGCTTAAGGAACTTTATCTGTGTTCATTTCAATCTCTGGTTTTATGCAGCACCCCAACTCACCTTTACCCTTAAGCAAGCATAAGTTGGTTTTCTAAATTTGAGACCCTGTTCTGTTCTGTAATTCAGTTCCTGTGTAGCCAAGTTTACATTCCGTGTATTACTGATATCTTATGATGTTTCTTTTTCTGTGTGACTTATTTCAGTTAGAATCATCATACCTGAATCCACTCATTGTGCTGCTAAGGGCCTGATGACACAGATTTCATTGCTGAGTGATATTGCTTTGTAAGTAAATACCACAACTTCTTTATCCATTTTTCACTTTCTGCGATGTTGAACTTGTACTGTAAACGAGGTTCTTGTAAACAGAGCCGTTCCAAACTTTGGGGTGGCTGTGTCTTTTTGATTTTAATTTCCTTAAGCTATAGGACCATAAGTGGAAGTGCCCTAGGTTCTGTTGCTTTGTTTTTTAGATGTTTCAGGAAACACCATACACTTCTCCGGAGTGGTTGTTGGCAATTTACATCCCGCCCATCAGCATAACAAGGCTCCCAGTTCTCCATGGCCTGTCCTGCCTTTCTGGATTTTACACTTTTTTCAGATGGCCCTTTTGACCGGGGGGAAGTGAGACTTCATTGTAGTGCAGATTTCCTTTGCAAGCTTGCTTGGTTGGCCAAAAAGGGCGTATGCGTTTTTTCCTGAATATATTCAGGAAAAAACGCATACGCCCTTTTTGGCCAAGTGCATCATTGTGGACGTTCTGCCTCTTTTCCTATGCTTTCAATGCAATTCCAGTCTACCTCCTGAAATCGGTTTCCTGCAATTCTGCCCCGCTTTCAAGTCCTCTTGACAGCGTTACTTCAGTCTATTTTTGGACGATAGCTGTCATTTATAACTCTGCAGGTTTGTGAATTACAGTGCCCCTGAGCTCCTTTCTTCAACTCGCTTTCTTGTGACCTGGCCGCAACACCGCAGGATGGCTTCAGGCCCTAATCTTGTTCCGGCACGGCACGCTGAGCCTTTGATTATTTCGTCTTCCTGGTGGGAAATGAGAGTTAAATTTGCCCGTCCAGACACCTCCAGCTAGTCTCTCATTGGTTCTCGCTATTCCTGTTCATCTTCCGCAGAAATTGCAAACTGGGCCAAACAGGAGGTTAAAGGCACTGACTCTCCAAGTGGGGAGAGTGTTAGTAAAGCATCTGGAATGTTGCACCCGAGTACCAGGGGAGGAAAACTGAGACATATTTGAACACGTCTCCCGATCACATGGTTGATCATACTCTGGGTTCCACATGCATGTTTTAGCTGAAGGAAGAATACCTAAAACCTGGGTAGTTGAAACCCGTGGAATGGGTACCATGCAATATGACTTCAAAGGGTCTTCATTTGCTCACCGAACCTCTCCAATCCTATCACTGCTGCGTTTATGCCCCTGTACACATGCTTGATTCTCTTTCGGAGACATAGCAATCCATAGGTTTTAAGATACTTACTAGTCAGGTACATTCTTAGGCGTTTAATATGCGGTGTTGAGTCCATTTCGTTGAGCAAGGAGTAGCTCTTGTCTATTCCATATTTGGCTTAAGGAACTTTATCTGTGCTCATTTCAATCTCTGGTTTTATGCAGCATCCCAACTCACCTTTACCCTTAAGCAAGCATAAGTTGGTTTTCTAAATTTGAGACCCTGTTCTGTTCTGTAATTCAGTTCCTGTGTAGCCAAGTTTACATTCCGTGTATTACTGATATCTTATGATGTTTCTTTTTCTGTGTGACTTATTTCAGTTAGAATCATCGTACCTGAATCCACTCATTATGCTGCTACGGGCCTGATGACATAGATTTCATTGCTGAGTGATACTGCATTGTACGTAATTACCACAAGTTCTTTATCCATTTTTCACTTTCTGTGATATTGAACTTGTACGGTAAACGAGGTTCTTGTAAACGGAGGCGTCCCAAATTTTGGGGTGGCTGTGTCTTTTTGATTTTAATTTCCCTAAGCTATAGGACCATAAGTGGAAGTGCCCTAGGCTCTGTTGCTTTGTTTTTTAGATGTTTCAGGAAACACCATACACTTCTCCTGAGTGTCTGTTGGCAATTTACATCCCGCCCATCAGCATAACAAGGCTCCCAGTTCTCCATGGCCTGTCCTGCCTTTCTGGATTTTACACTTTTTTCAGATGGCCCTTTTGACCGGGGGGAAGTGAGACTTCATTGTAGTGCAGATTTCCTTTGCAAGTTTGCTTGGTTGGCCAAAAAGGGCGTATGCGTTTTTTCCTGAATATATTCAGGAAAAAAGGCATACGCCCTTTTTGGCCAAGTGCATCAGTGTGGACGTTCTGCCTGTTTTCCTATGCTTTCAATGCAATTCCAGTCTACCTCCTGAAATCGGTTTCCTGCAATTCTGCCCCGCTTTCAAGTCCTCTTGGCAGCCTTACTTCAGTCTATTTTTGGACGATAGCTGTCATTTATAACTCTGCAGGTTTGTGAAATACAGTGCCCCTGAGCTCCTTTCTTCAACTCGCTTTCTTGTGACCTGGCCGCAACACCGCAGGATGGCTTCAGGCCCTAATCTGGTTCCGGCACGGCACGCTGAGCCTTTCATTATTTCGTCTTCCTGGTGGGAAATGAGAGTTAAATTTGCCCGTCCAGACACCTCCAGCTAGTCTCTCATTGGTTCTCGCTATTCCTGTTCATCTTCCGCAGAAATTGCAAACTGGGCCAAACAGGAGGTTAAAGGCGCTGACTCTCCAAGTGGGGAGAGTGTTAGTAAAGCGTCTGGAATGTTGCACCCGAGTACCAGGGAAGGAAAACTGAGACATATTTGAACACGTCTCCCGATCACATGGTTGATCATACTCTGGGTTCCACATGCATGTTTTAGCTGAAGGAAGAATACCTAAAACCTGGGTAGTTGAAACCCGTGGAATGGGTACCATGCAATATGACTTCAAAGGGTCTTCATTTGCTCACCGAACCTCTCCAATCCTATCACTGCTGCGTTTATGCCCGTGTACACATGCTTGATTCTCTTTCGGAGACATAGCAATCCATAGGTTTTAAGATACTTACTAGTCAGGTACATTCTTAGGCGTTTAATATGCGGTGTTGAGTCCATTTCGTTGAGCAAGGAGTAGCTCTTGTCTATTCCATATTTGGCTTAAGGAACTTTATCTGTGCTCATTTCAATCTCTGGTTTTATGCAACACCCCAACTCACCTTTACCCTTAAGCAAGCATAAGTTGGTTTTCTAAATTTGAGACCCTGTTCTGTTCTGTAATTGAGTTCCTGTGTAGCCAAGTTTACATTCCGTGTATTACTGATATCTTATGATGTTTCTTTTTCTGTGTGACTTATTTCAGTTAGAATCATCATACCTGAATCCACTCATTGTGCTGCTAAGGGCCTGATGACACAGATTTCATTGCTGAGTGATATTGCTTTGTAAGTAAATACCACAACTTCTTTATCCATTTTTCACTTTCTGCGATGTTGAACTTGTACTGTAAACGAGGTTCTTGTAAACAGAGCCGTTCCAAACTTTGGGGTGGCTGTGTCTTTTTGATTTTAATTTCCCTAAGCTATAGGACCATAAGTGGAATTGCCCTAGGTTCTGTTGCTTTGTTTTTTAGATGTTTCAGGAAACACCATACACTTCTCCCGAGTGGTTGTTGGCAATTTACATCCCGCCCATCAGCATAACAAGGCTCCCAGTTCTCCATGGCCTGTCCTGCCTTTCTGGATTTTACACTTTTTTCAGATGGCCCTTTTGACCGGGGGGAAGTGAGACTTCATTGTAGTGCAGATTTCCTTTGCAAGCTTGCTTGGTTGGCCAAAAAGGGCGTATGCGTTTTTTCCTGAATATATTCAGGAAAAAACGCATACGCCCTTTTTGGCCAAGTGCATCATTGTGGACGTTCTGCCTCTTTTCCTATGCTTTCAATGCAATTCCAGTCTACCTTCTGAAATCGGTTTCCTGCAATTCTGCCCCGCTTTCAAGTCCTCTTGGCAGCCTTACTTCAGTCTATTTTTGGACGATAGCTGTCATTTATAACTCTGCAGGTTTGTGAATTACAGTGCCCCTGAGCTCCTTTCTTCAACTCGCTTTCTTTTGAGCTGGCCGCAACACTGCAGGATGGCTTCAGGCCCTAATCTGGTTCCGGTACGGCACGCTGAGCCTTTGGTTATTTCCTCTTCCTTGTGGGAAATGAGAGTTAAATTTGCCCGTCCAGACACCTCCAGCTAGCCTCTCATTGGTTCTCGCTATTCCTGTTCATCTTCCGCAGAAATTGCAAACTGGGCCAAACAGGAGGTTAAAGGCGCTGACTATCCATGTTGAGAGAGTGTCAGTAAAGCGTCTGGAATGTTGCACCCGAGTACCAGGGGAGGAAAACTGAGACATATTTGAACACGTCTCCCGATCACATGGTTGATCATACTCTAGGTTCCACATGCATGTTTTAGCTGAAGGAAGAATACCTTAAACCTGGGTAGTTGAAACCCGTGGAATGGGTACCATGCAATATGACTTCAAAGGGTCTTCATTTGCTCACCGAACCTCTCCAATCCTATCACTGCTGCGTTTATGCCCCTGTACACATGCTTGATTCTCTTTCGGAGACATAGCAATCCATAGGTTTTAAGATACTTACTAGTCAGGTACATTCTTAGGCGTTTAATATGCGGTGTTGAGTCCATTTCGTTGAGCAAGGAGTAGCTCTTGTCTATTCCATATTTGGCTTAAGGAACTTTATCTGTGCTCATTTCAATCTCTGGTTTTATGCAGCAACCCAACTCACCTTTCCCCTTAAGCAAGCATAAGTTGGTTTCCTAAATTTGAGAACCTGTTCTGTTTTGGAATTCAGTTCCTGTGTAGCCAAGTTTACATTCCGTGTATTAGTGATATCTTATGATGTTTCTTTTTCTGTGTGACTTATTTCAGTTAGAATCATCGTACCTGAATCTACTCATTATGCTGCTACGGGCCTGATGACATAGATTTCATTGCTGAGTGATACTGTATTGTACGTAAGTACCACAAGTTCTTTATCCATTTTTCACTTTCTGTGATATTGAACTTGTACGGTAAACGAGGTTCTTGTAAACAGAGCCGTTCCAAACTTTGGGGTGGCTGTGTCTTTTTTATTTTAATTTCCCTAAGCTATAGGACCATAAGTGGAAGTGCCCTAGGCTCTCTTCCTTTGTTTTTTAGATGTTTCAGGAAACACCATACACTTCTCCTGAGTGTCTGTTGGCAATTTACATCCCGCCCATCAGCATAACAAGGCTCCCAGTTCTCCATGGCCTGTCCTGCCTTTCTGGATTTTACGC
Source organism: Delphinus delphis (assembly GCF_949987515.2). Lineage (NCBI taxonomy): Eukaryota > Metazoa > Chordata > Mammalia > Artiodactyla > Delphinidae > Delphinus > Delphinus delphis. Next base: position 83,686 of record NW_027192791.1, on the reverse strand, counting down.
TTTTTTCAGATGGCCCTTTTGACCGGGGAGAAGTGAGACTTCATTGTAGTGCAGATTTCCTTTGCAAGTTTGCTTGGTTGGCCAAAAAGGGCGTATGCCTTTTTTCCTGAATATATTCAGGAAAAAACGCATACGCCCTTTTTGGCCAAGTGCATCATTGTGGACGTTCTGCCTCTTTTCCTATGCTTTCAAAGCAATTCCAGTCTACCTCCTGAAATCGGTTTCCTGAAATTCTGCCCCGCTTTCAAGTCCTCTTGGCAGCCTTACTTCAGTATATTTTTGGACGATAGCTGTCATTTATAACTCTGCAGGTTTGTGAATTACAGTGCCCCTGAGCTCCTTTCTTCAACTCGCTTTCTTGTGACCTGGCCGCAACACCGCAGGATGGCTTCAGGCCCTAATCTGGTTCTGGCACGGCACGCTGAGCCTTCGGTTAATTCCTCTTCCTGGTGGGAAATGAGAGTTAAATTTGCCCATCCAGACACCTCCAGCTAGTCTCTCATTGGTTCTCGCTATTCCTGTTCATCTTCCACAGAAATTGCAAACTGGGCCAAACAGGAGGTTAAAGGGACTGACTCTCCAAGTGGGGAGAGTGTTAGTAAAGCGTCTGGAATGTTGCACCCGAGTACCAGGGTACGAAAACTGAGACATATTTGAACACGTCTCCCGATCACATGGTTGATCATACTCTAGGTTCCACATGCATGTTTTAGCTGAAGGAAGAATACCTTAAAACTGGGTAGTTGAAACCCGTGGAATGGGTACCATGCAATATGACTTCAAAGGGTCTTCATTTGCTCACCGAACCTCTCCAATCCTATCACTGCTGCGTTTATGCCCCTGTACACATGCTTGATTCTCTTTCGGAGACATAGCAATCCATAGGTTTTAAGATACTTACTAGTCAGGTACATTCTTAGGCGTTTAATATGCGGTGTTGAGTCCATTTCGTTGAGCAAGGAGTAGCTCTTGTCTATTCCATATTTGACTTAAGGAACTTTATCTGTGCTCATTTCAATCTCTGGTTTTATACAGCACCCCAACTCACCTTTCCCCTTAAGCAAGCATAAGTTGGTTTTCTAAATTTGAGACCCTGTTCTGTTTTGGAATGCAGTTCCTGTGTAGCCAAGTTTACATTCCGTGTATTACTGATATCTTATGATGTTTCTTTTTCTGTGTGACTTATTTCAGTTAGAATCATCGTACCTGAATCCACTCATTATGCTGCTATGGGCCTGATGACATAGATTTCATTGCTGAGTGATACTGCATTGTACGTAAGTACCACAAGTTCTTTATCCATTTTTCACTTTCTGTGATATTGAACTTGTACGGTAAACGAGGTTCTTGTAAACGGAGGCGTCCCAAACTTTGGGGTGGCTGTGTCTTTTTTATTTTAATTTCCCTAAGCTATAGGACCATAAGTGGAAGTGCCCTAGGCTCTCTTGCTTTGTTTTTTAGATGTTTCAGGAAACACCATACACTTCTCCTGAGTGTCTGTAGGCAATTTACATCCCGCCCATCAGCATAACAAGGCTCCCAGTTCTCCATGGCCTGTCCTGCCTTTCTGGATTTTACGCTTTTTTCAGATGGCCCTTTTGACCGGGGAGAAGTGAGACTTCATTGTAGTGCAGATTTCCTTTGCAAGCTTGCTTGGTTGGCCAAAAAGGGCGTATGCGTTTTTTCCTGAATATATTCAGGAAAAAACGCATACGCCCTTTTTGGCCAAGTGCATCATTGTGGACGTTCTGCCTCTTTTCCTATGCTTTCAAAGCAATTCCAGTCTACCTCCTGAAATCGGTTTCCTGAAATTCTGCCCCGCTTTCAAGTCCTCTTGGCAGCCTTACTTCAGTATATATTTGGACGATAGCTGTCATTTATAACTCTGCAGGTTTGTGAATTACAGTGCCCCTGAGCTCCTTTCTTCAACTCGCTTTCTTGTGACCTGGCCGCAACACCGCAGGATGGCTTCAGGCCCTAATCTGGTTCTGGCACGGCACGCTGAGCCTTCGGTTAATTCCTCTTCCTGGTGGGAAATGAGAGTTAAATTTGCCCATCCAGACACCTCCAGCTAGTCTCTCATTGGTTCTCGCTATTCCTGTTCATCTTCCACAGAAATTGCAAACTGGGCCAAACAGGAGGTTAAAGGGACTGACTCTCCAAGTGGGGAGAGTGTTAGTAAAGCATCTGGAATGTTGCACCCGAGTACCAGGGGAGGAAAACTGAGACATATTTGAACACGTCTCCCGATCACATGGTTGATCATACTCTAGGTTCCACATGCATGTTTTAGCTGAAGGAAGAATACCTTAAAACTGGGTAGTTGAAACCCGTGGAATGGGTACCATGCAATATGACTTCAAAGGGTCTTCATTTGCTCACCGAACATCTCCAATCCTATCACTGCTGCGTTTATGCCCCTGTACACATGCTTGATTCTCTTTCGGAGACATAGCAATCCATAGGTTTTAAGATACTTACTAGTCAGGTACATTCTTAGGCGTTTAATATGCGGTGTTGAGTCCATTTCGTTGAGCAAGGAGTAGCTCTTGTCTATTCCATATTTGACTTAAGGAACTTTATCTGTGCTCATTTCAATCTCTGGTTTTATGCAGCACCCCAACTCACCTTTACCCTTAAGCAAGCATAAGTTGGTTTTCTAAATTTGAGACCCTGTTCTGTTCTGTAATTCAGTTCCTGTGTAGCCAAGTTTACATTCCGTGTATTACTGATATCTTATGATGTTTCTTTTTCTGTGTGACTTATTTCAGTTAGAATCATCATACCTGAATCCACTCATTGTGCTGCTACGGGCCTGATGACACAGATTTCATTGCTGAGTGATATTGCTTTGTAAGTAAATACCACAACTTCTTTATCCATTTTTCACTTTCTGCGATGTTGAACTTGTACTGTAAACAAGGTTCTTGTAAACAGAGCCGTTCCAAACATTGGGGTGGCTGTGTCTTTTTGATTTTAATTTCCCTAAGCTATAGGACCATAAGTGGAAGTGCCCTAGGTTCTGTTGCTTTGTTTTTTAGATGTTTCAGGAAACACCATACACTTCTCCCGAGTGGTTGTTGGCAATTTACATCCCGCCCATCAGCATAACAAGGCTCCCAGTTCTCCATGGCCTGTCCTGCCTTTCTGGATTTTACACTTTTTTCAGATGGCCCTTTTGACCGTGGGGAAGTGAGACTTCATTGTAGTGCAGATTTCCTTTGCAAGCTTGCTTGGTTGGCCAAAAAGGGCGTATGCGTTTTTTCCTGAATATATTCAGGAAAAAACGCATACGCCCTTTTTGGCCAAGTGCATCATTGTGGACGTTCTGCCTCTTTTCCTATGCTTTCAATGCAATTCCAGTCTACCTCCTGAAATCGGTTTCCTGCAATTCTGCCCCGCTTTCAAGTCCTCTTGGCAGCCTTACTTCAGTCTATTTTTGGACGATAGCTGTCATTTATAACTCTGCAGGTTTGTGAATTACAGTGCCCCTGAGCTCCTTTCTTCAACTCGCTTTCTTTTGAGCTGGCCGCAACACCGCAGGATGGCTTCAGGCCCTAATCTGGTTCCGGTACGGCATGCTGAGCCTTTGGTTATTTCCTCTTCCTGGTGGGAAATGAGAGTTAAATTTGCCCGTCCAGACACCTCCAGCTACCCTCTCATTGGTTCTCGCTATTCCTGTTCATCTTCCGCAGAAATTGCAAATTGTGCCAAACAGGTTAAAGGCGCTGACTCTCCAAGTGGGGAGAGTGTTAGTAAAGCGTCTGGAATGTTGCACCCGAGTACCAGGGGAGGAAAACTGAGACATATTTGAACACGTCTCCCGATCACATGGTTGATCATACTCTGGGTTCCACATGCATGTTTTAGCTGAAGGAAGAATACCTAAAACCTGGGTAGTTGAAACCCGTGTAATGGGTACCATGCAATATGACTTCAAAGGGTCTTCATTTGCTCACCGAACCTCTCCAATCCTATCACTGCTGCGTTTATGCCCCTGTACACATGCTTGATTCTCTTTCGGAGACATAGCAATCTATAGGTTTTAAGATAATTACTAGTCAGGTACATTCTTAGGCGTTTAATATGCGGTGTTGAGTCCATTTCATTGAGCAAGGAGTAGCTCTTGTCTATTCCATATTTGGCTTAAGGAACTTTATCTGTGCTCATTTCAATCTCTGGTTTTATGCAGCACCCCAACTCACCTTTCCCCTTAAGCAAGCATAAGTTGGTTTTCTAAATTTGAGACCCTGTTCTGTTCTGTAATTCAGTTCCTGTGTAGCCAAGTTTACATTCCGTGTATTAGTGATATCTTATGATGTTTCTTTTTCTGTGTGACTTATTTCAGTTAGAATCATCATACCTGAATCCACTCATTGTGCTGCTAAGGGCCTGATGACACAGATTTCATTGCTGAGTGATATTGCTTTGTAAGTAAATACCACAACTTCTTTATCCATTTTTCACTTTCTGTGATGTTGAACTTGTACTGTAAACGAGGTTCTTGTAAACAGAGCCGTTCCAAACTTTGGGGTGGCTGTGTCTTTTTGATTTTAATTTCCCTAAGCTATAGGACCATAAGTGGAAGTGCCCTAGGTTCTGTTGCTTTGTTTTTTAGATGTTTCAGGAAACACCATACACTTCTCCCGAGTGGTTGTTGGCAGTTTACATCCCGCCCATCAGCATAACAAGGCTCCCAGTTCTCCATGGCCTGTCCTGCCTTTCTGGATTTTACACTTTTTTCAGATGGCCCTTTTGACCGGGGGGAAGTGAGACTTCATTGTAGTGCAGATTTCCTTTGCAAGCTTGCTTGGTTGGCCAAAAAGGGCGTATGCGTTTTTTCCTGAATATATTCAGGAAAAAACGCATACGCCCTTTTTGGCCAAGTGCATCATTGTGGACGTTCTGCCTCTTTTCCTATGCTTTCAATGCAATTCCAGTCTACCTCCTGAAATCGGTTTCCTGAAATTCTGCCCCGCTTTCAAGTCCTCTTGGCAGCCTTACTTCAGTCTATTTTTGGACGATAGCTGTCATTTATAACTCTGCAGGTTTGTGAATTACAGTGCCCCTGAGCTCCTTTCTTCAACTCGCTTTCTTGTGACCTGGCCGCAACACCGCAGGATGGCTTCAGGCCCTAATCTGGTTCCGGCACGGCACGTTGAGCCTTTGGTTATTTCCTCTTCCTGGTGGGAAATGAGAGTTAAATTTGCCCGTCCAGACACCTCCAGCTAGTCTCTCATTGGTTCTCGCTATTCCTGTTCATCTTCCGCAGAAATTGCAAACTGGGCCAAACAGGAGGTTAAAGGCGCTGACTCTCCAAGTGGGGAGAGTGTTAGTAAAGCGTCTGGAATGTTGCACCCGAGTACCAGGGGAGGAAAACTGAGACATATTTGAACACGTCTCCCGTTCACATGGTTGATCATACTTGGGTTCCACATGCATGTTTTAGCTGAAGGAAGAATACCTTAAACCTGGGTAGTTGAAACCCTTGGAATGGGTACCATGCAATATGACTTCAAAGGGTCTTCATTTGCTCACCGAACCTCTCCAATCCTATCACTGCTGCGTTTATGCCCCTGTACACATGCTTGATTCTCTTTCGGAGACATAGCAATCCACAGGTTTTAAGATACTTACTAGTCAGGTACATTCTTAGGCGTTTAATATGCGGTGTTAAGTCCATTTCGTTGAGCAAGAAGCAGCTCTTGTCTATTCCATATTTGACTTAAGGAACTTTATCTGTGCTCATTTCAATCTCTGGTTTTATGCAGCACCCCAACTCACCTTTACCCTTAAGCAAGCATAAGTTGGTTTTCTAAATTTGAGACCCTGTTCTGTTTTGTAATTCAGTTCCTGTGTAGCCAAGTTTACATTCCGTGTATTACTGATATCTTATGATGTTTCTTTTTCTGTGTGACTTATTTCAGTTAGAATCATCATACCTGAATCCACTCATTATACTGCTACAGGCCTGATGACACAGATTTCATTGCTGAGTGATACTGCATTGTACGTAAGTACCACAAGTTCTTTATCCATTTTTCACTTTCTGTGATATTGAACTTGTACGGTAAATGAGGTTCTTGTAAACGGAGGCGTCCCAAACTTTGGGGTGGCTCTGTCTTTTTGATTTTAATTTCCCTAAGCTATAGGACCATAAGTGGAAGTGCCCTAGGCTCTGTTGCTTTGTTTTTTAGATGTTTCAGGAAACACCATACACTTCTCCCGAGTGGTTGTTGGCAGTTTACATCCCGCCCATCAGCATAACAAGGCTCCCAGTTCTCCATGGCCTGTCCTGCCTTTCTGGATTTTACACTTTTTTCAGATGGCCCTTTTGACCGGGGGGAAGTGAGACTTCATTGTAGTGCAGATTTCCTTTGCAAGCTTGCTTGGTTGGCCAAAAAGGGCGTATGCGTTTTTTCCTGAATATATTCAGGAAAAAACGCATACGCCCTTTTTGGCCAAGTGCATCATTGTGGACGTTCTGCCTCTTTTCCTATGCTTTCAATGCAATTCCAGTCTACCTCCTGAAATCGGTTTCCTGCAATTCTGCCCCGCTTTCAAGTCCTCTTGGCAGCCTTACTTCAGTCTATTTTTGGACGATAGCTGTCATTTATAACTCTGCAGGTTTGTGAATTACAGTGCCCCTGAGCTCCTTTCTTCAACTCGCTTTCTTGTGACCTGGCCGCAACACCGCAGGATGGCTTCAGGCCCTAATCTGGTTCCGGCACGGCACGCTGAGCCTTTGGTTAATTCCTCTTCCTGGTGGGAAATGAGAGTTAAATTTGCCCGTCCAGACACCTCCAGCTAGTCTCTCATTGGTTCTCGCTATTCCTGTTCATCTTCCACAGAAATTGCAAACTGGGCCAAACAGGAGGTTAAAGGGACTGACTCTCCAAGTGGGGAGAGTGTTAGTAAAGCGTCTGGAATGTTGCACCCGAGTACCAGGGGAGGAAAACTGAGACATATTTGAACACGTCTCCCGATCACATGGTTGATCATACTCTAGGTTCCACATGCATGTTTTAGCTGAAGGAAGAATACCTTAAACCTGGGTAGTTGAAACCCGTGGAATGGGTACCATGCAATATGACTTCAAAGGGTCTTCATTTGCTCACCGAACCTCTCCAATCCTATCACTGCTGCGTTTATGCCCCTGTACACATGCTTGATTCTCTTTCGGAGACATAGCAATCCATAGGTTTTAAGATACTTACTAGTCAGGTACATTCTTAGGCGTTTAATATGGGGTGTTGAGTCCATTTCGTTGAGCAAGGAGTAGCTCTTGTCTATTCCATATTTGGCTTAAGGAACTTTATCTGTGCTCATTTCAATCTCTGGTTTTATGCAGCACCCCAACTCACCTTTACCCTTAAGCAAGAATAAGATGGTTTTCTAAATTTGAGACACTGTTCTGTTCTGTAATTCAGTTCCTGTGTAGCCAAGTTTACATTCCGTGTATTACTGATATCTTATGATGTTTCTTTTTCTGTGTGACTTATTTCAGTTAGAATCATCATACCTGAATCCACTCATTGTGCTGCTACGGGCCTGATGACACAGATTTCATTGCTGAGTGATATTGCTTTGTAAGTAAATACCACAACTTCTTTATCCATTTTTCACTTTCTGCGATGTTGAACTTGTACTGTAAACAAGGTTCTTGTAAACAGAGCCGTTCCAAACTTTGGGGTGGCTGTGTCTTTTTGATTTTAATTTCCCTAAGCTATAGGACCATAAGTGGAAGTGCCCTAGGCTCTGTTGCTTTGTTTTTTAGATGTTTCAGGAAACACCATACACTTCTCCTGAGTGTCTGTTGGCAATTTACATCCCGACCATCAGCATAACAAGGCTCCCAGTTCTCCATGGCCTGTCCTGCCTTTCTGGATTTTACACTTTTTTCAGATGGCCCTTTTGACCGGGGGGAAGTGAGACTTCATTGTAGTGCAGATTTCCTTTGCAAGCTTGCTTGGTTGGCCAAAAAGGGCATATGCGTTTTTTCCTGAATATATTCAGGAAAAAACGCATATGCCCTTTTTGGCCAAGTGCATCATTGTGGACGTTCTGCCTCTTTTCCTATGCTTTCAATGCAATTCCAGTCTACCTCCTGAAATCGGTTTCCTGCAATTCTGCCCCGCTTTCAAGTCCTCTTGGCAGCCTTACTTCAGTCTATTTTTGGACGATAGCTGTCATTTATAACTCTGCAGGTTTGTGAATTACAGTGCCCCTGAGCTCCTTTCTTCAACTCGCTTTCTTTTGAGCTGGCCGCAACACTGCAGGATGGCTTCAGGCCCTAATCTGGTTCCGGCACGGCACGCTGAGCCTTTGGTTAATTCCTCTTCCTGGTGGGAAATGAGAGTTAAATTTGCCCGTCCAGACACCTCCAGCTAGCCTCTCATTGGTTCTCGCTATTCCTGTTCATCTTCCGCAGAAATTGCAAACTGGGCCAAACAGGAGGTTAAAGGGACTGACTCTCCAAGTCGGGAGAGTGTTAGTAAAGCATCTGGAATGTTGCACCCGAGTACCAGGGTACGAAAACTGAGACATATTTGAACACGTCTCCCGATCACATGGTTGATCATACTCTAGGTTCCACATGCATGTTTTAGCTGAAGGAAGAATACCTTAAACCTGGGTAGTTGAAACCCGTGGAATGGGTACCATGCAATATGACTTCAAAGGGTCTTCATTTGCTCACCGAACCTCTCCAATCCTATCAGTGCTGCGTTTATGCCCCTGTACACATGCTTGATTCTCTTTCGGAGACATAGCAATCCATAGGTTTTAAGATACTTACTAGTCAGGTACATTCTTAGGCGTTTAATATGCGGTGTTGAGTCCATTTCGTTGAGCAAGGAGTAGCTCTTGTCTATTCCATATTTGACTTAAGGAACTTTATCTGTGCTCATTTCAATCTCTGGTTTTATGCAGCACCCCAACTCACCTTTACCCTTAAGCAAGCATAAGTTGGTTTTCTAAATTTGAGACCCTGTTCTGTTCTGTAATTCAGTTCCTGTGTAGCCAAGTTTACATTCCGTGTATTACTGATATCTTATGATGTTTCTTTTTCTGTGTGACTTATTTCAGTTAGAATCATCGTACCTGAATCCACTCATTGTGCTGCTAAGGGCCTGATGACATAGATTTCATTGCTGAGTGATACTGCATTGTACGTAAGTACCACAAGTTCTTTATCCATTTTAAACTTTCTGTGATATTGAACTTGTACTGTAAACGAGGTTCTTGTAAACAGAGGCGTCCCAAACTTTGGGGTGGCTGTGTCTTTTTGATTTTAATTTCCCTAAGCTATAGGACCATAAGTGGAAGTGCCCTAGGCTCTGTTGCTTTGTTTTTTAGATGTTTCAGGAAACACCATACACTTCTCCCGAGTGGTTGTTGGCAATTTACATCCCGCCCATCAGCATAACAAGGCTCCCAGTTCTCCAAGGCCTGTCCTGCCTTTCTGGATTTTACACTTTTTTCAGATGGCCCTTTTTACCTGGGAGAAGTGAGACTTCATTGTAGTACAGATTTCCTTTGCAAGTTTGCTTGGTTGGCCAAAAAGGGCGTATGCGTTTTCTCCTGAATATATTCAGGAAAAAACGCATACGCCCTTTTTGTCCAAGTGCATCATTGTGGACGTTCTGCCTCTTTTCCTATGCTTTCAATGCAATTCCAGTCTACCTCCTGAAATCGGTTTCCTGCAATTCTGCCCCGCTTTCAAGTCCTCTTGGCAGCCTTACTTCAGTCTATTTTTGGACGATAGCTGTCATTTATAACTCTGCAGGTTTGTGAATTACAGTGCCCCTGAGCTCCTTTCTTCAACTCGCTTTCTTGTGACCTGGCCGCAACACCGCAGGATGGCTTCAGGCCCTAATCTGGTTCCGGCACGGCACGCTGAGCCTTTGGTTAATTCCTCTTCCTGGTGGGAAATGAGAGTTAAATTTGCCCGTCCAGACACCTCCAGCTAGTCTCTCATTGGTTCTCGCTATTCCTGTTCATCTTCCACAGAAATTGCAAACTGGGCCAAACAGGAGGTTAAAGGGACTGACTCTCCAACTGGGGAGAGTGTTAGTAAAGCGTCTGGAATGTTGCACCCGAGTACCAGGGGAGGAAAACTGAGACATATTTGAACACGTCTCCCGATCACATGGTTGATCATACTCTAGGTTCCACATGCATGTTTTAGCTGAAGGAAGAATACCTTAAACCTGGGTAGTTGAAACCCGTGGAATGGGTACCATGCAATATGACTTCAAAGGGTCTTCATTTGCTCACCGAACCTCTCCAATCCTATCACTGCTGCGTTTATGCCCCTGTACACATGCTTGATTCTCTTTCGGAGACATAGCAATCCATAGGTTTTAAGATACTTACTAGTCAGGTACATTCTTAGGCGTTTAATATGGGGTGTTGAGTCCATTTCGTTGAGCAAGGAGTAGCTCTTGTCTATTCCATATTTGGCTTAAGGAACTTTATCTGTGCTCATTTCAATCTCTGGTTTTATGCAGCACCCCAACTCACCTTTACCCTTAAGCAAGAATAAGATGGTTTTCTAAATTTGAGACACTGTTCTGTTCTGTAATTCAGTTCCTGTGTAGCCAAGTTTACATTCCGTGTATTACTGATATCTTATGATGTTTCTTTTTCTGTGTGACTTATTTCAGTTAGAATCATCATACCTGAATCCACTCATTGTGCTGCTACGGGCCTGATGACACAGATTTCATTGCTGAGTGATATTGCTTTGTAAGTAAATACCACAACTTCTTTATCCATTTTTCACTTTCTGCGATGTTGAACTTGTACTGTAAACAAGGTTCTTGTAAACAGAGCCGTTCCAAACTTTGGGGTGGCTGTGTCTTTTTGATTTTAATTTCCCTAAGCTATAGGACCATAAGTGGAAGTGCCCTAGGCTCTGTTGCTTTGTTTTTTAGATGTTTCAGGAAACACCATACACTTCTCCTGAGTGTCTGTTGGCAATTTACATCCCGACCATCAGCATAACAAGGCTCCCAGTTCTCCATGGCCTGTCCTGCCTTTCTGGATTTTACACTTTTTTCAGATGGCCCTTTTGACCGGGGGGAAGTGAGACTTCATTGTAGTGCAGATTTCCTTTGCAAGCTTGCTTGGTTGGCCAAAAAGGGCATATGCGTTTTTTCCTGAATATATTCAGGAAAAAACGCATATGCCCTTTTTGGCCAAGTGCATCATTGTGGACGTTCTGCCTCTTTTCCTATGCTTTCAATGCAATTCCAGTCTACCTCCTGAAATCGGTTTCCTGCAATTCTGCCCCGCTTTCAAGTCCTCTTGGCAGCCTTACTTCAGTCTATTTTTGGACGATAGCTGTCATTTATAACTCTGCAGGTTTGTGAATTACAGTGCCCCTGAGCTCCTTTCTTCAACTCGCTTTCTTTTGAGCTGGCCGCAACACTGCAGGATGGCTTCAGGCCCTAATCTGGTTCCGGCACGGCACGCTGAGCCTTTGGTTAATTCCTCTTCCTGGTGGGAAATGAGAGTTAAATTTGCCCGTCCAGACACCTCCAGCTAGCCTCTCATTGGTTCTCGCTATTCCTGTTCATCTTCCGCAGAAATTGCAAACTGGGCCAAACAGGAGGTTAAAGGGACTGACTCTCCAAGTCGGGAGAGTGTTAGTAAAGCGTCTGGAATGTTGCACCCGAGTACCAGGGTACGAAAACTGAGACATATTTGAACACGTCTCCCGATCACATGGTTGATCATACTCTAGGTTCCACATGCATGTTTTAGCTGAAGGAAGAATACCTTAAACCTGGGTAGTTGAAACCCGTGGAATGGGTACCATGCAATATGACTTCAAAGGGTCTTCATTTGCTCACCGAACCTCTCCAATCCTATCAGTGCTGCGTTTATGCCCCTGTACACATGCTTGATTCTCTTTCGGAGACATAGCAATCCATAGGTTTTAAGATACTTACTAGTCAGGTACATTCTTAGGCGTTTAATATGCGGTGTTGAGTCCATTTCGTTGAGCAAGGAGTAGCTCTTGTCTATTCCATATTTGACTTAAGGAACTTTATCTGTGCTCATTTCAATCTCTGGTTTTATGCAGCACCCCAACTCACCTTTACCCTTAAGCAAGCATAAGTTGGTTTTCTAAATTTGAGACCCTGTTCTGTTCTGTAATTCAGTTCCTGTGTAGCCAAGTTTACATTCCGTGTATTACTGATATCTTATGATGTTTCTTTTTCTGTGTGACTTATTTCAGTTAGAATCATCGTACCTGAATCCACTCATTGTGCTGCTAAGGGCCTGATGACATAGATTTCATTGCTGAGTGATACTGCATTGTACGTAAGTACCACAAGTTCTTTATCCATTTTAAACTTTCTGTGATATTGAACTTGTACGGTAAACGAGGTTCTTGTAAACAGAGGCGTCCCAAACTTTGGGGTGGCTGTGTCTTTTTGATTTTAATTTCCCTAAGCTATAGGACCATAAGTGGAAGTGCCCTAGGCTCTGTTGCTTTGTTTTTTAGATGTTTCAGGAAACACCATACACTTCTCCCGAGTGGTTGTTGGCAATTTACATCCCGCCCATCAGCATAACAAGGCTCCCAGTTCTCCAAGGCCTGTCCTGCCTTTCTGGATTTTACACTTTTTTCAGATGGCCCTTTTTACCTGGGAGAAGTGAGACTTCATTGTAGTACAGATTTCCTTTGCAAGTTTGCTTGGTTGGCCAAAAAGGGCGTATGCGTTTTCTCCTGAATATATTCAGGAAAAAACGCATACGCCCTTTTTGTCCAAGTTCATCATTGTGGACGTTCTGCCTCTTTTCCTATGCTTTCAATGCAATTCCAGTCTACCTCCTGAAATCGGTTTCCTGCAATTCTGCCCCGCTTTCATGTCCTCTTGGCAGCCTTACTTCAGTATATTTTTGGACGATAGCTGTCATTTATAACTCTGCAGGTTTGTGAATTACAGTGCCCCTGAGCTCCTTTCTTCAACTCGCTGTCTTGTGACCTGGCCGCAACACCGCAGGATGTCTTCAGGCCCTAATGTGGTTCTGGCACGGCACGCTGAGCCTTTGGTTAATTCGTCTTCCTGGTGGGAAATGAGAGTTAAATTTGCCCATCCAGACACCTCCAGCTAGTCTCTCATTGGTTCTCACTATTCCTGTTCATCTTCCACAGAAATTGCAAACTGGGCCAAACAGGAGGTTAAAGGGACTGACTCTCCAAGTGGGGAGAGTGTTAGTAAAGCGTCTGGAATGTTGCACCCGAGTACCAGGGTACGAAAACTGAGACATATTTGAACACGTCTCCCGATCACATGGTTGATCATACTCTGGGTTCCACATGCATGTTTTAGCTGAAGGAAGAATACCTTAAACCTGGGTAGTTGAAACCCGTGGAATGGGTACCATGCAATATGACTTCAAAGGGTCTTCATTTGCTCACGAACCTCTCCAATCCTATCACTGCTGCGTTTATGCCCCTGTACACATGCTTGATTCTCTTTCGGAGACATAGCAATCCATAGGTTTTAAGATACTTACTAGTCACGTACATTCTTAGGCGTTTAATATGCGGTGTTGAGTCCATTTCGTTGAGCAAGGAGTAGCTCTTGTCTATTCCATATTTGGCTTAAGGAACTTTATCTGTGCTCATTTCAATCTCTGGTTTTATGCAGCACTCCAACTCACCTTTACCCTTAAGCAAGCATAAGTTGGTTTTCTAAATTTGAGACCCTGTTCTGTTCTGTAATTCAGTTCCTGTGTAGCCAAGTTTACATTCCGTGTATTACTGATATCTTATGATGTTTCTTTTTCTGTGTGACTTATTTCAGTTAGAATCATCATACCTGAATCCACTCATTGTGCTGCTAAGGGCCTGATGACATAGATTTCATTGCTGAGTGATATTGCTTTGTAAGTAAATACCACAACTTCTTTATCCATTTTTCACTTTCTGCGATGTTGAACTTGTACTGTAAACGAGGTTCTTGTAAACAGAGGCGTCCCAAACTTTGGGGTGGCTGTGTCTTTTTGATTTTAATTTCCCTAAGCTATAGGACCATAAGTGGCAGTGCCCTAGGCTCTGTTGCTTTGTTTTTTAGATGTTTCAGGAAACACCATACACTTCTCCCGAGTGTCTGTTGGCAATTTACATCCCGCCCATCAGCATAACAAGGCTCCCAGTTCTCCATGGCCTGTCCTGCCTTTCTGGATTTTACACGTTTTTCAGATGGCCCTTTTGACCGGGGGGAAGTGAGACTTCATTGTAGTGCAGATTTCCTTTGCAAGCTTGCTTGGTTGGCCAAAAAGGGCGTATGCGTTTTTTCCTGAATATATTCAGGAAAAAACGCATACGCCCTTTTTGGCCAAGTGCATCATTGTGGACGTTCTGCCTCTTTTCCTATGCTTTCAATGCAATTCCAGTCTACCTCCTGAAATCGGTTTCCTGCAATTCTGCCCCGCTTTCAAGTCCTCTTGGCAGCCTTACTTCAGTCTATTTTTGGACGATAGCTGTCATTTATAACTCTGCAGGTTTGTGAATTACAGTGCCCCTGAGCTCCTTTCTTCAACTCGCTTTCTTTTGAGCTGGCCGCAACACCGCAGGATGGCTTCAGGCCCTAATCTGGTTCCGGCCCGGCATGCTGAGCCTTTGGTTAATTCCTCTTCCTGGTGGGAAATGAGAGTTAATTTGCCCGTCCAGACACCTCCAGCTAGTCTCTCATTGGTTCTCGCTATTCCTGTTCATCTTCCGCAGAAATTGCAAACTGGGCCAAAAAGGAGGTTAAAGGCGCTGACTCTCCAAGTGGGGAGAGTGTTAGTAAAGCGTCTGGAATGTTGCACCCGAGTACCAGGGGAGGAAAACTGAGACATATTTGAACACATCTCCCGTTCACATGGTTGATCATACTCTGGGTTCCACATGCATGTTTTAGCTGAAGGAAGAATACCTTAAACCTGTGTATTTGAAACCCGTGTAATGGGTACCATGCAATATGACTTCAAAGGGTCTTCATTTGCTCACCGAACCTCTCCAATCCTATCACTGCTGCGTTTATGCCCCTGTACACATGCTTGATTCTCTTTCGGAGACATAGCAATCCATAGGTTTTAAGATACTTACTAGTCAGGTACATTCTTAGGCGTTTAATATGGGGTGTTGAGTCCATTTCATTGAGCAAGGAGTAGCTCTTGTCTATTCCATATTTGGCTTAAGGAACTTTATCTGTGCTCATTTCAATCTCTGGTTTTATGCAGCACCCCAACTCACCTTTCCCCTTAAGCAAGCATAAGTTGGTTTTCTAAATTTGAGACCCTGTTCTGTTTTGGAATGCAGTTCCTGTGTAGCCAAGTTTACATTCCGTGTATTAGTGATATCTTATGATGTTTCTTTTTCTGTGTGACTTATTTCAGTTAGAATCATCGTACCTGAATCCACTCATTATGCTGCTACGGGCCTGATGACATAGATTTCATTGCTGAGTGATACTGCATTGTACGTAAGTACCACAAGTTCTTTATCCATTTTTCACTTTCTGTGATATTGAACTTGTACGGTAAACGAGGTTCTTGTAAACGGAGGCGTCCCAAACATTGGGGTGGCTGTGTCTTTTTATTTTAATTTCCCTAAGCTATAGAACCATAAGTGGAAGTGCCCTAGGCTCTGTTGCTTTGTTTTTTAGATGTTTCAGGAAACACCATACACTTGTCCCGAGTGTCTGTTGGCAATTTACATCCCGCCCATCAGCATAACAAGGCTCCCAGTTCTCCATGGCCTGTCCTGCCTTTCTGGATTTTACACTTTTTTCAGATGGCCCTTTTGACCGGGGAGAAGTGAGACTTCATTGTAGTGCAGATTTCCTTTGCAAGTTTGCTTGGTTGGCCAAAAAGGGCGTATGCCTTTTTTCCTGAATATATTCAGGAAAAAAGGCATACGCCCTTTTTGGCCAAGTGCATCATTGTGGACGTTCTGCCTCTTTTCCTATGCTTTCAATGCAATTCCAGTCTACCTCCTGAAATTGGTTTCCTGCAATTCTGGCCCACTTTCAAGTCCTCTTGGCAGCCTTACTTCAGTATATTTTTGGACGATAGCTGTCATTTATAACTCTGCAGGTTTGTGAATTACAGTGCCCCTGAGCTCCTTTCTTCAACTCGCTTTCTTGTGACCTGGCCGCAACACCGCAGGATGTCTTCAGGCCCTAATCTGGTTCTGGCACGGCACGCTGAGCCTTTGGTTATTTCCTCTTCGTGGTGGGAAATGAGAGTTAAATTTGCCCATCCAGACACCTCCAGCTAGTCTCTCATTGGTTCTCGCTATTCCTGTTCATCTTCCACAGAAATTGCAAACTGGGCCAAACAGGAGGTTAAAGGCCCTGACTCTCCAAGTGGGGAGAGTGTTAGTAAAGCGTCTGGAATGTTGCACCCGAGTACCAGGGTACGAAAACTGAGACATATTTGAACACGTCTCCCGATCACATGGTTGATCATACTCTAGGTTCCACATGCATGTTTTAGCTGAAGGAAGAATACCTTAAACCTGGGCAGTTGAAACCCGTGGAATGGGTACCATGCAATATGACTTCAAAGGGTCTTCATTTGCTCACGAACCTCTCCAATCCTATCACTGCTGCGTTTATGCCCCTGTACACATGTTTGATTCTCTTTCGGAGACATAGCAATCCATAGGTTTTAAGATACTTACTAGTCAGGTACATTCTTAGGCGTTTAATATGCGCTGTTGAGTCCATTTCGTTGAGCAAGAAGTAGCTCTTGTCTATTCCATATTTGGCTTAAGGAACTTTATCTGTGCTCATTTCAATCTCTGGTTTTATGCAGCACCCCAACTCACCTTTCCCCTTAAGCAAGCATATGTTGGTTTTCTAAATTTGAGACCCTGTTCTGTTCTGTAATTCAGTTCCTGTGTAGCCAAGTTTACATTCCGTGTATTACTGATCTTATGATGTTTCTTTTTCTGTGTGACTTATTTCAGTTAGAATCATCATACCTGAATCCACTCATTGTGCTGCTAAGGGCCTGATGACACAGATTTCATTGCTGAGTGATATTGCTTTGTAAGTAAATACCACAACTTCTTTATCCATTTTTCACTTTCTGCGATGTTTTACTTGTACTGTAAATGAGGTTCTTGTAAACAGAGGCGTCCCAAACTTTGGGGTGGCTGTGTCTTTTTGATTTTAATTTCCCTAAGCTATAAGACCATAAGTGGCAGTGCCCTAGGCTCTGTTGCTTTGTTTTTTAGATGTTTCAGGAAACACCATACACTTCTCCCGAGTGTCTGTTGGCAATTTACATCCCACCCATCAGCATAACAAGGCTCCCAGTTCGCCATGGCCTGTCCTGCCTTTCTGGATTTTACACTTTTTTCAGATGGCCCTTTTGACTGGGGGGAAGTGAGACTTCATTGTAGTGCAGATTTCCTTTGCAAGCTTGCTTGGTTGGCCAAAAAGGGCGTATGCGTTTTTTCCTGAATATATTCAGGAAAAAACGCATACGCCCTTTTTGGCCAAGTGCATCATTGTGGACGTTCTGCCTCTTTTCCTATGCTTTCAATGCAATTCCAGTCTACCTCCTGAAATCGGTTTCCTGCAATTCTGCCCCGCTTTCAAGTCCTCTTGGCAGCCTTACTTCAGTCTATTTTTGGACGATAGCTGTCATTTATAACTCTGCAGGTTTGTGAATTACAGCGCCCCTGAGCTCCTTTCTTCAACTCGCTTTCTTTTGAGCTGGCCGCAACACCGCAGGATGGCTTCAGGCCCTAATCTGGTTCCGGCACGGCACGCTGAGCCTTTGGTTATTTCGTCTTCCTGGTGGGAAATGAGAGTTAAATTTGCCCGTCCAGACACCTCCACCTAGTCTCTCATTGGTTCTCGCTATTCCTGTTCATCTTCCGCAGAAATTGCAAACTGGGCCAAAAAGGAGGTTAAAGGCGCTGACTCTCCAAGTGGGGAGAGTGTTAGTAAAGCGTCTGGAATGTTGCACCCGAGTACCAGGGGAGGAAAACTGAGACATATTTGAACACATCTCCCGTTCACATGGTTGATCATACTTGGGTTCCACATGCATGTTTTAGCTGAAGGAAGAATACCTTAAACCTGGAGAGTTAAGTCCCGTGTAATGGGTACCATGCAATATGACTTCAAAGGGTCTTCATTTGCTCACCGAACCTCTCCAATCCTATCACTGCTGCGTTTATGCCCCTGTACACATGCTTGATTCTCTTTTGGAGACATAGCAATCCATAGGTTTTACGATACTTACTAGTCAGGTACATTCTTAGGCGTTTAATATGCGGTGTTGAGTCCATTTCGTTGAGCAAGGAGTAGCTCTTGTCTATTCCATATTTGACTTAAGGAACTTTATCTGTGCTCATTTCAATCTCTGGTTTTATGCAGCACCCCAACTCACCTTTACCCTTAAGCAAGCATAAGTTGGTTTTCTAAATTTGAGACCCTGTTCTGTTCTGTAATTCAGTTCCTGTGTAGCCAAGTTTCCATTCTGTGTATTACTGATATCTTATGATGTTTCTTTTTCTGTGTGACTTATTTCAGTTAGAATCATCATACCTGAATCATTGTGCTGCTAAGGGCCTGATGACACAGATTTCATTGCTGAGTGATATTGCTTTGTAAGTAAATACCACAACTTCTTTATCCATTTTTCACTTTCTGCGATGTTGAACTTGTACTGTAAACGAGGTTCTTGTAAACAGAGGCGTCCCAGACTTTGGGGTGGCTGTGTCTTTTTGATTTTAATTTCCCTAAGCTATAGGACCATAAGTGGCAGTGCCCTAGGCTCTGTTGCTTTGTTTTTTAGATGTTTCAGGAAACACCATACACTTCTCCTGAGTGTCTGTTGGCAATTTACATCCCGCCCATCAGCATAACAAGGCTCCCAGTTCTCCATGGCCTGTCCTGCCTTTCTGAATTTTACACTTTTTTCAGATGGCCCTTTTGACCGGGGGGAAGTGAGACTTCATTGTAGTGCAGATTTCCTTTGCAAGTTTGCTTGGTTGGCCAAAAAGGGCGTATGCGTTTTTTCCTGAATATATTCAGGAAAAAACGCATACGCCCTTTTTGGCCAAGTGCATCATTGCGGACGTTCTGCCTCTTTTCCTATGCTTTCAATGCAATTCCAGTCTACCTCCTGAAATCGGTTTCCTGCAATTCTACCCCGCTTTCAAGTCCTCTTGGCAGCCTTACTTCAGTCTATTTTTGGACGATAGCTGTCATTTATAACTCTGCAGGTTTGTGAATTACAGTGCCCCTGAGCTCCTTTCTTCAACTCGCTTTCTTTTGAGCTGGCCGCAACACCGCAGGATGGCTTCAGGCCCTAATCAGGTTCTGGACCGGCATGCTGAGCCTTTGGTTAATTCCTCTTCCTGGTGGGAAATGAGAGTTAATTTGCCCGTCTAGACACCTCCAGCTAGCCTCTCATTGGTTCTCGCTATTCCTGTTCGTCTTCCGCAGAAATTGCAAACTGGGCCAAACAGGAGGTTAAAGGGACTGACTCTACAAGTCGGGAGAGTGTTAGTAAAGCGTCTGGAATGTTGCACCCGAGTACCAGGGGAGGAAACCTGAGACATATTTGAACACGTCTCCCGATCACATGGTTGATCATCCTCTAGGTTCCACATGCATGTTTTAGCTGAAGGAAGAATACCTTAAACCTGGGTAGTTGAAACCCATGGAATGGGTACCATGCAATATGACTTCAAAGGGTCTTCATTTGCTCACGAACCTCTCCAATCCTATCACTGCTGCGTTTATGCCCCTGTACACATGCTTGATTCTCTTTCGGAGACATAGCAATCCATAGGTTTTAAGATACTTCCTAGTCAGGTACATTCTTAGGCGTTTAATATGGGGTTTTGAGTCCATTTCGTTGAGCAAGGAGTAGCTCTTGTCTATTCCATATTTGGCTTAAGGAACTTTATCTGTGCTCATTTCAATCTCTGGTTTTATGCAGCACCCCAACTCACCTTTCCCCTTAAGCAAGCATAAGTTGGTTTTCTAAATTTGAGACCCTGTTCTGTTTTGGAATTCAGTTCCTGTGTAGCCAAGTTTACATTCCGTGTATTAGTGATATCTTATGATGTTTCTTTTTCTGTGTGACTTATTTCAGTTAGAATCATCGTACCTGAATCCACTCATTATGCTGCTACGGGCCTGATGACATAGATTTCATTGCTGAGTGATACTGCATTGTACGTAAGTACCACAAGTTCTTTATCCATTTTTCACTTTCTGTGATATTGAACTTGTACGGTAAACGAGGTTCTTGTAAACGGAGGCGTCCCAAACATTGGGGTGGCTGTGTCTTTTTATTTTAATTTCCCTAAGCTATAGGACCATAAGTGGAAGTGCCCTAGGCTCTGTTGCTTTGTTTTTTAGATGTTTCAGGAAACACCATACAGTTCTCCTGAGTGTCTGTTGGCAATTTACATCCCGCCCATCAGCATAACAAGGCTCCCAGTTCTCCATGGCCTGTCCTGCCTTTCTGGATTTTACACTTTTTTCAGATGGCCCTTTTGACCGGGGAGAAGTGAGACTTCATTGTAGTGCAGATTTCCTTTGCAAGTTTGCTTGTTTGGCCAAAAAGGGCGTATGCGCTTTTTCCTGAATATATTCAGGAAAAAACGCATACGCCCTTTTTGGCCAAGTGCATCATTGCGGACGTTCTGCCTCTTTTCCTATGCTTTCAATGCAATTCCAGTCTACCTCCTGAAATCGGTTTCCTGCAATTCTACCCCGCTTTCAAGTCCTCTTGGCAGCCTTACTTCAGTCTATTTTTGGACGATAGCTGTCATTTATAACTCTGCAGGTTTGTGAATTACAGTGCCCCTGAGCTCCTTTCTTCAACTCGCTTTCTTTTGAGCTGGCCGCAACACCGCAGGATGGCTTCAGGCCCTAATCTGGTTCCGGCACGGCACGCTGAGCCTTTGGTTAATTCCTCTTCCTGGTGGGAAATGAGAGTTAAATTTGCCCGTCCAGACACCTCCAGCTAGCCTCTCATTGGTTCTCGCTATTCCTGTTCATCTTCCGCAGAAATTGCAAACTGGGCCAAACAGGAGGTTAAAGGGACTGACTCTCCAAGTCGGGAGAGTGTTAGTAAAGCGTCTGGAATGTTGCACCCGAGTACCAGGGGAGGAAAACTGAGACATATTTGAACAAGTCTCCCGATCACTTGGTTGATCATACTCTAGGTTCCACATGCATGTTTTAGCTGAAGGAAGAATACCTTAAACCTGGGTAGTTGAAACCCGTGGAATGGGTACCATGCAATATGACTTCAAAGGGTCTTCATTTGCTCACCGAACCTCTCCAATCCTATCACTGCTGCGTTTATGCCCCTGTACACATGCTTGATTCTCTTTCGGAGACATAGCAATCCATAGGTTTTAAGATACTTACTAGTCAGGTACATTCTTAGGCGTTTAATATGCGGTGTTGAGTCCATTTCGTTGAGCAAGGAGTAGCTCTTGTCTATTCCATATTTGACTTAAGGAACTTTATCTGTGCTCATTTCAATCTCTGGTTTTATGCAGCACCCCAACTCACCTTTACCCTTAAGCAAGCATAAGTTGGTTTTCTAATTTTGAGACCCTGTTCTGTTCTGTAATTCAGTTCCTGTGTAGCCAAGTTTCCATTCCGTGTATTACTGATATCTTATGATGTTTCTTTTTCTGTGTGACTTATTTCAGTTAGAATCATCATACCTGAATCCACTCATTGTGCTGCTTAGGGCCTGATGACACAGATTTCATTGCTGTGTGATATTGCTTTGTAAGTAAATACCACAACTTCTTTATCCATTTTTCACTTTCTGCAATGTTGAACTTGTACTGTACACGAGGTTCTTGTAAACAGAGCCGTTCCAAACTTTGGGGTGGCTGTGTCTTTTTGATTTTAATTTCCCTAAGCTATAGGACCATAAGTGGAAGTGCCCTAGGTTCTGTTGCTTTGTTTTTTAGATGTTTCAGGAAACACCATACACTTCTCCCGAGTGGTTCTTGGCAATTTACATCCCGCCCATCAGCATAACAAGGCTCCCAGTTCTCCATGGCCTGTCCTGCCTTTCTGGATTTTACAGTTTTTTCAGATGGCCCTTTTGACCGGGGGGAAGTGAGACTTCATTGTAGTGCAGATTTCCTTTGCAAGCTTGCTTGGTTGGCCAAAAAGGGCGTATGCGTTTTTTCCTGAATATATTCAGGAAAAAACGCATACGCCCTTTTTGGCCAAGTGCATCATTGTGGACGTTCTGCCTCTTTTCCTATGCTTTCAATGCAATTCCAGTCTACCTCCTGAAATCGGTTTCCTGCAATTCTGCCCCACTTTCAAGTCCTCTTGGCAGCGTTACTTCAGTCTATTTTTGGACGATAGCTGTCATTTATAACTCTGCAGGTTTGTGAATTACAGTGCCCCTGAGCTCCTTTCTTCAACTCGCTTTCTTTTGAGCTGGCCGCAACACCGCAGGATGGCTTCAGGCCCTAATCTGGTTCCGGTACGGCACCCTGAGCCTTTGGTTATTTCCTCTTCCTGGTGGGAAATGAGAGTTAAATTTGCCCGTCCAGACACCTCCAGCTAGTCTCTCATTGGTTCTCGCTATTCCTGTTCATCTTCCGCAGAAATTGCAAACTGGGCCAAACAGGAGGTTAAAGGCGCTGACTATCCAAGTTTGGAGAGTGTCAGTAAAGCGTCTGGAATGTTGCACCCGAGTACCAGTGGAGGAAAACTGAGACATATTTGAACACGTCTCCCGATCACATGGTTGATCATACTCTAGGTTCCACATGCATGTTTTAGCTGAAGGAAGAATACCTAAAACCTGGGTAGTTGAAACCCGTGGAATGGGTACCATGCAATATGACTTCAAAGGGTCTTCATTTGCTCACCGAACCTCTCCAATCCTATCACTGCTGCGTTTATGCCCCTGTACACATGCTTGATTCTCTTTCGGAGACATAGCAATCCATAGGTTTTAAGATACTTACTAGTCAGGTACATTCTTAGGCGTTTAATATGGGGTGTTGAGTCCATTTCATTGAGCAAGGAGTAGCTCTTGTCTATTCCATATTTGGCTTAAGGAACTTTATCTGTGCTCATTTCAATCTCTGGTTTTATGCAGCACCCCAACTCACCTTTCCCCTTAAGCAAGCATAAGTTGGTTTTCTAAATTTGAGACCCTGTTCTGTTTTGGAATGCAGTTCCTGTGTAGCCAAGTTTACATTCCGTGTATTACTGATATCTTATGATGTTTCTTTTTCTGTGTGACTTATTTCAGTTAGAATCATCATACCTGAATCCACTCATTGTGCTGCTAAGGGCCTGATGACACAGATTTCATTGCTGAGTGATATTGCTTTGTAAGTAAATACCACAACTTCTTTATCCATTTTTCACTTTCTGCGATGTTGAACTTGTACTGTAAACGAGGTTCTTGTAAACAGAGGCGTCCCAAACTTTGGGGTGGCTGTGTCTTTTTGATTTTAATTTCCCTAAGCTATAGGACCATAAGTGGAAGTGCCCTAGGTTCTGTTGCTTTGTTTTTTAGATGTTTCAGGAAACACCATACACTTCTCCTGAGTGTCTGTTGGCAATTTACATCCCGCCCATCAGCATAACAAGGCTCCCAGTTCTCCATGGCCTGTCCTGCCTTTCTGGATTTTACACTTTTTTCAGATGGCCCTTTTGACCGGGGGGAAGTGAGACTTCATTGTAGTGCAGATTTCCTTTGCAAGCTTGCTTGGTTGGCCAAAAAGGGCGTATGCGGTTTTTCCTGTCAGGAAAAAACGCATACGCCCTTTTTGGCCAAGTGCATCATTGTGGACGTTCTGCCTCTTTTCCTATGCTTTCAATGCAATTCCAGTCTACCTCCTGAAATCGGTTTCCTGCAATTCTGCCCCGCTTTCAAGTCCTCTTGGCAGCCTTACTTCAGTCTATTTTTGGACGATAGCTGTCATTTATAACTCTGCAGGTTTGTGAATTACAGTGCCCCTGAGATCCTTTCTTCAACTCGCTTTCTTGTGACCTGGCCGCAACACCGCAGGATGGCTTCAGGCCCTAATCTGGTTCCGGCCCGGCATGCTGAGCCTTTGGTTAATTCCTCTTCCTGGTGGGAAATGAGAGTTAAATTTGCCCGTCCAGACACCTCCAGCTAGCCTCTCGTTGGTTCTCGCTATTCCTGTTCATCTTCCGCAGAAATTGCAAACTGGGACAAACAGGAGGTTAAAGGGACTGACTCTCCAAGTCGGGAGAGTGTTAGTAAAGCGTCTGGAATGTTGCACCTGAGCACCAGGGGAGGAAAACTGAGACATATTTGAACACGTCTCCAGTTCACATGGTTGATCATACTCTGGGTTCCACATGCATGTTTTAGCTGAAGGAAGAATACCTTAAACCTGGAGAGTTGAGACCCGTGTAATGGGTACCATGCAATATGACTTCAAAGGGTCTTCATTTGCTCACCGAACCTCTCCAATCCTATCACTGCTGCGTTTATGCCCCTGTACACACGCTTGATTCTCTTTTGGAGACATAGCAATCCATAGGTTTTAAGATACTTACTAGTCAGGTACATTCTTAGGCTTTTAATATGGGGTTTTGAGTCCATTTCGTTGAGCAAGGAGTAGCTCTTGTCTATTCCATATTGGGCTTAAGGAACTTTATCTGTGCTCATTTCAATCTCTGGTTTTATGCAGCACCCCAACTCACCTTTCCCCTTAAGCAAGCATAAGTTGGTTTTCTAAATTTGAGACCCTGTTCTGTTTTGGAATGCAGTTCCTGTGTAGCCAAGTTTACATTCCGTGTATTACTGATATCTTATGATGTTTCTTTTTCTGTGTGACTTATTTCAGTTAGAATCATCATACCTGAATCCACTCATTATACTGCTACAGGCCTGATGACACAGATTTCATTGCTGAGTGATACTGCATTGTACGTAAGTACCACAAGTTCTTTATCCATTTTTCACTTTCTGTGATATTGAACTTGTACGGTAAATGAGGTTCTTGTAAACGGAGGCGTCCCAAAATTTGGGGTGGCTGTGTCTTTTTTATTTTAATTTCCCTAAGCTATAGGACCATAAGTGGAAGTGCCCTAGGCTCTCTTGCTTTGTTTTTTAGATGTTTCAGGAAACACCATACACTTCTCCTGAGTGTCTGTTGGCAATTTACATCCCGCCCATCAGCATAACAAGGCTCCCAGTTCTCCATGGCCTGTCCTGCCTTTCTGGATTTTACACTTTTTTCAGATGGCCCTTTTGACGGGGGAGAAGTGAGACTTCATTGTAGTGCAGATTTCCTTTGCAAGCTTGCTTGGTTGGCCAAAAAGGGCGTATGCGTTTTTTCCTGAATATATTCAGGAAAAAACGCATACGCCCTTTTTGGCCAAGTGCATCATTGTGGACGTTCTGCCTCTTTTCCTATGCTTTCAATGCAATTCCAGTCTACCTCCTGAAATCGGTTTCCTGCAATTCTGCCCCGCTTTCAAGTCCTCTTGGCAGCCTTACTTCAGTCTATTTTTGGATGATAGCTGTCATTTATAACTCTGCAGGTTTGTGAATTACAGTGCCCCTGAGCTCCTTTCTTCAACTCGCTTTCTTGTGACCTGGCCGCAACACCGCAGGATGGCTTCAGGCCCTAATCTGGTTCCGGCCCGGCATGCTGAGCCTTTGGTTAATTCCTCTTCCTGGTGGGAAATGAGAGTTAAATTTGCCCATCCAGACACCTCCAGCTAGTCTCTCATTGGTTCTCGCTATTCCTGTTCATCTTCCACAGAAATTGCAAACTGGGCCAAACAGGAGGTTAAAGGGACTGACTCTCCAAGTCGGGAGAGTGTTAGTAAAGCGTCTGGAATGTTGCACCCGAGTACCAGGGTACGAAAACTGAGACATATTTGAACACGTCTCCCGATCACATGGTTGATCATACTCTAGGTTCCACAAGCATGTTTTAGCTGAAGGAAGAATACCTTAAACATGGGTAGTTGAAACCCGTGGAATGGGTACCATGCAATATGACTTCAAAGGGTCTTCATTTGCTCCCGAACCTCTCCAATCCTATGACTGCTGCGTTTATGCCCCTGTACACATGCTTGATTCTCTTTCAGAGACATAGCAATCCATAGGTTTTAAGATACTTACTAGTTAGGTACATTCTTAGGCGTTTAATATGCGGTGTTGAGTCCATTTCGTTGAGCAAGGAGTAGCTCTTGTCTATTCCATATTTGGCTTAAGGAACTTTATCTGTGCTCATTTCAATCTCTGGTTTTATGCAACACCCCAACTCACCTTTACCCTTAAGCAAGCATAAGTTGGTTTTCTAAATTTGAGACCCTGTTCTGTTCTGTAATTCAGTTCCTGTGTAGCCAAGTTTACATTCCGTGTATTACTGATATCTTATGATGTTTCTTTTTCTGTGTCACTTATTTCAGTTAGAATCATCATACCTGAATCCACTCATTGTGCTGCTAAGGGCCTGATGACATAGATTTCATTGCTGAGTGATATTGCTTTGTAAGTAAATACCACAACTTCTTTATCCATTTTTCACTTTCTGCGATGTTGAACTTGTACTGTAAACGAGGTTCTTGTAAACAGAGGCGTCCCAAACTTTAGGGTGGCTGTGTCTTTTTGATTTTAATTTCCCTAAGCTATAGGACCATAAGTGGAAGTGCCCTAGGCTCTGTTGCTTTGTTTTTTAGATGTTTCAGGAAACACCATACACTTCTCCCGAGTGGTTGTTGGCAATTTACATCCCGCCCATCAGCATAACAAGGCTCCCAGTTCTCCATGGCCTGTCCTGCCTTTCTGGATTTTACACTTTTTTCAGATGGCCCTTTTTACCTGGGAGAAGTGAGACTTCATTGTAGTACAGATTTCCTTTGCAAGTTTGCTTGGTTGGCCAAAAAGGGCGTATGCGTTTTTTCCTGAATATATTCAGGAAAAAACGCATACGCCCTTTTTCGCCAAGTGCATCATTGTGGACGTTCTGCCTCTTTTCCTATGCTTTCAATGCAATTCCAGTCTACCTCCTGAAATCGGTTTCCTGCAATTCTGCCCCACTTTCAAGTCCTCTTGGCAGCCTTACTTCAGTCTATTTTTGGACGATAGCTGTCATTTATAACTCTGCAGGTTTGTGAATTACAGTGCCCCTGAGCTCCTTTCTTCAACTCGCTTTCTTTTGAGCTGGCCGCAACACTGCAGGATGGCTTCAGGCCCTAATCTGGTTCCGGCACGGCACGCTGACCCTGTGGTTAATTCCTCTTCCTGGTGGGAAATGAGAGTTAAATTTGCCCGTCCAGACACCTCCAGCTAGCCTCTCATTGGTTCTCGCTATTCCTGTTCATCTTCCACAGAAATTGCAAACTGGGCCAAACAGGAGGTTAAAGGCGCTGACTCTCCAAGTGGGGAGAGTGTTAGTAAAGCGTCTGGAATGTTGCACCCGAGTACCAGGGTACGAAAACTGAGACATATTTGAACACGTCTCCCGATCACATGGTTGATCATACTCTGGGTTCCACATGCATGTTTTAGCTGAAGGAAGAATACCTAAAACCTGGGTAGTTGAAACCCGTGGAATGGGTACCATGCAATATGACTTCAAAGGGTCTTCATTTGCTCACCGAACCTCTCCAATCCTATCACTGCTGCGTTTATGCCCCTGTACACATGCTTGATTCTCTTTCGGAGACATAGCAATCCATAGGTTTTAAGATACTTACTAGTCAGGTACATTCTTAGGCGTTTAATATGCGGTGTTGAGTCCATTTCGTTGAGCAAGGAGTAGCTCTTGTCTATTCCATATTTGGCTTAAGGAACTTTATCTGTGCTCATTTCAATCTCTGGTTTTATGCAGCACCCCAACTCACCTTTACCCTTAAGCAAGCATAAGTTGGTTTCCTAATTTGAGACCCTGTTCTGTTCTGTAATTCAGTTCCTGTGTAGCCAAGTTTCCATTCCGTGTATTACTGATATCTTATGATGTTTCTTTTTCTGTGTGACTTATTTCAGTTAGAATCATCATACCTGAATCCACTCATTGTGCTGCTAAGGGCCTGATGACATAGATTTCATTGCTGAGTGATATTGCTTTGTAAGTGAATACCACAACTTCTTTATCCATTTTTCACTTTCTGCGATGTTGAACTTGTACTGTAAACGAGGTTCTTGTAAACAGAGCCGTCCCAAACTTTGGGGTGGCTGTGTCTTTTTGATTTTAATTTCCCTAATCTATAGGACCATAAGTGGAAGTGCCCTAGGTTCTGTTGCTTTGTTTTTTAGATGTTTCAGGAAACACCATACACTTCTCCCGAGTGTTAGTTGGCAATTTACATCCCGCCCATCAGCATAACAAGGCTCCCAGTTCTCCATGGCCTGTCCTGCCTTTCTGGATTTTACACTTTTTTCAGATGGCCCTTTTGACCGGGGGGAAGTGAGACTTCATTGTAGTGCAGATTTCCTTTGCAAGCTTGCTTGGTTGGCCAAAAAGGGCGTATGTGTTGTTTCCTGAATATATTCAGGAAAAAACGCATACGCCCTTTTTGGCCAAGTGCATCATTGTGGACGTTCTGCCTCTTTTCCTATGCTTTCAATGCAATTCCAGTCTACCTCCTGAAATCGGTTTCCTGCAATTCTGCCCCGTTTTCAAGTCCTCTTGGCAGCCTAACTTCAGCCTATTTTTGGACGATAGCTGTCATTTATAACTCTGCAGGTTTGTGAATTACAGTGCCCCTGAGCTCCTTTCTTCAAGTCGCTTTCTTTTGAGCTGGCCGCAACACCGCAGGATGGCTTCAGGCCCTAATCTGGTTCCGGTACGGCACACTGAGCCTTTGGTTATTTCCTCTTCCTGGTGGGAAATGAGAATTAAATTTGCCCGTCCAGACACCTCCAGCTAGCCTCTCATTGGTTCTCGCTATTCCTGTTCATCTTCCGCAGAAATTGCAAACTGGGCCAAACAGGAGGTTAAAGGCGCTGACTCTCCAAGTGGGGAGAGTGTTAGTAAAGCGTCTGGAATGTTGCACCCGAGTACCAGGGTAGGAAAACTGAGACATATTTGAACACGTCTCCCGATCACATGGTTGATCATACTCTGGGTTCCACATGCATGTTTTAGCTGAAGGAAGAATACCTAAAACCTGGGTAGTTGAAACCCGTGGAATGGGTACCATGCAATATGACTTCAAAGGGTCTTCATTTGCTCACCGAACCTCTCCAATCCTATCACTGCTGCGTTTATGCCCCTGTACACATGCTTGATTCTCTTTCGGAGACATAGCAATCCATAGGTTTTAAGATACTTACTAGTCAGGTACATTCTTAGGCGTTTAATATGCGGTGTTGAGTCCATTTCGTTGAGCAAGGAGTAGCTCTTGTCTATTCCATATTTGGCTTAAGGAACTTTATCTGTGCTCATTTCAATCTCTGGTTTTATGCAGAACCCCAACTCACCTTTACTCTTAAGCAAGAATAAGTTGGTTTTCTAAATTTGAGACCCTGTTCTGTTCTGTAATTCAGTTCCTGTGTAGCCAAGTTTACATTCCGTGTATTAGTGATATCTTATGATGTTTCTTTTTCTGTGTGACTTATTTCAGTTAGAATCATCGTACCTGAATCCACTCATTATGCTGCTACGGGCCTGATGACATAGATTTCATTGCTGAGTGATACTGCATTGTACGTAAGTACCACAAGTTCTTTATCCATTTTTCACTTTCTGTGATATTGAACTTGTACGGTAAACGAGGTTCTTGTAAACGGAGGCGTCCCAAACTTTGGGGTGGCTGTGTCTTTTTGATTTTAATTTCCCTAAGCTGTAGGAGCATAAGTGGAAGTGCCCTAGGCTCTGTTGCTTGGTTTTTTAGATGTTTCAGGAAACACCATACACTTCTCCCGAGTGGTTGTTGGCAATTTACATCCCGCCCATCAGCATAACAAGGCTCCCAGTTCTCCATGGCCTGTCCTGCCTTTCTGGATTTTACACTTTTTTCAGATGGCCCTTTTGACCGGGGGGAAGTGAGACTTCATTGTAGTGCAGATTTCCTTTGCAAGCTTGCTTGGTTGGCCAAAAAGGGCGTATGCGTTTTTTCCTGAATATATTCAGGAAAAAACGCATACGCCCTTTTTGGCCAAGTGCATCATTGTGGACGTTCTGCCTCTTTTCCTATGCTTTCAATGCAATTCCAGTCTACCTCCTGAAATCGGTTTCCTGCAATTCTGCCCCGCTTTCAAGTCCTCTTGGCAGCCTTACTTCAGTCTATTTTTGGACGATAGCTGTCATTTATAACTCTGCAGGTTTGTGAATTTCAGTGCCCCTGAGCTCCTTTCTTCAACTCGCTTTCTTGTGACCTGGCTGCAACACCGCAGGATGGCTTCAGGCCCTAATCTGGTTCCGGCACGGCACGCTGAGCCTTTGGTTATTTCCTCTTCCTGGTGGGAAATGAGAGTTAAATTTGCCCGTCCAGACACCTCCAGCTAGTCTCTCATTGGTTCTCGCTATTTCTGTTCATCTTCCGCAGAAATTGCAAACTGGGCCAAACAGGAGGTTAAAGGCGCTGACTCTCCAAGTGGGGAGAGTGTTAGTAAAGCGTCTGGAATGTTGCACCCGAGTACCAGGGTAGGAAAACTGAGACATATTTGAACACGTCTCCCGATCACATGGTTGATCATACTCTGGGTTCCACATGCATGTTTTAGCTGAAGGAAGAATACCTAAAACCTGGGTAGTTGAAACCCGTGGAATGGGTACCATGCAATATGACTTCAAAGGGTCTTCATTTGCTCACCGAACCTCTCCAATCCTATCACTGCTGCGTTTATGCCCCTGTCCACATGCTTGATTCTCTTTTGGAGACATAGCAATCCATAGGTTTTAAGATACTTACTAGTCAGGTACATTCTTAGGCGTTTAATATGGGGTTTTGAGTCCATTTCGTTGAGCAAGGAGTAGCTCTTGTCTATTCCGTATTTGGCTTAAGGAACTTTATCTGTGCTCATTTCAATCTCTGGTTTTATGCAGCACCCCAACTCACCTTTCCCCTTAAGCAAGCATAAGTTGGTTTTCTAAATTTGAGACCCTGTTCTGTTTTGGAATGCAGTTCCTGTGTAGCCAAGTTTACATTCCGTGTATTAGTGATATCTTATGATGTTTCTTTTTCTGTGTGACTTATTTCAGTTAGAATCATCATACCTGAATCCACTCATTGTGCTGCTAAGGGCCTGATGACACAGATTTCATTGCTGAGTGATATTGCTTTGTAAGTAAATACCACAACTTCTTTATCCATTTTTCACTTTCTGCGATGTTGAACTTGTACTGTAAACGAGGTTCTTGTAAACAGAGCCGTTCCAAACTTTGGGGTGGCTGTGTCTTTTTCATTTTAATTTCCCTAAGCTATAGGACCATAAGTGGAAGTGCCCTAGGCTCTGTTGCTTTGTTTTTTTGTTGTTTCAGGAAACACCATACACTTCTCCCAAGTGGTTCTTGGCAATTTACATCCCGCCCATCAGCATAACAAGGCTCCCAGTTCTCCATGGCCTGTCCTGCCTTTCTGGATTTTACACTTTTTTCAGATGGCCCTTTTGACCGGGGGGAAGTGAGACTTCATTGTAGTGCAGATTTCCTTTGCAAGCTTGCTTGGTTGGCCAAAAAGGGCGTATGCGTTTTTTCCTGAATATATTCAGGAAAAAACGCATACGTCCTTTTTGGCCAAGTGCATCATTGTGGACGTTCTGCCTCTTTTCCTATGCTTTCAATGCAATTCCAGTCTACCTCCTGAAATCGGTTTCCTGCAATTCTGCCCCGCTTTCAAGTCCTCTTGGCAGCCTTACTTCAGTCTATTTTTGGACGATAGCTGTCATTTATAACTCTGCAGGTTTGTGAATTACAGTGCTCCTGAGCTCCTTTCTTTAACTCGCTTTCTTGTGACCTGGCCGCAACACCGCAGGATGTCTTCAGGCCCTAATCTGGTTCTGGCCGGCACACTGAGACTTTGGTTAATTCCTCTTCCTGGTGGGAAATGAGAGTTAAATTTGCCCATCCAGACACCTCCAGCTAGTCTCTCATTGGTTCTCGCTATTTCTGTTCATCTTCCACAGAAATTGCAAACTGGGCCAAACAGGAGGTTAAAGGGACTGACTCTCCAAGTGGGGAGAGTGTTAGTAAAGCGTCTGGAATGTTGCACCCGAGTACCAGGGTACGAAAACTGAGACATATTTGAACACGTCTCCCGATCACATGGTTGATCATACTGTAGGTTCCACATGCATGTTTTAGCTGAAGGAAGAATACCTTAAACCTGTGTATTTGAAACCCGTGTAATGGGTACCATGCAATATGACTTCAAAGGGTCTTCATTTGCTCACCGAACCTCTCCAATCCTATCACTGCTGCGTTTATGCCCCTGTACACACGCTTGATTCTCTTTTGGAGACATAGCAATCCATAGGTTTTAAGATACTTACTAGTCAGGTACATTCTTAGGCGTTTAATATGGGGTGTTGAGTCCATTTCGTTGAGCAAGGAGTAGCTCTTGTCTATTCCATATTTGGCTTAAGGAACTTTATCTGTGCTCATTTCAATCTCTGGTTTTATGCAGCACCCCAACTCACCTTTCCCCTTAAGCAAGCATAAGTTGGTTTTCTAAATTTGAGACCCTGTTCTGTTTTGGAATGCAGTTCCTGTGTAGCCAAGTTTACATTCCGTGTATTAGTGATATCTTATGATGTTTCTTTTTCTGTGTGACTTATTTCAGTTAGAATCATCGTACCTGAATCCACTCATTATTGCTGCTACGGGCCTGATGACATAGATTTCATTGCTGAGTGATACTGCATTGTACGTAAGTACCACAAGTTCTTTATCCATTTTTCACTTTCTGTGATATTGAACTTGTACGGTAAACGAGGTTCTTGTAAACAGAGGCGTCCCAAACTTTGGGGTGGCTGTGTCTTTTTGATTTTAATTTCCCTAAGCTATAGGACCATAAGTGGAAGTGCCCTAGGTTCTGTTGCTTTGTTTTTTTGATGTTTCAGGAAACACCATACACTTCTCCCGAGTGGTTGTTGGCAATTTACATCCCGCCCATCAGCATAACAAGGCTCCCAGTTCTCCATGGCCTGTCCTGCCTTTCTGGATTTTACACTTTTTTCAGATGGCCCTTTTGACCGGGGGGAAGTGAGACTTCATTGTAGTGCAGATTTCCTTTGCAAGCTTGCTTGGTTGGCCAAAAAGGGCGTATGCGTTTTTTCCTGAATATATTCAGGAAAAAACGCATACGCCCTTTTTGGCCAAGTGCATCATTGTGGACGTTCTGCCTCTTTTCCTATGCTTTCAATGCAATTCCAGTCTACCTCCTGAAATCGGTTTCCTGCAATTCTGCCCCGCTTTCAAGTCCTCTTGGCAGCCTTACTTCAGTCTATTTTTGGACGATAGCTGTCATTTATAACTCTGCAGGTTTGTGAATTACAGGGCCCCTGAGCTCCTTTCTTCAACTCGCTTTCTTGTGACCTGGCCGCAACACCGCAGGATGGCTTCAGGCCCTAATCTGTTTCCGGCACGGCATGCTGAGCCTTTGGTTATTTCCTCTTCCTGGTGGGAAATGAGAGTTAAATTTGCCCGTCCAGACACCTCCAGCTAGTCTCTCATTGGTTCTCGCTATTCCTGTTCATCTTCCGCAGAAATTGCAAACTGGGCCAAACAGGAGGTTAAAGGGACTGACTCTCCAAGTCGGGAGAGTGTTAGTAAAGCGTCTGGAATGTTGCACCCGAGTACCAGGGGAGGAAAACTGAGACATATTTGAACACGTCTCCCGTTCACATGGTTGATCATACTTGGGTTCCACATGCATGTTTTAGCTGAAGGAAGAATACCTTAAACCTGTGTATTTGAAACCCGTGTAATGGGTACCATGCAATATGACTTCAAAGGGTCTTCATTTGCTCACCAAACCTCTCCAATCCTATCACTGCTGCGTTTATGCGCCTGTACACATGCTTGATTCTCTTTCGGAGACATAGCAATCCATAGGTTTTAAGATACTTACTAGTCAGGTACATTCTTAGGCGTTTAATATGCGGTGTTGAGTCCACTTCGTTGAGCAAGGAGTAGCTCCTGTCTATTCCATATTTGGCTTAAGGAACTTTATCTGTGCTCATTTCAATCGCTGGTTTTATGCAGCACCCCAAGTCACCTTTACCCTTAAGCAAGCATAAGTTGGTTTTCTAAATTTGAGACCCTGTTCTGTTCTGTAATTCAGTTCCTGTGTAGCCAAGTTTACATTCCGTGTATTACTGGTATCTCATGATGTTTCTTTTTCTGTGTGACTTATTTCAGTTAGAATCATCATACCTGAATCCACTCATTGTGCTGCTAAGGGCCTGATGACACAGATTTCATTGCTGAGTGATATTGCTTTCTAAGTAAATACAACAACTTTATTATCCATTTTTCACTTTTTGCGATGTTGAACTTGTACTGTAAACGAGGTTCTTGTAAACAGAGCCGTTCGAAACTTTGGGGTGGCTGTGTCTTTTTGATTTTAAATTCCCTAAGCTATAGGACCATAAGTGGAAGTGCCCTAGGCTCTGTTGCTTTGTTTTTTAGATGTTTCAGGAAACACCATACACTTCTCCCAAGTGTTTGTTGGCAATTTACATCCCGCCCTTCAGCATAACAAGGCTCCCAGTTCTCCATGGCTTGTCCTGCCTTTCTGGATTTTACACTTTTTTCAGATGGCCCTTTTGAACGGGAGAAGTGAGACTTCGTTGTAGTGCAGATTTCCTTTGCAAGCTTGCTTGGTTGGCCAAAAAGGGTGCATGCGTTTTTTCCTGAATATATTCAGGAAAAAACGCATACGCCCTTTTTGGCCAAGTGCATCATTGTGGACGTTCTGCCTCTTTTCCTATGCTTTCAATGCAATTCCAGTCTACCTCCTGAAATCGGTTTCCTGCAATTCTGCCCCGCTTTCAAGTCCTCTTGGCAGCCTTACTTCAGTCTATTTTTGGACGATAGCTGTCATTTATAACTCTGCAGGTTTGTGAATTACAGGGCCCCTGAGCTCCTTTCTTCAACTCGCTTTCTTGTGACCTGGCCGCAACACCGCAGGATGGCTTCAGGCCCTAATCTGTTTCTGGCACGGCATGCTGAGCCTTTGGTTATTTCCTCTTCCTGGTGGGAAATGAGAGTTAAATTTGCCCGTCCAGACACCTCCAGCTAGTCTCTCATTGGTTCTCGCTATTCCTGTTCATCTTCCACAGAAATTGCAAACTGGGCCAAACAGGAGGTTAAAGGGACTGACTCTCCAAGTCGGGAGAGTGTTAGTAAAGCGTCTGGAATGTTGCACCCGAGTACCAGGGGAGGAAAACTGAGACATATTTGAACACGTCTCCCGTTCACATGGTTGATCATACTTGGGTTCCACATGCATGTTTTAGCTGAAGGAAGAATACCTTAAACCTGTGTATTTGAAACCCGTGGAATGGGTACCATGCAATATGACTTCAAAGGGTCTTCATTTGCTCACCGAACCTCTCCAATCCTATCACTGCTGCGTTTATGCGCCTGTACACATGCTTGATTCTCTTTTGGAGACATAGCAATCCATAGGTTTTAAGATACTTACTAGTCAGGTACATTCTTAAGCGTTTAATATGCGGTGTTGAGTCCACTTCGTTGAGCAAGGAGTAGCTCCTGTCTATTCCATATTTGGCTTAAGGAACTTTATCTGTGCTCATTTCAATCTCTGGTTTTATGCAGCACCCCAACTCACCTTTACCCTTAAGCAAGCATAAGTTGGTTTTCTAAATTTGAGACCCTGTTCTGTTCTGTAATTCAGTTCCTGTGTAGCCAAGTTTACATTCCGTGTATTACTGATATCTCATGATGTTTCTTTTTCTGTGTGACTTATTTCAGTTAGAATCATCATACCTGAATCCACTCATTGTGCTGCTAAGGGCCTGATGACACAGATTTCATTGCTGAGTGATATTGCTTTGTAAGTAAATACAACAACTTTATTATCCATTTTTCACTTTCTGCGATGTTGAACTTGTACTGTAAACGAGGTTCTTGTAAACAGAGCCGTTCGAAACTTTGGGGTGGCTGTGTCTTTTTGATTTTAAATTCCCTAAGCTATAGGACCATAAGTGGAAGTGCCCTAGGCTCTGTTGCTTTGTTTTTTAGATGTTTCAGGAAACACCATACACTTCTCCCGAGTGTTAGTTGGCAATTTACATCCCGCCCTTCAGCATAACAAGGCTCCCAGTTCTCCATGGCCTGTCCTGCCTTTCTGGATTTTACACTTTTTTCAGATGGCCCTTTTGACCGGGAGAAGTGAGACTTCGTTGTAGTGCAGATTTCCTTTGCAAGATTGCTTGGTTGGCCAAAAAGGGCGTATGCGTTTTTTCCTGAATATATTCAGGAAAAAACGCATACGCCCTTTTTGGCCAAGTGCATCATTGTGGACGTTCTGCCTCTTTTCCTATGCTTTCAATGCAATTCCAGTCTACCTCCTGAAATCGGTTTCCTGCAATTCTGCCCCGCTTTCAAGTCCTCTTGGCAACCTCACTTCAGTCTATTTTTGGACGATAGCTCTCATTTATAACTCTGCAGGTTTGTGAATTACAGTGCCCCTGAGCTCCTTTCTTCAACTCGCTTTCTTGTGACCTGGCCGCAACACTGCAGGATGGCTTCAGGCCCTAATCTGGCTCCAGTACGGCACGCTGAGCCTTTGGTTATTTCCTCTTCCTGGTGGGAAATGAGAGTTAAATTTGCCCGTCCAGACACCTCCAGCTATTCTCTCATTGGTTCTCGCTATTCCTGTTCATCTTCCGCAGAAATTGCAAACTGGGCCAAACAGGAGGTTAAAGGCGCTGACTCTCCAAGTGGGGAGAGTGTTAGTAAAGCGTCTGGAATGTTGCACCCGAGTACCAGGGGAGGAAAACTGAGACATATTTGAACACGTCTCCCGTTCACATGGTTGATCATACTCTGGGTTCCACATGCATGTTTTAGCTGAAGGAAGAATACCTTAAACCTGGAGAGTTGAGACCCGTGTAATGGGTACCATGCAATATGACTTCAAAGGGTCTTCATTTGCTCACCGAACATCTCCAATCCTATCACTGCTGCGTTTATGCCCCTGTACACATGCTTGATTCTCTTTCGGAGACATAGCAATCCATAGGTTTTAAGATACTTACTAGTCAGGTACATTCTTAGGCGTTTAATATGTGGTGTTGAGTCCATTTCGTTGAGCAAGGAGTAGCTCTTGTCTATTCCATATTTGGCTTAAGGAACTTTATCTGTGCTCATTTCAATCTCTGGTTTTATGCAGCACCCCAACTCACCTTTCCCCTTAAGCAAGCATAAGTTGGTTTTCTAAATTTGAGACCCTGTTCTGTTCTGTAATTCAGTTCCTGTGTAGCCAAGTTTACATTCCGTGTATTACTGATATCTTATGATGTTTCTTTTTCTGTGTGACTTATTTCAGTTAGAATCATCATACCTGAATCCACTCATTGTGCTGCTAAGGCCCTGATGACATAGATTTCATTGCTGAGTGATATTGCTTTGTAAGAAAATACCACAACTTCTTTATCCATTTTTCACTTTCTGCGATGTTGAACTTGTACTGTAAACGAGGTTCTTGTAAACAGAGCCGTCCCAAACTTTGGGGTGGCTGTGTCTTTTTCATTTTAATTTCCCTAAGCTATAGGACCATAAGTGGCAGTGCCATAGGCTCTGTTGCTTTGTTTTTTAGATGTTTAAGGAAACACCATACACTTCTCCTGAGTGTCTGTTGGCAATTTACATCCCGCCCATCAGCATAACAAGGCTCCCAGTTCTCCATGGCTTGTCCTGCCTTTCTGGATTTTCCCCTTTTTTCAGATGGCCCTTTTGACCGGGGGGAAGTGAGACTTCATTGTAGTGCAGATTTCCTTTGCAAGTTTGCTTGGTTGGCCAAAAAGGGCGTATGCGTTTTTTCCTGAATATATTCAGGAAAAAACGCATACGCCCTTTTTGTCCAAGTGCATCATTGTGGACGTTCTGCCTCTTTTCCTATGCTTTCAATGCAATTCCAGTCTACCTCCTGAAATCCGTTTCCTGCAATTCTGCCCCGCTTTCAAGTCCTCTTGGCAGCCTTACTTCAGTGTATTTTTGGACGATAGCTGTCATTTATAACTCTGCAGGTTTGTGAATTACAGTGCCCCTGAGCTCCTTTCTTCAACTCGCTTTCTTGTGACCTGGCCGCAACACCGCAGGATGTCTTCAGGCCCTAATCTGGTTCCGGCACGGCACGCTGAGCCTTTGGTTAATTCCTCTTCCTGGTGGGAAATGAGAGTTAAATTTGCCCATCCAGACACCTCCAGCTAGTCTCTCATTGGTTCTCGCTATTCCTGTTCATCTTCCACAGAAATTGCAAACTGGGCCAAACAGGAGGTTAAAGGGACTGACTCTCCAAGTCGGGAGAGTGTTAGTAAAGCGTCTGAAATGTTGCACCCGAGTACCAGGGTACGAAAACTGAGACATATTTGAACACGTCTCCCGTTCACATGGTTGATCATACTCTGGGTTCCACATGCATGTTTTAGCTGAAGGAAGAATACCTTAAACCTGGAGAGTTGAGACCCGTGGAATGGGTACCATACAATATGACTTCAAAGGGTCTTCATTTGCTCACCGAACCTCTCCAATCCTATCACTGCTGCGTTTATGCCCCTGTACACATGCTTGATTCTCTTTTGGAGACATAGCAATCCATAGGTTTTAAGATACTTACTAGTCAGGTACATTCTTAGGCGTTTAATATGGGGTTTTGAGTCCATTTCGTTGAGCAAGGAGTAGCTCTTGTCTATTCCATATTTGGCTTAAGGAACTTTATCTGTTCTCATTTCAATCTCTGGTTTTATGCAGCACCCCAACTCACCTTTCCCCTTAAGCAAGCATAAGTTGGTTTTCTAAATTTGAGACCCTGTTCTGTTTTGGAATGCAGTTCCTGTGTAGCCAAGTTTACATTCCGTGTATTAGTGATATCTTATGATGTTTCTTTTTCTGTGTGACTTATTTCAGTTAGAATCATCATACCTGAATCCACTCATTGTGCTGCTAAGGGCCTGATGACACAGATTTTATTGCTGAGTGATATTGCTTTGTAAGTAAATACCACAACTTCTTTATCCATTTTTCACTTTCTGCGATGTTGAACTTGTACTGTAAACGAGGTTCTTGTAAACAGAGCCGTCCCAAACTTTGGGGTGGCTGTGTCTTTTTGATTTTAATTTCCCTAATCTATAGGACCATAAGTGGAAGTGCCCTAGGTTCTGTTGCTTTGTTTTTTAGATGTTTCAGGAAACACCATACACTTCTCCCGAGTGTTAGTTGGCAATTTACATCCCGCCCATCAGCATAACAAGGCTCCCAGTTCTCCATGGCCTGTCCTGCCTTTCTGGATTTTACACTTTTTTCAGATGGCCCTTTTGACCGGGGGGAAGTGAGACTTCATTGTAGTGCAGATATCCTTTGCAAGCTTGCTTGGTTGGCCAAAAAGGGCGTATGTGTTGTTTCCTGAATATATTCAGGAAAAAACGCATACGCCCTTTTTGGCCAAGTGCATCATTGTGGACGTTCTGCCTCTTTTCCTATGCTTTCAATGCAATTCCAGTCTACCTCCTGAAATCGGTTTCCTGCAATTCTGCCCCGTTTTCAAGTCCTCTTGGCAGCCTAACTTCAGCCTATTTTTGGACGATAGCTGTCATTTATAACTCTGCAGGTTTGTGAATTACAGTGCCCCTGAGCTCCTTTCTTCAAGTCGCTTTCTTGTGACCTGGCCGCAACACCGCAGGATGGCTTCAGGCCCTAATCTGGTTCCGGTACGGCACACTGAGCCTTTGGTTATTTCCTCTTCCTGGTGGGAAATGAGAATTAAATTTGCCCGTCCAGACACCTCCAGCTAGCCTCTCATTGGTTCTCGCTATTCCTGTTCATCTTCCGCAGAAATTGCAAACTGGGCCAAACAGGAGGTTAAAGGCGCTGACTCTCCAAGTGGGGAGAGTGTTAGTAAAGCGTCTGGAATGTTGCACCCGAGTACCAGGGTAGGAAAACTGAGACATATTTGAACACGTCTCCCGATCACATGGTTGATCATACTCTGGGTTCCACATGCATGTTTTAGCTGAAGGAAGAATACCTAAAACCTGGGTAGTTGAAACCCGTGGAATGGGTACCATGCAATATGACTTCAAAGGGTCTTCATTTGCTCACCGAACCTCTCCAATCCTATCACTGCTGCGTTTATGCCCCTGTACACATGCTTGATTCTCTTTCGGAGACATAGCAATCCATAGGTTTTAAGATACTTACTAGTCAGGTACATTCTTAGGCGTTTAATATGCGGTGTTGAGTCCATTTCGTTGAGCAAGGAGTAGCTCTTGTCTATTCCATATTTGGCTTAAGGAACTTTATCTGTGCTCATTT
The DNA here is from genome assembly GCF_949987515.2 of Delphinus delphis. Taxonomy (NCBI): domain Eukaryota; kingdom Metazoa; phylum Chordata; class Mammalia; order Artiodactyla; family Delphinidae; genus Delphinus; species Delphinus delphis. Next base: position 43,203 of record NW_027192791.1, on the reverse strand, counting down.
CAATCTCTGGTTTTATGCAGAACCCCAACTCACCTTTACTCTTAAGCAAGAATAAGTTGGTTTTCTAAATTTGAGACCCTGTTCTGTTCTGTAATTCAGTTCCTGTGTAGCCAAGTTTACATTCCGTGTATTACTGATATCTTATGATGTTTCTTTTTCTGTGTGACTTATTTCAGTTAGAATCATCGTACCTGAATCTACTCATTATGCTGCTACGGGCCTGATGACATAGATTTCATTGCTGAGTGATACTGCATTGTACGTAAGTACCACAAGTTCTTTATCCATTTTTCACTTTCTGTGATATTGAACTTGTACGGTAAACGAGGTTCTTGTAAACAGAGGCGTCCCAAACTTTGGGGTGGCTGTTTCTTTTTGATTTTAATTTCCCTAAGCTATAGGACCATAAGTGGAAGTGCCCTAGGCTCTGTTGCTTTGTTTTTTAGATGTTTCAGGAAACACCATACACTTCTCCCGAGTGTCTGTTGGCAATTTACATCCCGCCCATCAGCATAACAAGGCTCCCAGTTCTCCATGGCCTGTCCTGCCTTTCTGGATTTTACACTTTTTTCAGATGGCCCTTTTGACCGGGAGGAAGTGAGACTTCATTGTAGTGCAGATTTCCTTTGCAAGCTTGCTTGGTTGGCCAAAAAGGGCGTATGCGTTTTTTCCTGAATATATTCAGGAAAAAACGCATACGCCCTTTTTGGCCAAGTGCATCATTGTGGACGTTCTACCTCTTTTCCTATGCTTTCAATGCAATTCCAGTCTACCTCCTGAAATGGGTTTCCTGCAATTCTGCCCCGCTTTCAAGTCCTCTTGGCAGCCTTACTTCAGTCTATTTTTGGACGATAGCTGTCATTTATAACTCTGCAGGTTTGTGAATTACAGTGCCCCTGAGCTCCTTTCTTCAACTTGCTTTCTTGTGAGCTGGCCGCAACACCGCAGGATGGCTTCAGGCCCTAATCTGGTTCCGGCATGGCACGCTGAGCCTCTGGTTATTTCCTCTTCCTGGTGGGAAATGAGAGTTAAATTTGCCCGTCCAGACACCTTCAGCTAGTCTCTCATTGGTTCTCGCTATTCCTGTTCATCTTCCGCAGAAATTGCAATCTGGGCCAAACAGGAGGTTAAAGGCGCTGACTCTCCAAGTGGGGAGAGTGTTAGTAAAGCGTCTGGAATGTTGCACCCGAGTACCAGGGGAGGAAAATTGAGACATATTTGAACACGTCTCCCGATCACATGGTTGATCATACTCTGGGTTCCACATGCATGTTTTAGCTGAAGGAAGAATACCTAAAACCTGGGTAGTTGAAACCCGTGGAATGGGTACCATGCAATATGACTTCAAAGGGTCTTCATTTGCTCACCGAACCTCTCCAATCCTATCACTGCTGCGTTTTTGCCCCTGTACACATGCTTGATTCTCTTTCGGAGACATAGCAATCCCTAGATTTTAAGATACTTACTAGTCAGGTACATTCTTAGGCGTTTAATATGCGGTGTTGAGTCCATTTCTTTGAGCAAGGAGTAGCTCTTGTCTATTCCATATTTGGCTTAAGGAACTTTATCTGTGCTCATTTCAATCTCTGGTTTTATGCAGCACCCCAACTCACCTTTACCCTTAAGCAAGCATAAGTTGGTTTTCTAAATTTGAGACCCTGTTCTGTTCTGTAATTCAGTTCCTGTGTAGCCAAGTTTACATTCCGTGTATTAGTGATATCTTATGATGTTTCTTTTTCTGTGTGACTTATTTCAGTTAGAATCATCATACCTGAATCCACTCATTGTGCTGCTAAGGGCCTGATGACACAGATTTTATTGCTGAGTGATATTGCTTTGTAAGTAAATACCACAACTTCTTTCTCCATTTTTCACTTTCTGCGATGTTGAACTTGTACTGTAAACGAGGTTCTTGTAAACAGAGCCGTCCCAAACTTTGGGGTGGCTGTGTCTTTTTGATTTTAATTTCCCTAAGCTATAGGACCATAAGTGGAAGTGCCCTAGGTTCTGTTGCTTTGTTTTTTAGATGTTTCAGGAAACACCATACACTTCTCCCGAGTGGTTGTTGGCAATTGACATCCCGCCCATCAGCATAACAAGGCTCCCAGTTCTCCATGGCCTGTCCTGCCTTTCTGGATTTTACACTTTTTTCAGATGGCCCTTTTGACCGAGGGGAAGTGTGACTTCATTGTAGTGCAGATTTCCTTTGCAAGCTTGCTTGGTTGGCCAAAAAGGGCGTATGCGTTTTTTCCTGAATATATTCAGGAAAAAACGCATACGCCCTTTTTGGCCAAGTGCATCATTGTGGACGTTCTGCCTCTTTTCCTATGCTTTCAATGCAATTCCAGTCTACCTCCTGAAATCGGTTTCCTGCAATTCTGCCCCGCTTTCAAGTCCTCTTGGCAGCCTAACTTCAGCCTATTTTTGGACGATAGCTGTCATTTATTACTCTGCAGGTTTGTGAATTACAGTGCCCCTGAGCTCCTTTCTTCAAGTCGCTTTTTTTGAGCTGGCCGCAACACCGCAGGATGGCTTCAGGCCCTAATCTGGTTCCGGTACGGCACACTGAGCCTTTGGTTATTTCCTCTTCCTGGTGGGAAATGAGAGTTAAATTTGCCCGTACAGACACCTCCAGCTAGCCTCTCATTGGTTCTCGCTATTCCTGTTCATCTTCCGCAGAAATTGCAAACTGTGCCAAACAGGAGGTTAAAGGCGCTGACTCTCCAAGTGGGGAGAGTGTTAGTAAAGCGTCTGGAATGTTGCACCCGAGTACCAGGGTAGGAAAACTGAGACATATTTGAACACGTCTCCCGATCACATGGTTGATCATACTCTGGGTTCCACATGCATGTTTTAGCTGAAGGAAGAATACCTAAAACCTGGGTAGTTGAAACCCGTGGAATGGGTACCATGCAATATGACTTCAAAGGGTCTTCATTTGCTCACCGAACCTCTCCAATCCTATCACTGCTGCGTTTATGCCCCTGTACACATGCTTGATTCTCTTTCAGAGACATAGCAATCCATAGGTTTTAAGATACTTACTAGTCAGGTACATTCTTAGGCGTTTAATATGCGGTGTTGAGTCCATTTCGTTGAGCAAGGAGTAGCTCTTGTCTATTCCATATTTGGCTTAAGGAACTTTATCTGTGCTCATTTCAATCTCTGGTTTTATGCAGAACCCCAACTCACCTTTCCCCTTAAGCAAGCATAAGTTGCTTTTCTAAATTTGAGAACCTGTTCTGTTCTGTAATTCAGTTCCTGTGTAGCCAAGTTTACATTCCGTGTATTACTGATATCTTATGATGTTTCTTTTTCTGTGTGACTTATTTCAGTTAGAATCATCGTACCTGAATCTACTCATTATGCTGCTACGGGCCTGATGACATAGATTTCATTGCTGAGTGATACTGCATTGTACGTAAGTACCACAAGTTCTTTATCCATTTTTCACTTTCTGCGATATTGAACTTGTACGGTAAACGAGGTTCTTGTAAACAGAGGCGTCCCAAACTTTGGGGTGGCTGTGTCTTTTTGATTTTAATTTCCCTAAGCTATAGGACCATAAGTGGAAGTGCCCTAGGCTCTGTTGATTTGTTTTTTAGATGTTTCAGGAAACACCATACACTTCTCCCGAGTGTCTGTTGGCAATTTACATCCCGCCCACCAGCATAACAAGGCTCCCAGTTCTCCATGGCCTGTCTTGCCTTTCTGGATTTTACACTTTTTTCAGATGGCCCTTTTGACCGGGAGGAAGTGAGACTTCATTGTAGTGCAGATTTCCTTTGCAAGCTTGCTTGGTTGGCCAAAAAGTGCGTATGCGTTTTTTCCTGAATATATTCAGGAAAAAACGCATACGCACTTTATGGCCAAGTGCATCATTGTGGACGTTCTGCCTCTTTTCCTATGCTTTCAATGCAATTCCAGTCTACCTCCTGAAATCGGTTTCCTGCAATTCTGCCCCGCTTTCAAGTCCTCTTGGCAGCCTTACTTCAGTCTATTTTTGGACGATAGCTGTCATTTATAACTCTGCAGGTTTGTGAATTACAGTGCCCCTGAGCTCCTTTCTTCAACTCGCTTTCTTTTGAGCTGGCCGCAACACCGCAGGATGGCTTCAGGCCCTAATCTGGTTCCGGTACGGCACACTGAGCCTTTGGTTATTTCCTCTTCCTGGTGGGAAATGAGAATTAAATTTGCCCGTCCAGACACCTCCAGCTAGCCTCTCATTGGTTCTCGCTATTCCTGTTCATCTTCCGCAGAAATTGCAAACTGGGCCAAACAGGAGGTTAAAGGCGCTGACTCTCCAAGTGGGGAGAGTGTTAGTAAAGCGTCTGGAATGTTGCACCCGAGTACCAGGGTAGGAAAACTGAGACATATTTGAACACGTCTCCCGATCACATGGTTGATCATACTCTGGGTTCCACATGCATGTTTTAGCTGAAGGAAGAATACCTAAAACCTGGGTAGTTGAAACCCGTGGAATGGGTACCATGCAATATGACTTCAAAGGGTCTTCATTTGCTCACCGAACCTCTCCAATCCTATCACTGCTGCGTTTATGCCCCTGTACACATGCTTGATTCTCTTTTGGAGACATAGCAATCCATAGGTTTTAAGATACTTACTAGTCAGGTACATTCTTAGGCGTTTAATATGCGGTGTTGAGTCCATTTCGTTGAGCAAGGAGTAGCTCTTGTCTATTCCATATTTGGCTTAAGGAACTTTATCTGTGCTCATTTCAATCTCTGGTTTTATGCAGAACCCCAACTCACCTTTACTCTTAAGCAAGAATAAGTTGGTTTTCTAAATTTGAGACCCTGTTCTGTTCTGTAATTCAGTTCCTGTGTAGCCAAGTTTACATTCCGTGTATTACTGATATCTTATGATGTTTCTTTTTCTGTGTGACTTATTTCAGTTAGAATCATCGTACCTGAATCTACTCATTATGCTGCTACGGGCCTGATGACATAGATTTCATTGCTGAGTGATACTGCATTGTACGTAAGTACCACAAGTTCTTTATCCATTTTTCACTTTCTGTGATATTGAACTTGTACGGTAAACGAGGTTCTTGTAAACAGAGGCGTCCCAAACTTTGGGGTGGCTGTGTCTTTTTGATTTTAATTTCCCTAAGCTATAGGACCATAAGTGGAAGTGCCCTAGGCTCTGTTGCTTTGTTTTTTAGATGTTTCAGGAAACACCATACACTTCTCCCGAGTGTCTGTTGGCAATTTACATCCCGCCCATCAGCATAACAAGGCTCCCAGTTCTCCATGGCCTGTCCTGCCTTTCTGGATTTTACACTTTTTTCAGATGGCCCTTTTGACCGGGAGGAAGTGAGACTTCATTGTAGTGCAGATTTCCTTTGCAAGCTTGCTTGGTTGGCCAAAAAGGGCGTATGCGTTTTTTCCTGAATATATTCAGGAAAAAACGCATACGCCCTTTTTGGCCAAGTGCATCATTGTGGACGTTCTGCCTCTTTTCCTATGCTTTCAATGCAATTCCAGTCTACCTCCTGAAATGGGTTTCCTGCAATTCTGCCCCGCTTTCAAGTCCTCTTGGCAGCCTTACTTCAGTCTATTTTTGGACGATAGCTGTCATTTATAACTCTGCAGGTTTGTGAATTACAGTGCCCCTGAGCTCCTTTCTTCAACTTGCTTTCTTGTGAGCTGGCCGCAACACCGCAGGATGGCTTCAGGCCCTAATCTGGTTCCGGCATGGCACGCTGAGCCTCTGGTTATTTCCTCTTCCTGGTGGGAAATGAGAGTTAAATTTGCCCGTCCAGACACCTTCAGCTAGTCTCTCATTGGTTCTCGCTATTCCTGTTCATCTTCCGCAGAAATTGCAAACTGGGCCAAACAGGAGGTTAAAGGCGCTGACTCTCCAAGTGGGGAGAGTGTTAGTAAAGCGTCTGGAATGTTGCACCCGAGTACCAGGGGAGGAAAATTGAGACATATTTGAACACGTCTCCCGATCACATGGTTGATCATACTCTGGGTTCCACATGCATGTTTTAGCTGAAGGAAGAATACCTAAAACCTGGGTAGTTGAAACCCGTGGAATGGGTACCATGCAATATGACTTCAAAGGGTCTTCATTTGCTCACCGAACCTCTCCAATCCTATCACTGCTGCGTTTTTGCCCCTGTACACATGCTTGATTCTCTTTCGGAGACATAGCAATCCCTAGATTTTAAGATACTTACTAGTCAGGTACATTCTTAGGCGTTTAATATGCGGTGTTGAGTCCATTTCTTTGAGCAAGGAGTAGCTCTTGTCTATTCCATATTTGGCTTAAGGAACTTTATCTGTGCTCATTTCAATCTCTGGTTTTATGCAGCACCCCAACTCACCTTTACCCTTAAGCAAGCATAAGTTGGTTTTCTAAATTTGAGACCCTGTTCTGTTCTGTAATTCAGTTCCTGTGTAGCCAAGTTTACATTCCGTGTATTAGTGATATCTTATGATGTTTCTTTTTCTGTGTGACTTATTTCAGTTAGAATCATCATACCTGAATCCACTCATTGTGCTGCTAAGGGCCTGATGACACAGATTTTATTGCTGAGTGATATTGCTTTGTAAGTAAATACCACAACTTCTTTCTCCATTTTTCACTTTCTGCGATGTTGAACTTGTACTGTAAACGAGGTTCTTGTAAACAGAGCCGTCCCAAACTTTGGGGTGGCTGTGTCTTTTTGATTTTAATTTCCCTAAGCTATAGGACCATAAGTGGAAGTGCCCTAGGTTCTGTTGCTTTGTTTTTTAGATGTTTCAGGAAACACCATACACTTCTCCCGAGTGGTTGTTGGCAATTGACATCCCGCCCATCAGCATAACAAGGCTCCCAGTTCTCCATGGCCTGTCCTGCCTTTCTGGATTTTACACTTTTTTCAGATGGCCCTTTTGACCGAGGGGAAGTGTGACTTCATTGTAGTGCAGATTTCCTTTGCAAGCTTGCTTGGTTGGCCAAAAAGGGCGTATGCGTTTTTTCCTGAATATATTCAGGAAAAAACGCATACGCCCTTTTTGGCCAAGTGCATCATTGTGGACGTTCTGCCTCTTTTCCTATGCTTTCAATGCAATTCCAGTCTACCTCCTGAAATCGGTTTCCTGCAATTCTGCCCCGCTTTCAAGTCCTCTTGGCAGCATTACTTCAGTCTATTTTTGGACGATAGCTGTCATTTATAACTCTGCAGGTTTGTGAATTACAGTGCCCCTGAGCTCCTTTCTTCAACTCGCTTTCTTGTGACCTGGCCGCAACACTGCAGGATGGCTTCAGGCCCTAATCTGGTTCCGGCACGGCACGCTGAGCCTTTGGTTATTTCCTCTTCCTGGTGGGAAATGAGAGTTAAATTTGCCCGTCCAGACACCTCCAGCTATTCTTTCATTGGTTCTCGCTATTCCTGTTCATCTTCCACAGAAATTGCAACCTGGGCCAAACAGGAGGTTAAAGGGACTGACTCTCCAAGTCGGGAGAGTGTTAGTAAAGCGTCTGGAATGTTGCACCCGAGTACCAGGGGAGGAAAACTGAGACATATTTGAACACGTCTCCCGTTCACATGGTTGATCATACTCTGGGTTCCACATGCATGTTTTAGCTGAAGGAAGAATACCTTAAACCTGGAGAGTTGAGACCCGTGTAATGGGTACCATGCAATATGACTTCAAAGGGTCTTCATATGCTCACCGAACCTCTCCAATCCTATCAGTGCTGCGTTTATGCCCCTGTACACATGCTTGATTCTCTTTCGGAGACATAGCAATCCATAGGTTTTAAGATACTTACTAGTCAGGTACATTCTTAGGCGTTTAATATGGGGTGTTGAGTCCATTTCGTTGAGCAAGGAGTAGCTCTTGTCTATTCCATATTTGGCTTAAGGAACTTTATCTGTGCTCATTTCAATCTCTGGTTTTATGCAGCACCCCAACTCACCTTTCCCCTTAAGCAAGCATAAGTTGGTTTTCTAAATTTGAGACCCTGTTCTGTTCTGTAATTCAGTTCCTGTGTAGCCAAGTTTACATTCCGTGTATTACTGATATCTTATGATGTTTCTTTTTTCTGTGTGACTTATTTCAGTTAGAATCATCATACCTGAATCCACTCATTGTGCTGCTAAGGGCCTGATGACACAGATTTCATTGCTGAGTGATATTGCTTTGTAAGTAAATACCACAACTTCTTTATCCATTTTTCACTTTCTGCGATGTTGAACTTGTACTGTAAACGAGGTTCTTGTAAACAGAGCCGATCCAAACTTTGGGGTGGCTGTGTCTTTTTGATTTTAATTTCCCTAAGCTATAGGACCATAAGTGGAAGTGCCCTAGGTTCTGTTGCTTTGTTTTTTAGATGTTTCAGGAAACACCATACACTTCTCCCGAGTGGTTGTTGGCAATTTACATCCCGCCCATCAGCATAACAAGGCTCCCAGTTCTCCATGGCCTGTCCTGCCTTTCTGGATTTTACACTTTTTTCAGATGGCCCTTTTGACCGGGGGGAAGTGAGACTTCATTGTAGTGCAGATTTCCTTTGCAAGCTTGCTTGGTTGGCCAAAAAGGGCGTATGCGTTTTTTCCTGAATATATTCAGGAAAAAACGCATACGCCCTTTTTGGCCAAGTGCATCATTGTGGACGTTCTGCCTCTTTTCCTATGCTTTCAATGCAATTCCAGTCTACCTCCTGAAATCGGTTTCCTGCAATTCTGCCCCGCTTTCAAGTCCTCTTGGCAGCCTTACTTCAGTCTATTTTTGGACGATAGCTGTCATTTATAACTCTGCAGGTTTGTGAATTACAGTGCCCCTGAGCTCCTTTCTTCAACTCGCTTTCTTGTGACCTGGCCGCAACACCGCAGGATGGCTTCAGGCCCTAATCTGGTTCCGGCACGGCATGCTGAGCCTTTGGTTATTTCCTCTTCCTGGTGGGAAATGAGAGTTAAATTTGCCCGTCCAGACACCTCCAGCTAGCCTCTCATTGGTTGTCGCTATTCCTGTTCATCTTCCACAGAAATTGCAAACTGGGCCAAACAGGAGGTTAAAGGGACTGACTCTCCAAGTCGGGAGAGTGTTAGTAAAGCGTCTGGAATGTTGCACCCGAGTACCAGGGGAGGAAAACTGAGACATATTTGAACACGTCTCCCGTTCACATGGTTGATCATACTTGGGTTCCACATGCATGTTTTAGCTGAAGGAAGAATACCTTAAACCTGGGTATTTGAAACCCGTGGAATGGGTACCATGCAATATGACTTCAAAGGGTCTTCATTTGCTCACCGAACCTCTCCAATCCTATCACTGCTGCGTTTATGCCCCTGTACACATGCTTGATTCTCTTTCGGAGACATAGCAATCCATAGGTTGTAAGATACTTACTAGTCAGGTACATTCTTAGGCGTTTAATATGCGGTGTTGAGTCCATTTCGTTGAGCAAGGAGTAGCTCTTGTCTATTCCATATTTGGCTTAAGGAACTTTATCTGTGCTCATTTCAGTCTCTGGGTTTATGCAGCACCCCAACTCACCTTTCCCCTTAAGCAAGCATAAGTTGGTTTTCTAAATTTGAGACCCTGTTCTGTTTTGGAATGCAGTTCCTGTGTAGCCAAGTTTACATTCCGTGTATTAGTGATATCTTATGATGTTTCTTTTTCTGTGTGACTTATTTCAGTTAGAATCATCGTACCTGAATCCACTCATTATGCTGCTACGGGCCTGATGACATAGATTTCATTGCTGAGTGATACTGCATTGTACGTAAGTACCACAAGTTCTTTATCCATTTTTCACTTTCTGTGATATTGAACTTGTACGGTAAACGAGGTTCTTGTAAACGGAGGCGTCCCAAACTTTGGGGTGGCTGTGTCTTTTTGATTTTAATTTCCCTAAGCTATAGGACCATAAATGGAAGTGCCCTAGGTTCTGTTGCTTTGTTTTTTAGATGTTTCAGGAAACACCATACACTTCTCCCGAGTGGTTGTTGGCAATTTACATCCCGCCCATCAGCATAACAAGGCTCCCAGTTCTCCATGGCCTGTCCTGCCTTTCTGGATTTTACACTTTTTTCAGATGGCCCTTTTGACCGGGGGGAAGTGAGACTTCATTGTAGTGCAGATTTCCTTTGCAAGCTTGCTTGGTTGGCCAAAAAGGGCGTATGCGTTTTTTCCTGAATATATTCAGGAAAAAACGCATACGCCCTTTTTGGCCAAGTGCATCATTGTGGACGTTCTGCCTCTTTTCCTATGCTTTCAATGCAATTCCAGTCTACCTCCTGAAATCGGTTTCCTGCAATTCTGCCCCGCTTTCAAGTCCTCTTGGCAGCCTTACTTCAGTCTATTTTTGGACGATAGCTGTCATTTATAACTCTGCAGGTTTGTGAATTACAGTGCCCCTGAGCTCCTTTCTTCAACTCGCTTTCTTGTGAGCTGGCCGCAACACCGCAGGATGGCTTCAGGCCCTAATCTGGTTCCGGCACGGCACACTGAGCCTTTGGTTATTTCCTCTTCCTGGTGGGAAATGAGAGTTAAATTTGCCCGTCCAGACACCTCCAGCTAGCCTCTCATTGGTTCTCGCTATTCCTGTTCATCTTCCGCAGAAATTGCAAACTGGGCCAAACAGGAGGTTAAAGGCGCTGACTCTCCAAGTGGGGAGAGTGTTAGTAAAGCGTCTGGAATGTTGCACCCGAGTACCAGGGGAGGAAAACTGAGACATATTTGAACACGTCTCCCGTTCACATGGTTGATCATACTTGGGTTCCACATGCATGTTTTAGCTGAAGGAAGAATACCTAAAACCTGGGTAGTTGAAACCCGTGGAATGGGTACCATGCAATATGACTTCAAAGGGTCTTCATTTGCTCACCGAACCTCTCCAATCCTATCACTGCTGCGTTTATGCCCCTGTACACATGCTTGATTCTCTTTCGGAGACATAGCAATCCATAGGTTTTAAGATACTTACTAGTCAGGTACATTCTTAGGCGTTTAATATGCGGTGTGGAGTCCATTTCATTGAGCAAGGAGTAGCTCTTGTCTATTCCATATTTGGCTTAAGGAACTTTATCTGTGCTCATTTCAATCTCTGGTTTTATGCAGCACCCCAACTCACCTTTCCCCTTAAGCAAGCATAAGTTGGTTTTCTAAATTTGAGACCCTGTTCTGTTCTGTAATTCAGTTCCTGTGTAGCCAAGTTTACATTCCGTGTATTACTGATATCTTATGATGTTTCTTTTTCTGTGTGACTTATTTCAGTTAGAATCATCATACCTGAATCCACTCATTGTGCTGCTAAGGGCCTGATGACACAGATTTCATTGCTGAGTGATATTGCTTTGTAAGTAAATACCACAACTTCTTTATCCATTTTTCACTTTCTGCGATGTTGAACTTGTACTGTAAATGAGGTTCTTGTAAACAGAGCCGTTCCAAACTTTGGGGTGGCTGTGTCTTTTTCATTTTAATTTCCCTAAGCTATAGGACCATAAGTGGAAGTGCCCTAGGTTCTGTTGCTTTGTTTTTTAGATGTTTCAGGAAACACCATACACTTCTCCCGAGTGGTTGTTGGCAATTTACATCCCGCCCATCAGCATAACAAGGCTCCCAGTTCTCCATGGCCTGTCCTGCCTTTCTGGATTTTACACTTTTTTCAGATGGCCCTTTTGACCTGGGGGAAGTGAGACTTCATTGTAGTGCAGATTTCCTTTGCAAGCTTGCTTGGTTGGCCAAAAAGGGCGTATGCGTTTTTTCCTGAATATATTCAGGAAAAAACACATACGCCCTTTTTGTCCAAGTGCATCATTGTGGACGTTCTGCCTCTTTTCCTATGCTTTCAATGCAATTCCAGTCTACCTCCTGAAATCGGTTTCCTGCAATTCTGCCCCGCTTTCAAGTCCTCTTGGCAGCCTTACTTCAGTCTATTTTTGGACGATAGCTGTCATTTATAACTCTGCAGGTTTGTGAATTACAGTGCCCCTGAGCTCCTTTCTTCAACTCACTTTCTTGTGACCTGGCCGCAACACCGCAGGATGTCTTCAGGCCCTAATCTGGTTCCGGTACGGCACGCTGAACCTTTGGTTATTTCCTCTTCCTGGTGGGAAATGAGAGTTAAATTTGCCCATCCAGACACCTCCAGCTAGCCTCTCATTGGTTCTCGCTATTCCTGTTCATCTTCCGCAGAAATTGCAAACTGGGCCAAACAGGAGGTTAAAGGCGCTGACTCTCCAAGTGGGGAGAGTGTTAGTAAAGCGTCTGGAATGTTGCACCCGAGTACCAGGGGAGGAAAACTGAGACATATGTGAACACGTCTCCCGTTCACTTGGTTAATCATACTTGGGTTCCACATGCATGTTTTAGCTGAAGGAAGAATACCTTAAACCTGGAGAGTTGAGACCCGTGTAATGGGTACCATGCAATATGACTTCAAAGGGTCTTCATTTGCTCACCGAACCTCTCCAATCCTATCACTGCTGTGTTTATGCCCCTGTACACACGCTTGATTCTCTTTTGGAGACATAGCAATCCATAGGTTTTAAGATACTTACTAGTCAGGTACATTCTTAGGCGTTTAATATGGGGTGTTGAGTCCATTTCGTTGAGAAAGGAGTAGCTCTTGTCTATTCCATATTTGGCTTAAGGAACTTTATCTGTGCTCATTTCAATCTCTGGTTTTATGCGGCACCCCAACTCACCTTTCCCCTTAAGCAAGCATGAGTTGGTTTTTTAAATTTGAGACACTGTTCTGTTTTGGAATTCAGTTCCTGTGTAGCCAAGTTTACATTCCGTGTATTAGTGATATCTTATGATGTTTCTTTTTCTGTGTGACTTATTTCAGTTAGAATCATCGTACCTGAATCCACTCATTGTGCTGCTAAGGGCCTGATGACACAGATTTCATTGCTGAGTGATATTGCTTTGTAAGTAAATACCACAAGTTCTTTATCCATTTTTCACTTTCTGCGATGTTGAACTTGTACTGTAAACGAGGTTCTTGTAAACAGAGCCGTTCCAAACTTTGGGGTGGCTGTGTCTTTTTGATTTTAATTTCCCTAAGCTATAGGACCATAAGTGGAAGTGCCCTAGGTTCTGTTGCTTTGTTTTTTAGATGTTTCAGGAAACACCATACACTTCTCCCGAGTGGTTGTTGGCAATTTACATCCCGCCCATCAGCATAACAAGGCTCCCAGTTCTCCATGGCCTGTCTTGCCTTTCTGGATTTTACACTTTTTTCAGATGGCCCTTTTGACCGGGGGGAAGTGAGACTTCATTGTAGTGCAGATTTCCTTTGCAAGCTTGCTTGGTTGGCCAAAAAGGGCATATGCGTTTTTTCCTGAATATATTCAGGAAAAAACGCATACGCCCTTTTTGGCCAAGTGCATCATTGTGGACGTTCTGCCTCTTTTCCTATGCTTTCAATGCAATTCCAGTCTACCTCCTGAAATCGGTTTCCTGCAATTCTGCCCCGCTTTCAAGTCCTCTTGGCAGCCTTACTTCAGTCTATTTTTGGACGATAGCTGTCATTTATAACTCTGCAGGTTTGTGAATTACAGTGCCACTGAGCTCCTTTCTTCAACTCGCTTTCTTGTGACCTGGCCGCAACACCGCAGGATGGCTTCAGGCTCTAATCTGGTTCTGGCACGGCACACTGAGCCTTTGGTTAATTCCTCTTCCTGATGGGAAATGAGAGTTAAATTTGCCCGTCCAGACACCTCCAGCTAGTCTCTCATTGGTTCTCGCTATTCCTGTTCATCTTCCGCAGAAATTGCAAACTGGGCCAAACAGGAGGTTAAAGGGACTGACTCTCCAAGTCGGGGGAGTGTTAGTAAAGCGTCTGGAATGTTGCACCCGAGTACCAGGGGAGGAAAACTGAGACATATTTGAACACGTCTCCCGATCACGTGGTTGATCATACTCTAGGTTCCACATGCATGTTTTAGCTGAGGAAGAATACCTTAAACCTGGGTATTTGAAACCCGTGGAATGGGTACCATGCAATATGACTTCAAAGGGTCTTCATTTGCTCACCGAACATCTCCAATCCTATCACTGCTGCGTTTATGCCCCTGTACACACGCTTGATTCTCTTTCGGAGACATAGCAATCCATAGGTTTTAAGATACTTACTAGTCAGGTACATTCTTAGGCGTTTTATATGCGGTGTTGAGTCCATTTCGTTGAGCAAGGAGTAGCTCTTGTCTATTCCATATTTGGCTTAAGGAACTTTATCTGTGCTCATTTCAATCTCTGGTTTTATGCAGCACCCCAACTCACCTTTCCCCTTAAGCAAGCATAAGTTGGTTTTCTAAATTTGAGACCCTGTTCTGTTCTGTAATTCAGTTCCTGTGTAGCCAAGTTTACATTCCGTGTATTTGTGATATCTTATGATGTTTCTTTTTCTGTCTGACTTATTTCAGTTAGAATCATCGTACCTGAATCCACTCATTATGCTGCTACGGGCCTGATGACATAGATTTCATTGCTGAGTGATACTGCATTGTACGTAAGTACCACAAGTGCTTTATCCATTTTTCACTTTCTGTGATATTGAACTTGTATGGTAAACGAGGTTCTTATAAACGGAGGCGTCCCAAACTTTGGGGTGGCTGTGTCTTTTTGATTTTAATTTCCCTAAGCTATAGGACCATAAGTGGCAGTGCCCTAGGCTCTGTTGCTTTGTTTTTTAGATGTTTCAGGAAACACCATACACTTCTCCCGAGTGTCTGTTGGCAATTTACATCCCGCCCATCAGCATAACAAGGCTCCCAGTTCTCCATGGCCTGTCCTGCCTTTCTGGATTTTACACTTTTTTCAGATGGCCCTTTTGACCGGGGGGAAGTGAGACTTCATTGTAGTGCAGATTTCCTTTGCAAGCTTGCTTGGTTGGCCAAAAAGGGCGTATGCGTTTTTTCCTGAATATATTCAGGAAAAAACGCATACGCCCTTTTTGGCCAAGTGCATCATTGTGGACGTTCTGCCTCTTTTCCTATGCTTTCAATGCAATTCCAGTCTACCTCCTGAAATCGGTTTCCTGCAATTCTGCCCCGCTTTCAAGTCCTCTTGGCAGCCTTACTTCAGTATATTTTTGGACGATAGCTGTCATTTATAACTCTGCAGGTTTGTGAATTACAGTGCCCCTGAGCTCCTTTCTTCAACTCACTTTCTTGTGACCTGGCCGCAACACCGCAGGATGGCTTCAGGCCCTAATCTGGTTCCGGTACGGCACGCTGAGCCTTTGGTTATTTCCTCTTCCTGGTGGGAAATGAGAGTTAAATTTGCCCATCCAGACACCTCCAGCTAGCCTCTCATTGGTTCTCGCTATTCCTGTTCATCTTCCGCAGAAATTGCAAACTGGGCCAAACAGGAGGTTAAAGGCGCTGACTCTCCAAGTTGGGAGAGTGTTAGTAAAGCGTCTGGAATGTTGCACCCGAGTACCAGGGGAGGAAAACTGAGACATATTTGAACACGTCTCCCGTTCACTTGGTTGATCATACTTGGGTTCCACATGCATGTTTTAGCTGAAGGAAGAATACCTTAAACCTGGAGAGTTGAGACCCGTGTAATGGGTACCATGCAATATGACTTCAAAGGGTCTTCATTTGCTCACCGAACCTCTCCAATCCTATCACTGCTGCGTTTATTAACCTGTACACACGCTTGATTCTCATTTGGAGACATAGCAATCCATAGGTTTTAAGATACTTACTAGTCAGGTACATTCTTAGGCGTTTAATATGGGGTGTTGAGTCCATTTCGTTGAGCAAGGAGTAGCTCTTGTCTATTCCATATTTGGCTTAAGGAATTTTATCTGTGCTCATTTCAATCTCTGGTTTTATGCAGCACCCCAACTCACCTTTCCCCTTAAGCAAGCATAAGTTGGTTTTCTAAATTTGAGACCCTGTTCTGTTCTGTAATTCAGTTCCTGTGTAGCCAAGTTTACATTCCGTGTATTACTGATATCTTATGATGTTTCTTTTTCTGTGTGACTTATTTCAGTTAGAATCATCATACCTGAATCCACTCATTGTGATGCTAAGGGCCTGATGACATAGAATTCATTGCTGAGTGATATTGCTTTGTAAGTAAATACCACAACTTCTTTATCCATTTTTCACTTTCTGCGATGTTGAACTTGTACTGTAAACGAGGTTCTTGTAAACAGAGGCGTCCCAAACTTTGGGGTGGCTGTGTCTTTTTGATTTTAATTTCCCTAAGCTATAGGACCATAAGTGGCAGTGCCCTAGGCTCTGTTGCTTTGTTTTTTAGATGTTTCAGGAAACACCATACACTTCTCCTGAGTGTCTGTTGGCAATTTACATCCCGCCCATCAGCATAACAAGGCTCCCAGTTCTCCATGGCCTGTCCTGCCTTTCTGGATTTTACACTTTTTTCAGATGGCCCTTTTGACCGGGGGGAAGTGAGACTTCATTGTAGTGCAGATTTCCTTTGCAAGCTTGCTTGGTTGGCCAAAAAGGGCGTATGCGTTTTTTCCTGAATATATTCAGGAAAAAACGCATACGCCCTTTTTGGCCAAGTGCATCATTGTGGACGTTCTGCCTCTTTTCCTATGCTTTCAATGCAATTCCAGTCTACCTCCTGAAATCGGTTTCCTGCAATTCTGCCCCGCTTTCAAGTCCTCTTGGCAGCCTTACTTCAGTCTATTTTTGGACGATAGCTGTCATTTATAACTCTGCAGGTTTGTGAATTACAGTGCCCCTGAGCTCCTTTCTTCAACTCGCTTTCTTGTGAGCTGGCCGCAACACCGCAGGATGGCTTCAGGCCCTAATCTGGTTCCGGCACGGCACGCTGAGCCTTTGGTTATTTCCTCTTCCTGGTGGGAAATGAGAGTTAAATTTGCCCGTCCAGACACCTCCAGCTAGTCTCTCATTGGTTCTCGCTATTCCTGTTCATCTTCCGCAGAAATTGCAAACTGGGCCAAACAGGAGGTTAAAGGGACTGACTCTCCAAGTCGGGAGAGTGTTAGTAAAGCGTCTGGAATGTTGCACCCGAGTACCAGGGTACGAAAACTGAGACATATTTGAACACGTCTCCCGATCACATGGTTGATCATACTCTAGGTTCCACATGCATGTTTTAGCTGAAGGAAGAATATCTTAAACCTGGGTAGTTGAAACCCGTGGAATGGGTACCATGCAATATGACTTCAAAGGGTCTTCATTTGCTCACGAACCTCTCCAATCCTATCACTGCTGCGTTTATGTGCCGAGGACCAGCCCCAGCGGTACAGGATTGCCAGAGGGGAGGACGGCGTCGGCGAGGACAGAACTCAAGACACCTCTTTTTGGGTGCAAGGATCTGACATTTTATTAGCAAAAAGCTGCAACATTTATAATTCTACAGTTCCTTATTCTTATTTTTCATATCATCTTTTAATCTTTCACAACCTTTCTATTCTTGAGCCAAAAATCTTACACAAACAATAACACATTAACCACTTTAACAAAAAACATCCGCGTACCTAAGCAGTTCACACAATGATCTCATTAATGTTTCCCTCACACAGTCTCCTGCGGTGGAGCATATCCTGATCACAGCTCCTGTTGACGAAATCAGGCACAATCTCTTCGGCTTTTCACACCTTGGTGATTTTTTTTAGCTCACGTAAGCTATTTTCTTTATAGGTCAGTACCAAACAGTCCAAATCCCACCGGGTACTTTATGTTCTACCTTCACAGGCTTGCCGTTCCACTTCCAGATCGTATCTCTTCCTATTGTTGGCCATCTTGGAAAACACCGTACTGCAAAACCTAACCTATTCTTAAAATATCTGCAATAAGCTTTATATCTATTTCTTTGCATAGCTTTATCTGCATCTTTAAATTTTACATATCCCATGATCATTTTAATTCTAGCTATTTCCCACATAACCCAATATAGTTTCTTATATACCCAATCTACAAAAAATCTTCCCCTATACCAAAACCAAATGTTTCCATTTTACTCTATACTGTGGTCTAAATTTAAATCCTGCATTACAACATAATATGTTGCATAGCAAAAATACCCCAAAGAGCATCATTTTACAACCAGGGAATTGCTTGGGGAAATCTTGAGGGGAACCACCTCTCGGGAAGCTTTGCTTTCCCATTTTGTACCTTCCAGTACTAGCTTTGCTCAGTACTGTCAGCCTTGGCTTTGCACAGACCTCTTGGTACATTCAGAGCTGGGTCCCGACATTTATGCCCCTGTACACATGCTTGATTCTCTTTCGGAGACATAGCAATCCATAGGTTTTAAGATACTTACTAGTCAGGTACATTCTTAGGCGTTTAATATGCGGTGTTGAGTCCATTTCGTTGAGCAAGGAGTAGCTCTTGTCTATTCCATATTTGACTTAAGGAACTTTATCTGTGCTCATTTCAATCTCTGGTTTTATGCAGCACTCCAACTCACCTTTACCCTTAAGCAAGCATAAGTTGGTTTTCTAAATTTGAGACCCTGTTCTGTTCTGTAATTCAGTTCCTGTGTAGCCAAGTTTACATTCCGTGTATTACTGATATCTTATGATGTTTCTTTTTCTGTGTGACTTATTTCAGTTAGAATCATCATACCTGAATCCACTCATTGTGATGCTAAGGGCCTGATGACATAGAATTCATTGCTGAGTGATATTGCTTTGTAAGTAAATACCACAACTTCTTTATCCATTTTTCACTTTCTGCGATGTTGAACTTGTACTGTAAACGAGGTTCTTGTAAACAGAGGCGTCCCAAACTTTGGAGTGGCTGTGTCTTTTTGATTTTAATTTCCCTAAGCTATAGGACCATAAGTGGCAGTGCCCTAGGCTCTGTTGTTTTGTTTTTTAGATGTTTCAGGAAACACCATACACTTCTCCTGAGTGTCTGTTGGCAATTTACATCCCGCCCATCAGCATAACAAGGCTCCCAGTTCTCCATGGCCTGTCCTGCCTTTCTGGATTTTACACTTTTTTCAGATGGCCCTTTTGACCGGGGGGAAGTGAGACTTCATTGTAGTGCAGATTTCCTTTGCAAGCTTGCTTGGTTGGCCAAAAAGGGCGTATGCGTTTTTTCCTGAATATATTCAGGAAAAAACGCATACGCCCTTTTTGGCCAAGTGCATCATTGTGGACGTTCTGCCTCTTTTCCTATGCTTTCAATGCAATTCCAGTCTACCTCCTGAAATCGGTTTCCTGCAATTCTGCCCCGCTTTCAAGTCCTCTTGGCAGCCTTACTTCAGTGTATTTTTGGACGATAGCTGTCATTTATAACTCTGCAGGTTTGTGAATTACAGTGCCCCTGAGCTCCTTTCTTCAACTCGCTTTCTTGTGAGCTGGCCGCAACACCGCAGGATGGCTTCAGGCCCTAATCTGGTTCCGGCACGGCACGCTGAGCCTTTGGTTATTTCCTCTTCCTGGTGGGAAATGAGAGTTAAATTTGCCCGTCCAGACACCTCCAGCTAGTCTCTCATTGGTTCTCGCTATTTCTGTTCATCTTCCGCAGAAATTGCAAACTGGGCCAAACAGGAGGTTAAAGGGACTGACTCTCCAAGTCGGGAGAGTGTTAGTAAAGCGTCTGGAATGTTGCACCCGAGTACCAGGGTACGAAAACTGAGACATATTTGAACACGTCTCCCGATCACATGGTTGATCATACTCTAGGTTCCACATGCATGTTTTAGCTGAAGGAAGAATATCTTAAACCTGGGTAGTTGAAACCCGTGGAATGGGTACCATGCAATATGACTTCAAAGGGTCTTCATTTGCTCACGAACCTCTCCAATCCTATCACTGCTGCGTTTATGTGCCGAGGACCAGCCCCAGCGGTACAGGATTGCCAGAGGGGAGGACGGCGTCGGCGAGGACAGAACTCAAGACACCTCTTTTTGGGTGCAAGGATCTGACATTTTATTAGCAAAAAGCTGCAACATTTATAATTCTACAGTTCCTTATTCTTATTTTTCATATCATCTTTTAATCTTTCACAACCTTTCTATTCTTGAGCCAAAAATCTTACACAAACAATAACACATTAACCACTTTAACAAAAAACATCCGCGTACCTAAGCAGTTCACACAATGATCTCATTAATGTTTCCCTCACACAGTCTCCTGCGGTGGAGCATATCCTGATCACAGCTCCTGTTGACGAAATCAGGCACAATCTCTTCGGCTTTTCACACCTTGGTGATTTTTTTTAGCTCACGTAAGCTATTTTCTTTATAGGTCAGTACCAAACAGTCCAAATCCCACCGGGTACTTTATGTTCTACCTTCACAGGCTTGCCGTTCCACTTCCAGATCGTATCTCTTCCTATTGTTGGCCATCTTGGAAAACACCGTACTGCAAAACCTAACCTATTCTTAAAATATCTGCAATAAGCTTTATATCTATTTCTTTGCATAGCTTTATCTGCATCTTTAAATTTTACATATCCCATGATCATTTTAATTCTAGCTATTTCCCACATAACCCAATATAGTTTCTTATATACCCAATCTACAAAAAATCTTCCCCTATACCAAAACCAAATGTTTCCATTTTACTCTATACTGTGGTCTAAATTTAAATCCTGCATTACAACATAATATGTTGCATAGCAAAAATACCCCAAAGAGCATCATTTTACAACCAGGGAATTGCTTGGGGAAATCTTGAGGGGAACCACCTCTCGGGAAGCTTTGCTTTCCCATTTTGTACCTTCCAGTACTAGCTTTGCTCAGTACTGTCAGCCTTGGCTTTGCACAGACCTCTTGGTACATTCAGAGCTGGGTCCCGACATTTATGCCCCTGTACACATGCTTGATTCTCTTTCAGAGACATAGCAATCCATAGGTTTTAAGATACTTACTAGTCAGGTACATTCTTAGGCGTTTAATATGCGGTGTTGAGTCCATTTCGTTGAGCAAGGAGTAGCTCTTGTCTATTCCATATTTGACTTAAGGAACTTTATCTGTGCTCATTTCAATCTCTGGTTTTATGCAGCACTCCAACTCACCTTTACCCTTAAGCAAGCATAAGTTGGTTTTCTAAATTTGAGACCCTGTTCTGTTCTGTAATTCAGTTCCTGTGTAGCCAAGTTTACATTCCGTGTATTACTGATATCTTATGATGTTTCTTTTTCTGTGTGACTTATTTCAGTTAGAATCATCATACCTGAATCCACTCATTGTGATGCTAAGGGCCTGATGACATAGAATTCATTGCTGAGTGATATTGCTTTGTAAGTAAAT
The DNA here is from genome assembly GCF_949987515.2 of Delphinus delphis. NCBI lineage: Eukaryota > Metazoa > Chordata > Mammalia > Artiodactyla > Delphinidae > Delphinus > Delphinus delphis. The sequence continues at coordinate 22,018 of NW_027192791.1, read as the reverse complement.
ACCACAACTTCTTTATCCATTTTTCACTTTCTGCGATGTTGAACTTGTACTGTAAACGAGGTTCTTGTAAACAGAGGCGTCCCAAACTTTGGAGTGGCTGTGTCTTTTTGATTTTAATTTCCCTAAGCTATAGGACCATAAGTGGCAGTGCCCTAGGCTCTGTTGTTTTGTTTTTTAGATGTTTCAGGAAACACCATACACTTCTCCTGAGTGTCTGTTGGCAATTTACATCCCGCCCATCAGCATAACAAGGCTCCCAGTTCTCCATGGCCTGTCCTGCCTTTCTGGATTTTACACTTTTTTCAGATGGCCCTTTTGACCGGGGGGAAGTGAGACTTCATTGTAGTGCAGATTTCCTTTGCAAGCTTGCTTGGTTGGCCAAAAAGGGCGTATGCGTTTTTTCCTGAATATATTCAGGAAAAAACGCATACGCCCTTTTTGGCCAAGTGCATCATTGTGGACGTTCTGCCTCTTTTCCTATGCTTTCAATGCAATTCCAGTCTACCTCCTGAAATCGGTTTCCTGCAATTCTGCCCCGCTTTCAAGTCCTCTTGGCAGCCTTACTTCAGTCTATTTTTGGACGATAGCTGTCATTTATAACTCTGCAGGTTTGTGAATTACAGTGCCCCTGAGCTCCTTTCTTCAACTCGCTTTCTTGTGACCTGGCCGCAACACCGCAGGATGGCTTCAGGCCCTAATCTGGTTCCGGCACGGCACGCTGAGCCTTTGGTTATTTCCTCTTCCTGGTGGGAAATGAGAGTTAAATTTGCCCGTCCAGACACCTCCAGCTAGTCTCTCATTGGTTCTCGCTATTTCTGTTCATCTTCCGCAGAAATTGCAAACTGGGCCAAACAGGAGGTTAAAGGGACTGACTCTCCAAGTCGGGAGAGTGTTAGTAAAGCGTCTGGAATGTTGCACCCGAGTACCAGGGTACGAAAACTGAGACATATTTGAACACGTCTCCCGATCACATGGTTGATCATACTCTAGGTTCCACATGCATGTTTTAGCTGAAGGAAGAATATCTTAAACCTGGGTAGTTGAAACCCGTGGAATGGGTACCATGCAATATGACTTCAAAGGGTCTTCATTTGCTCACGAACCTCTCCAATCCTATCACTGCTGCGTTTATGTGCCGAGGACCAGCCCCAGCGGTACAGGATTGCCAGAGGGGAGGACGGCGTCGGCGAGGACAGAACTCAAGACACCTCTTTTTGGGTGCAAGGATCTGACATTTTATTAGCAAAAAGCTGCAACATTTATAATTCTACAGTTCCTTATTCTTATTTTTCATATCATCTTTTAATCTTTCACAACCTTTCTATTCTTGAGCCAAAAATCTTACACAAACAATAACACATTAACCACTTTAACAAAAAACATCCGCGTACCTAAGCAGTTCACACAATGATCTCATTAATGTTTCCCTCACACAGTCTCCTGCGGTGGAGCATATCCTGATCACAGCTCCTGTTGACGAAATCAGGCACAATCTCTTCGGCTTTTCACACCTTGGTGATTTTTTTTAGCTCACGTAAGCTATTTTCTTTATAGGTCAGTACCAAACAGTCCAAATCCCACCGGGTACTTTATGTTCTACCTTCACAGGCTTGCCGTTCCACTTCCAGATCGTATCTCTTCCTATTGTTGGCCATCTTGGAAAACACCGTACTGCAAAACCTAACCTATTCTTAAAATATCTGCAATAAGCTTTATATCTATTTCTTTGCATAGCTTTATCTGCATCTTTAAATTTTACATATCCCATGATCATTTTAATTCTAGCTATTTCCCACATAACCCAATATAGTTTCTTATATACCCAATCTACAAAAAATCTTCCCCTATACCAAAACCAAATGTTTCCATTTTACTCTATACTGTGGTCTAAATTTAAATCCTGCATTACAACATAATATGTTGCATAGCAAAAATACCCCAAAGAGCATCATTTTACAACCAGGGAATTGCTTGGGGAAATCTTGAGGGGAACCACCTCTCGGGAAGCTTTGCTTTCCCATTTTGTACCTTCCAGTACTAGCTTTGCTCAGTACTGTCAGCCTTGGCTTTGCACAGACCTCTTGGTACATTCAGAGCTGGGTCCCGACATCTTCCCCTTTTTTATTTTTTAAATAAAGGGTATGGAATTCCAATTTGGTCCGATAAACGCTCTTTAAGGCGGCCTGGATCAATTTGAGGAAGACTGGAAAACAAATTAAAAACAAGATTATTACAATGCCAGCTGCTCCATAATTTATCAACATATGGGTAAAAGAATTCTCTTTAAAAAAATTTCTCATATTTTGAAACATTTCTTCTGCAATTTTAGATGGATTAATGTTTAACTGAGAGGAGGCAATATCATGTATCTGTTGATGCAGCTTATTTAAATCTATTCCTATATCACTGGAATTCCAAACATTTAAAATGTGCATTTGTATCTTTTCCCAGGTATATTCTGATTCATTTACTATTAACGGTGTTACACAAACCCAAGAAAACTTTGCATGACAAGTAAGAGATAATCTTATTTTTAGAGCTATTAGCTCTTGGCCTACATGCAAAACTGCTTCCTCTAATGCATCAACCTTATTTTCTAACTTTCTATCTATAACTTCTTGAGTTGCTAAGGCTAAGGATATATTTTTAGACAAATCATTAATATATTGAGCGGTTTGTACTTCCTTAACTAATGTATACGTTGCTAAGGAAAAAGAACTTACAATCCCTATTAAAGCAGATATTCCTAAAATTAAAGTAGCAACAAATCTTTTAGGCCTCATTAATTCACTAACCCTTTTAATAACTTCTACACCTTTATCACTATACCAAGATTCTTCTAAAGTAACTGGTAACATAATATAAGCAGGTTTTTTCAACAACATAATAATTTGAACTTTCATATTGGGTATTATACAGGTGGTCAACATACATTCTGTACATAACACATAAAATCTTTTATATTTTCGTACAATCTGCAAATTATCAGAGTTATTAGTTAACAATAAAACATATGGAGACATAACACAAGTTTGTACATAATATACATTTTCCTTAGCATTTGGTCTCTTCAATGTCACATTTTCTACAGCTAATAATAATCTCCATAATTGAGGTTGTATATAAACATTATTTTTATGATTAAAGGTATACATAGGTGCTATCCAACCAAAACTATTCCATCTATTAATTCTTAAAGGAGAAGGAATTAAAGAGTCCTTCCAGTTATATCGTATTACATGTTGTAAATACTGTCTATAATCACTATCAGGCTTATCCATACTCCAATCAGAAACATAATATTTACTCCCAGGAATAACAATTTTGGCTTCCGTATTATGCATGCAATAAACCCAAGATGGAAACCCAACATTAATATCTATTCCTCTCCATTCATCTATTGCTTTATCTGGTTTAATATCACAATCAGGATATTTAGATGGATGGATTTTCAATTCTCCTCTAATACCTGAATCTACAAACTTTCCTATTAAAGACCATAAATGTCTGGTGGTTTTATCTTTGCCTGAAGGCTCCTTAGGAGAATCTGTTAATAAGCCAAAATCACTTACCGGCAAACATCCATTTTTTCCTTTATCTAAGCTATATTTCTTTACATAAAAACAAATTGGTGGAAGATTAGTTTGCCCTTTAAACGTATAATTTCTATTTTTTACAAATTGCCCATAATTTTGTATTCCCTTTATACCATCTGTCAATTCTGATAAAGATGAAGACACTGTAACAGCAGAATCCTTCCAAGTAACAGCATGTAATATAGGCGGATCAGGAAAATAAGCCCAATAGGTTGTATTAGCATTCACCTGAACTGAAAGCAAGGTCAAAAGAGCCATAAAAAAATTACAGGTAGTAAGCGGTAAGCCTTGAGTATTTACCACAGCCTCAGCATTATTACACAGCCTTTTAATAGCCCCCCAGGTGACTTCGGGGGCATCTAAGGTGGACGCAGCATATCGGCGCTTGCTTCCTCTCTGACTCCCTTTATTAAATGATAAAGCTTTAGACCCTAAAGACAGAGAGGAAGTTTGAACTTCCTTGTTACATTTTGATTCAAGAGAAAGCTGCTGAAGTGGGGAAATCAGTTGTTTCACAGGCTCTATGTTTGGTTTCACTTTCTTTAACGCTTGATTTGACATTTTGTTCGTCAGCAGAATTTCCTGTTATTCGCTGTGTTAAGTTCCCCACCACGGGATGTCTTACCAGACGGTCTGGTATCCAAACAGGTGAATCAAAATTCTGGGGAAACACACAAGCATATCCTCTACCACTTGTTAATAAAACATCTGGTCCATTCCATTTACCTGTTAAAACATCTTTCCAAAATACCATAGGTCTTTTTAAACCTTCTTTTCTTTCCCAATGTACCATCATGGGGGTTTTCCCAATGCTATTCATATTTAAATAATTTAACACAAACATAGCATGATTCAATCTTTGATGAGGAGAGAAATATTTCATCTCTCCTTCTTGTAACTTTGCTAACATTACTTTTAACATCTGATTACTTCTTTCAACTATAGCTTGTCCCTGTGGGTTATAGGGAATTCCCATACTATGAGAAATTCCAAATTGTTGACAAAAATAATAAAAGGCTTTGGAGGCATAAGCCGGACCATTATCAGTTTTGATTCTTCGGGGGATTCCCAAATATCCAAAGCAAAACATTAAATGCTGACACACATCTTTATAAGCTTCGCCAGTTCTAGCCGTTGCTATTATAACATGAGAATAAGTATCCACACACACATGTACATAGGATAATTTCCCAAAGCTAGAAACATGAGTAACATCCATCTGCCACAAATCATTTGCACGTAATCCACGGGGATTTACTCCCTGTTGTAGCACAGTAATATGAGTAGGGCAAGCATTACAATTTTTAACAATCTCCCTTGCAGCTTCTCGAGTCAAGCCAAACTGATACCTTAGAGCGGCTGCATTTTGATGATGTAATTTATGAGAATCTATAGCTTGTTTTAATTTATCTTCTTCTATCACATAAACCTTTGTCAAAGCATCTGCCATTGCATTTCCAATAGATATGGATCCAGGTAATCCAGAATGAGCTCTTACATGCCCTATAAAATAGGGTTGTCATCTTAACCAAAGATTTTCTTGCAGTAACTTAAGTAATAATATAATATTACTTTTATTATCAGGAAAAGTTGCTGTTTCTATAGCTGGAAACAATTTAACTATATATAATGAATCCGTATATAAATTAATTTTACAATTTCGTGTTTTCTTCAACACTTCAATTACTGCCATTATTTCAGATTGCTGTGCAGAACATCCTTCTGTTTTTAAACTATATCTTTCTTTTCCAATAATATAAGCTGCCTTTCCTGTTGAAGAGCCATCAGTAAACACTAATACAGCCTCTTCCAAAGGTTTTTTTCTATACCATACTGGAAATATAACAGCATTATCTTTAAAAAACTGTAATAAATTATTCTTTGGCAAATGATACAATATTTGTCCTGTATAAGCCATTAAAGCAATTCCCAAATAATCTTCAAACATTAACAAGGCTTCTAATTGTTCTTTATTATAGGGAACAATAATATTATCCACATCTTTCCCGAACAATTCTCTACTCCTTTTCCTTCCTTTTATGATAATTAAACTTACCATAAATGGGTATGAAGCAACAATTTTTTTAGGATTAGCTGCTAAGTGTACCCACTCCAAGGGACCATCCTGCCATAATATTCCCGTAGGTATTACAGGAGTGGACAATATTACCAATTCCCATGGCTTTTTATAATCTATTTTTTGTAAAAAGGTATTCTGTAAAGCTTCCTCTACTTTTTGTATAACTAATTTTCCTTCTTCAGTTAATTCTCTGGGAGACAAAGGATCAGAATCCCCTTGTAAAATTTGAAACAAGGGTTTTAATTCCATGGTTGATATTTTTAACAGGGGTCTGATCCAATTAATATCTCCCAAAAATTTTTGAAAATCATTCAAGGTCTTTAAATTATCAATTCTTAACTGGAAAGGTATATGATGAATAGTAAACTCCTGTATTATTCTCCCTAAATAATTATAAGGAGGTTCAGTTTGAATTTTTTCAGGGGCTACCTTTAATCCATATATTTCTAAAGCCTCTATCAATTCTTGCAATATATCATGTAAAACAGCTCTATCCTCTCCAGCTAATAAAATATCATCCATATAATGTATAATATATATCTCTTTATATTTTTGTCTAATTGAACATATAGCTTGGTCAACATATTTCTGACATAAGGTGGGACTATTTTTCATCCCTTGAGGTAAAACCTTCCATTGATAACGTTGGTAAGGTCTATTAAAATTGGAAGAGGGCACACTAAAAGCAAATCGTTTTCTATCATTTTCATTTAAAGGTATAGTAAAAAAGCAATCTTGTAAATCAATTACTATAATGGAATAATATTTGGGAATAGCAACTGGAGAAGGCAGGCCGGGCTGTAAGGCACCCATTGTTTCCATAGTTTTATTAATAGCTCTTAAATCTTGTAATAATCTCCATTTTCCAGATTTCTTTTTAATAACAAATATGGGAGTATTCCAAGGACTTGTAGAAGGCTCAATATGTCCTGCTAATAATTGTTGTTCCACCAATAATTTTGCAGCTGTTAATTTTTCAGCTGTTAGGGGCCATTGTTCCACCCATATTGGCTCGTCAGACAGCCATACTATGGGATCAGCTGCTTTTAGAACAATGGCCCCCTTTATAAATTTGGATATCCTATTCCACATTTATCAATTTTTGGTTTTGCAACTATTGGAAATAATTGTCCCTCCTGATTTTTTCCTAAGCCCTTATCCGGATCATATCCCATCTTTATCATTTCTGATGACACCCAATCATCAGGACTATATAATCAAAGGCTGCAGCATCTAAATCATCTTCATCTGCCCTAGGTAATTCATCATCAAAAGGCGGATCGGCAAAAACATTCGATTTCTCAGGTTTTGAGTCATCCTCAACCTCTGAATCACTGTCTTTAGTAACACAATCTTTAAAAGCTGCAGCTAAAACTTCACCCTCATCGGGTGGAGGTTTCGGAGGAAGTAATGGAGTACTTTCATCAACATTAGGAGGGTATTTATAAGGATTTTTTTGACCCTCAGGCAGGGGAGCAATACTTTCCCTAATTAAATTCCACAAAGCAAAAGTGTCTACAGGAACTTTTTCAGGCCCAAAATGGGTATAATATACCTGCAAAGTTTGTCCCACCTTCTGCCAGGTCGCTAGATTTACCGAACCCTGTTCAGGAAACCAAGGGCATTGCTCTTGCACAAACTGAAAAAATTGAGTTAACTGTTTGCTAGTAACCTTAATACCTCGTCCATGCAGCATATGCTTAATAATATCAATAAATAATAGTCTCTCTTTAGACTCAGCATGTCCCATATTAGTACCTATTACTCACCTTCACTTACCAGTTCTCCTTTAACTGGGGGTCTGCAGCACCCTATGGTGAGACTCCTATCCGTCCGAATATTATACTTACCCCTTCAGGTCCCTGTGCGGGCGCCACTTGCCGAGGACAAGCCCCAGCGGTACAGGATTGCCAGAGGGGAGGACGGCGTCGGCGAGGACAGAACTCAAGACACCTCTTCTTGGGTGCAAGGATCTGACATTTTATTAGCAAAAAGCTGCAACATTTATAATTCTACAGTTCCTTATTCTTATTTTTCATATCATCTTTTAATCTTTCACAACCTTTCTATTCTTGAGCCAAAAATCTTACACAAACAATAACACATTAACCACTTTAACAAAAAACATCCGCGTACCTAAGCAGTTCACACAATGATCTCATTAATGTTTCCCTCACACAGTCTCCTGCGGTGGAGCATATCCTGATCACAGCTCCTGTTGACGAAATCAGGCACAATCTCTTCGGCTTTTCACACCTTGGTGATTTTTTTTAGCTCACGTAAGCTATTTTCTTTATAGGTCAGTACCAAACAGTCCAAATCCCACCGGGTACTTTATGTTCTACCTTCACAGGCTTGCCGTTCCACTTCCAGATCGTATCTCTTCCTATTGTTGGCCATCTTGGAAAACACCGTACTGCAAAACCTAACCTATTCTTAAAATATCTGCAATAAGCTTTATATCTATTTCTTTGCATAGCTTTATCTGCATCTTTAAATTTTACATATCCCATGATCATTTTAATTCTAGCTATTTCCCACATAACCCAATATAGTTTCTTATATACCCAATCTACAAAAAATCTTCCCCTATACCAAAACCAAATGTTTCCATTTTACTCTATACTGTGGTCTAAATTTAAATCCTGCATTACAACATAATATGTTGCATAGCAAAAATACCCCAAAGAGCATCATTTTACAACCAGGGAATTGCTTGGGGAAATCTTGAGGGGAACCACCTCTCGGGAAGCTTTGCTTTCCCATTTTGTACCTTCCAGTACTAGCTTTGCTCAGTACTGTCAGCCTTGGCTTTGCACAGACCTCTTGGTACATTCAGAGCTGGGTCCCGACATTTATGCCCCTGTACACATGCTTGATTCTCTTTCGGAGACATAGCAATCCATAGGTTTTAAGATACTTACTAGTCAGGTACATTCTTAGGCGTTTAATATGCGGTGTTGAGTCCATTTCGTTGAGCAAGGAGTAGCTCTTGTCTATTCCATATTTGACTTAAGGAACTTTATCTGTGCTCATTTCAATCTCTGGTTTTATGCAGCACTCCAACTCACCTTTACCCTTAAGCAAGCATAAGATGGTTTTCTAAATTTGAGTCCCTGTTCTGTTCTGTAATTCAGTTCCTGTGTAGCCAAGTTTACATTCCGTGTATTACTGATATCTTATGATGTTTCTTTTTCTGTGTGACTTACTTCAGTTAGAATCATCATACCTGAATCCACTCATTGTGCTGCTAAGGGCCTGATGACACAGATTTCATTGCTGAGTGATATTGCTTTGTAAGTAAATACCACAACTTCTTTATCCATTTTTCACTTTCTGCGATGTTGAACTTGTACTGTAAACGAGTTTCTTGTAAACAGAGCCGTTCCAAACTTTGGGGTGGCTGTGTCTTTTTTATTTTAATTTCCCTAAGCTATAGGACCATAAGTGGAAGTGCCCTAGTTTCTGTTGCTTTGTTTTTTAGATGTTTCAGGAAACACCATACACTTCTCCCCAGTGGTTGTTGGCAATTTACATCCCGCCCATCAGCATAACAAGGCTCCCAGTTCTCCATGGCCTGTCCTGCCTTTCTGGATTTTACACTTTTTTCAGATGGCCCTTTTGACCGGGGGGAAGTGAGACTTCATTGTAGTGCAGGTTTCCTCTGCAAGCTTGCTTGGTTGGCCAAAAAGGGCGTATGCGTTTTTTCCTGAATATATTCAGGAAAAAACGCATACGCCCTTTTTGGCCAAGTGCATCATTGTGGACGTTCTGCCTCTTTTCCTATGCTTTCAATGCAATTCCAGTCTACCTCCTGAAATCGGTTTCCTGCAATTCTGCCCCGCTTTCAAGTCCTCTTGGCAGCCTTACTTCAGTCTATTTTTGGACGATAGCTGTCATTTATAACTCTGCAGGTTTGTGAATTACAGTGCCCCTGAGCTCCTTTCTTCAACTCGCTTTCTTTTGAGCTGGCCGCAACACCGCAGGATGGCTTCAGGCCCTAATCTGGTTCCGGCACGGCACGCTGAGCCTTTGGTTAATTCCTCTTCCTGGTGGGAAATGAGAGTTAAATTTGCCCGTCCAGACACCTCCAGCTAGCCTCTCATTGGTTCTCGCTATTCCTGTTCATCTTCCGCAGAAATTGCAATCTGGGCCAAACAGGAGGTTAAAGGGACTGACTCTCCAAGTCGCGAGAGTGTTAGTAAAGCGTCTGGAATGTTGCACCCGAGTACCAGGGTACGAAAACTGAGACATATTTGAACACGTCTCCCGTTCACATGGTTGATCATACTCTGGGTTCCACATGCATGTTTTAGCTGAAGGAAGAATACCTTAAACCTGGAGAGTTGAGATCCGTGGAATGGGTACCATGCAATATGACTTCAAAGGGTCTTCATTTGCTCACCGAACCTCTCCAATCCTATCACTGCTGCGTTTATGCCCCTGTACACATGCTTGATTCTCTTTTGGAGACATAGCAATCCATAGGTTTTAAGATACTTACTAGTCAGGTACATTCTTAGGCGTTTAATATGCGGTGTTGAGTCCATTTCGTTGAGCAAGGAGTAGCTCTTGTCTATTCCATATTTGGCTTAAGGAACTTTATCTGTGCTCATTTCAATCTCTGGTTTTATGCAGCACCCCAACTCACCTTTCCCCTTAAGCAAGCATAAGTTGGTTTTCTGAATTTGAGACCCTGTTCTGTTTTGGAATGCAGTTCCTGTGTAGCCAAGTTTACATTCCATGTATTAGTGATATCTTATGATGTTTCTTTTTCTGTGTGACTTATTTCAGTTAGAATCATCGTACCTGAATCCACTCATTATGCTGCTACGGGCCTGATGACAGAGATTTCATTGCTGAGTGATACTGCATTGTACGTAAGTACCACAAGTTCTTTATCCATTTTTCACTTTCTGTGATATTGAACTTGTATGGTAAACGAGGTTCTTGTAAACGGAGGCGTCCCAAACTTTGGGGTGGCTGTGTCTTTTTGATTTTAATTTCCCTAAGCTATAGGACCATAAGTGGAAGTGCCCTAGGCTCTGTTGCTTTGTTTTTTAGATATTTCAGGAAACACCATACACTTCTCCGGAGTGGTTGTTGGCAATTTACATCCCGCCCATCAGCATAACAAGGCTCCCAGTTCTCCATGGCCTGTCCTGCCTTTCTGGATTTTACACTTTTTTCAGATGGCCCTTTTGACCGGGGGGAAGTGAGACTTCATTGTAGTGCAGATTTCCTTTGCAAGCTTGCTTGGTTGGCCAAAAAGGGCGTATGCGTTTTTTCCTGAATATATTCAGGAAAAAACGCATACGCCCTTTTTGGCCAAGTGCATCATTGTGGACGTTCTGCCTCTTTTCCTATGCTTTCAATGCAATTCCAGTCTACCTCCTGAAATCGGTTTCCTGCAATTCTGCCCCGCTTTCAAGTCCTCTTGGCAGCCTTACTTCAGTCTATTTTTGGACGATAGCTGTCATTTATAACTCTGCAGGTTTGTGAATTACAGTGCCCCTGAGCTCCTTTCTTCAACTTGCTTTCTTGTGACCTGGCCGCAACACCGCAGGATGGCTTCAGGCCCTAATCTGGTTCCGGCACGACACGCTGAGCCTTTGGTTATTTCCTCTTCCTGGTGGGAAATGAGAGTTAAATTTGCCCATCCAGACACCTCCAGCTAGTCTCTCATTGGTTCTCGCTATTCCTGTTCATCTTCCGCAGATTGCAAACTGGGCCAAACAGGAGGTTAAAGACGCTGACTCTCCAAGTGGGGAGAGTGTTAGTAAAGCGTCTGGAATGTTGCACCCGAGTACCAGGGGAGGAAAACTGAGACATATTTGAACACGTCTCCGGTTCACATGGTTGATCATACTTGGGTTCCACATGCATGTTTTAGCTGAAGGAAGAATACCTTAAACCTGGAGAGTTAAGACCCGTGTAATGGGTACCATGCAATATGACTTCAAAGGGTCTTCATTTGCTCACCGAACCTCTCCAATCCTATCACTGCTGCGTTTCTGTCCCTGTACACATGCTTGATTCTCTTTCGGAGACATAGCAATCCATAGGTTTTAAGATACTTACTAGTCAGGGACATTCTTAGGCGTTTAATATGCGGTTTTGAGTCCATTTCGTTGAGCAAGGAGTAGCTCTTGTCTATTCCATATTTGACTTAAGGAAGTTTATCTGTGCTCATTTCAATCTCTGGTTTTATTCAGCACCCCAACTCACCTTTACCCTTAAGCAAGCATAAGTTGGTTTTCTAAATTTGAGACCCTGTTCTCTTCTGTAATTCAGTTCCTGTGTAGCCAAGTTTACATTCCGTGTATTACTGATATCTTATGATGTTTCTTTTTCTGTGTGACTTACTTCAGTTAGAATCATCATACCTGAATCCACTCATTGTGCTGCTAAGGGCCTGATGACACAGATTTCATTGCTGAGTGATATTGCTTTGTAAGTAAATACCACAACTTCTTTATCCATTTTTCACTTTCTGCGATGTTGAACTTGTACTGTAAACGAGGTTCTTGTAAACAGAGGCGTCCCAATCTTTGGGGTGGCTGTGTCTTTTGATTTTAATTTCCCTAAGCTATAGGACCATAAGCGGAAGTGCCCTAGGTTCTGTTGCTTTGTTTTTAGATGTTTCAGGAAACACCATACACTTCTCCCAAGTGGTTGTTGGCAATTTACATCCCGCCCATCAGCATAACAAGGCTCCCAGTTCTCCATGGCCTGTCCTGCCTTTCTGGATTTTACACTTTTTTCAGATGGCCCTTTTGACCGGGGGGAAGTGAGACTTCGTTGTAGTGCAGATTTCCTTTGCAAGCTTGCTTGGTTGGCCAAAAGGGCATATGCGTTTTTTCCTGAATATATTCAGGAAAAAACGCATACGCCCTTTTTGGCCAAGTGCATCATTGTGGACGTTCTGCCTCTTTTCCTATGCTTTCAATGCAATTCCAGTCTACCTCCTGAAATCGGTTTCCTGCAATTCTGCCCCGCTTTCAAGTCCTTTTGGCAGCCTTACTTCAGTCTATTTTTGGACGATAGCTGTCATTTATAACTCTGTAGGTTTGTGAATTACAGTGCCCGTGAGCTCCTTTCTTCAACTAGCTTTCTTGTGACCTGGCCGCAACACCGCAGGATGGCTTCAGGCCCTAATCTCGTTCCGACACGGCACGCTGAGCCTTTGGTTAATTCCGCTTCCTGGTGGGAAATGAGAGTTAAATTTGCCCGTCCAGACACCTCCAGCTAGCCTCTCATTGGTTCTCGCTATTCCTGTTCATCTTCCGAAGAAATTGCAAACTGGGCCAAACAGGAGGTTAAAGGGACTGACTCTCCAAGTGGGGAGAGTGTTAGTAAAGCGTCTGGAATGTTGCACCCGAGTACCAGGGTACGAAAACTGAGACATATTTGAACACGTCTCCCAATCACATGGTTGATCATACTCTAGGTTCCACATGCATGTTTTAGCTGAAGGAACAATACCTTACACCTGGGTAGTTGAAACCCGTGGAATGGGTACCATGCAACATGACTTCAAAGGGTCTTCATTTGCTCACGAAACTCTGCAATCCTATCACTGCTGCATTTATGCCCCTGTACACATGCTTGATTCTCTTTCGGAGACATAGCAATCCATAGGTTTTAAGATACTTACTAGTCAGGTACATTCTTAGGCGTTTAATATGCGGTGTTGAGTCCATTTCGTTGAGCAAGGAGTAGCTCTTGTCTATTCCATATTTGGCTTAAGGAACTCTATCTGTGCTCATTTCAATCTCTGGTTTTATGCAGCACCCCAACTCACCTTTCCCCTTAAGCAAGCATAAGTTGGTTTTCTAAATTTGAGACCCTGTTCTGTTCTGTCATTCATTTCCTGTGTAGCCTAGTTTACAATCCGTGTATTAGTGATATCTTATGATGTTTCTTTTTCTGTGTGACTTATTTCAGTTAGAATCATCATACCTGAATCCACTCATTGTGCTGCTAAGGGCCTGATGACACAGATTTCATTGCTGAGTGATATTGCTTTGTAAGTAAATACCACAACTTCTTTATCCATTTTTCACTTTCTGCGATGTTGAACTTGTACTGTAAACGAGGTTCTTGTAAACAGAGCCGTTCCAAACTTTGGGGTGGCTGTGTCTTTTTGATTTTAATTTCCCTAAGCTATAGGACCATAAGTGGAAGTGCCCTAGGTTCTGTTGCTTTGTTTTTTAGATGTTTCAGGAAACACCATACACTTCTCCCAAGTGGTTGTTCGCAATTTACATCCCGCCCATCAGCATAACAAGGCTCCCAGTTCTCCATGGCCTGTCCTGCCTTTCTGGATTTCACACTTTTTTCAGATGGCCCTTTTGACCGGGGGGAAGTGAGACTTCATTGTAGTGCAGATTTCCTTTGCAAGCTCTCTTGGTTGGCCGAAAAGGGCGTATGCGTTTTTTCCTGAATATATTCAGGAAAAAACGCATACGCCCTTTTTGGCCAAGTGCATCATTGTGGACGTTCTGCCTCTTTTCCTATGCTTTCAATGCAATTCCAGTCTACCTCCTGAAATCGGTTTCCTGCAATTCTGCCCCGCTTTCAAGTCCTCTTGGCAGCCTTACTTCAGTCTATTTTTGGACGATAGCTGTCATTTATAACTCTGCAGGTTTGTGAATTACAGTGCCCCTGAGCTCCTTTCTTCAACTCGCTTTCTTGTGACCTGGCCGCAACACCGCAGGATGGCTTCAGGCCCTAATCTGGTTCCGGCACGGCACGCTGAGCCTTTGGTTAATTCCGCTTCCTGGTGGGAAATGAGAGTTAAATTTGCCCGTCCAGACACCTCCAGCTAGTCTCTCATTGGTTCTCGCTATTCCTGTTCATCTTCTGCAGAAATTGCAAACTGGGCCAAACAGGAGGTTAAAGGGACTGACTCTCCAAGTGGCGAGAGTGTTAGTAAAGCGTCTGGAATGTTGCACCCGAGTACCAGGGTACGAAAACTGAGACATATTTGAACACGTCTCCCAATCACATGGTTGATCATACTCTAGGTTCCACATGCATGTTTTAGCTGAAGGAACAATACCTTACACCTGGGTAGTTGAAACCCGTGGAATGGGTACCATGCAATATGACTTCAAAGGGTCTTCATATGCTCACGAAACTCTGCAATCCTATCACTGCTGCATTTATGCCCCTGTACACATGCTTGATTCTCTTTCGGAGACATAGCAATCCATAGGTTTTAAGATACTTACTAGTCAGGTACATTCTTAGGCGTTTAATATGCGGTGTTGAGTCCATTTCGTTGAGCAAGGAGTAGCTCTTGTCTATTCCATATTTGGCTGAAGGAACTTTATCTGTGCTCATTTCAATCTCTGGTTTTATGCAGCACCCCAACTCACCTTTCCCCTTAAGCAAGCATAAGTTGGTTTTCTAATTTTGAGACCCTGTTCTGTTCTGTAATTCAGTTCCTGTGTAGCCAAGTTTACATTCCATGTATTCCTGATATCTTATGATGTTTATTTTTCTGTGTGACTTATTTCAGTTAGAATCATCATACCTGAATCCACTCATTGTGCTGCTAAGGGCCTGATGACACAGATTTCATTGCTGAGTGATATTGCTTTGTAAGTAAATACCACAACTTCTTTATCCATTTTTCACTTTCTGCGATGTTGAACTTGTACTGTAAACGAGTTTCTTGTAAACAGAGCCGTTCCAAACTTTGGGGTGGCTGTGTCTTTTTGATTTTAATTTCCCTAAGCTATAGGACCATAAGTGGAAGTGCCCTAGGTTCTGTTGCTTTGTTTTTTAGATGTTTCAGGAAACACCATACACTTCTCCCGAGTGTCTGTTGGCAATTTACATCCCGCCCATCAGCATAACAAGGTTCCCAGTTCTCCATGGCCTGTCCTGCCTTTCTGGATTTTACACTTTTTTCAGATGGCCCTTTTGACCGGGGGGAAGTGAGACTTCATTGTAGTGCAGATTTCCTTTGCAAGCTTGCTTGGTTGGCCAAAAAGGGCGTATGCGTTTTTTCCTGAATATATTCAGGAAAAAACGCATACGCCCTTTTTGGCCAAGTGCATCATTGTGGACGTTCTGCCTCTTTTCCTATGCTTTCAATGCAATTCCAGTCTACCTCCTGAAATCGGTTTCCTGCAATTCTGCCCCGCTTTCAAGTCCTCTTGGCAGCCTTACTTCAGTCTATTTTTGGACGATAGCTGTCATTTATAACTCTGCAGGTTTGTGAATTACAGTGCCCCTGAGCTCCTTTCTTCAACTCGCTTTCTTTTGAGCTGGCCGCAACACCGCAGGATGGCTTCAGGCCCTAATCTGGTTCCGGCACGGCACGCTGAGCCTTTGGTTAATTCCTCTTCCTGGTGGGAAATGAGAGTTAAATTTGCCCGTCCAGACACCTTCAGCTAGCCTCTCATTGGTTCTCGCTCTTCCTGTTCATCTTCCGCAGAAATTGCAAATTGGGCCAAACAGGAGGTTAAAGGGACTGACTCTCCAAGTCGGGAGAGTGTTAGTAAAGCGTCTGGAATGTTGCACCCGAGTACCAGGGTACGAAAACTGAGACATATTTGAACACGTCTCCCGATCACATGGTTGATCATACTCTGGGTTCCACATGCATGTTTTAGCTGAAGGAAGAATACCTAAAACCTGGGTAGTTGAAACCCGTGGAATGGGTACCATGCAATATGACTTCAAAGGGTCTTCATTTGCTCACCGAACATCTCCAATCCTATCACTGCTGCGTTTATGCCCCTGTACACATGCTTGATTCTCTTTCGGAGACATAGCAATCCATAGGTTTTAAGATACTTACTAGTCAGGTACATTCTTAGGCGTTTAATATGCGGTGTTGAGTCCATTTCGTTGAGCAAGGAGTAGCTCTTGTCTATTCCATATTTGGCTTAAGGAACTTTATCTGTGCTCATTTCAATCTCTGGTTTTATGCAGCACCCCAACTCACCTTTACCCTTAAGCAAGCATAAGTTGGTTTTCTAAATTTGAGAACCTGTTCTGTTCTGTCATTCAGTTCCTGTGTAGCCAAGTTTACAATCCGTGTATTAGTGATATCTTATGATGTTTCTTTTTCTGTGTGACTTATTTCAGTTAGAATCATCATACCTGAATCCACTCATTGTGCTGCTAAGGGCCTGATGACACAGATTTCATTGCTGAGTGATATTGCTTTGTAAGTAAATACCACAACTTCTTTATCCATTTTTCACTTTCTGCGATGTTGAACTTGTACTGTAAACGAGGTTCTTGTAAACAGAGGCGTCCCAAACTTTGGGGTGGCTGTGTCTTTTTGATTTTAATTTCCCTAAGCTATAGGACCATAAGTGGCAGTGCCCTAGGCTCTGTTGCTTTGTTTTTTAGATGTTTCAGGAAACACCATACACTTCTCCTGAGTGTCTGTTGGTAATTTACATCCCGCCCATCAGCATAACAAGGCTCCCAGTTTTCCATGGCCTGTCCTGCCTTTCTGGATTTTACACTTTTTTCAGATGGCCCTTTTGACCGGGGGGAAGTGAGACTTCATTGTAGTGCAGATTTCCTTTGCAAGCTTGCTTGGTTGGCCAAAAAGGGCGTATGCGTTTTTTCCTGAATATATTCAGGAAAAAACGCATACGCCCTTTTTGGCCAAGTGCATCATTGTGGACGTTCTGCCTCTTTTCCTATGCTTTCAATGCAATTCCAGTCTACCTCCTGAAATCGGTTTCCTGCAATTCTGCCCCGCTTTCAAGTCCTCTTGGCAGCCTTACTTCAGTCTATTTTTGGACGATAGCTGTCATTTATAACTCTGCAGGTTTGTGAATTACAGTGCCCCTGAGCTCCTTTCTTCAACTCGCTTTCTTTTGAGCTGGCCGCAACACCGCAGGATGGTTTCAGGCCCTAATCTGATTCTGGTACGGAACGCTGAGCCTTTGGTTATTTCCTCTTCCTGGTGGTGTATGAGAGTTAAATTTGCCCGTCCAGACACCTCCAGCTAGTCTCTCATTGGTTCTCGCTATTCCTGTTCATCTTCCGCAGAAATTGCAAACTGGGCCAAACAGGAGGTTAAAGGGACTGACTCTCCAAGTCGGGAGAGTGTTAGTAAAGCGTCTGGAATGTTGCACCCAAGTACTAGGGTACGAAAACTGAGACATATTTGAACACGTCTCCCGATCACATGGTTGATCATACTCTAGGTTCCACATGCATGTTTTAGCTGAAGGAAGAATACCTTAAACCTGGAGAGTTGAGACCAATGGAATGGGTACCATGCAATATGACTTCAAAGGGTCTTCATTTGCTCACCGAACCTCTCCAATCCTATCACTGCTGCGTTTATGCGCCTGTACACATGCTTGATTCTCTTTCGGAGACATAGCAATCCATAGGTTTTAAGATACTTACTAGTCAGGTACATTCTTAGGCGTTTAATATGCGGTTTTGAGTCCATTTCGTTGAGCAAGGAGTAGCTCTTGTCTATTCCATATTTGGCTTAAGGAACTTTATCTGTGCTCATTTCAATCTCTGGTTTTATGCAGCACCCCAACTCACCTTTACCCTTAAGCAAGCATAAGTTGGTTTTCTAAATTTGAGACCCTGTTCTGTTCTGTCATTCAGTTCCTGTGTAGCCAAGTTTACAATCCGTGCATTAGTGATATCTTATGATGTTTCTTTTTCTGTGTGACTTATTTCAGTTAGAATCATCATACCTGAATCCACTCATTGTGCTGCTAAGGGCCTGATGACACAGATTTCATTGCTGAGTGATATTGCTTTGTAAGTAAATACCACAACTTCTTTATCCATTTTTCACTTTCTGCAATGTTGAACTTGTACTGTAAACGAGGTTCTTGTAAACAGAGCCGTTCCAAAGTTTGGGGTGGCTGTGTCTTTTTGATTTTAATTTCCCTAAGCTATAGGACCATAAGTGGCAGTGCCCTAGGCTCTGTTGCTTTGTTTTTTAGATGTTTAAGGAAACACCATACACTTCTCCCGAGTGTCTGTTGGCAATTTACATCCCGCCCATCAGTATAACAAGGCTCCCAGTTCTCCATGGCCTGTCCTGCCTTTCTGGATTTTACACTTTTTTCAGATGGCCCTTTTGACCGGGGGGAAGTGAGACTTCATTGTAGTGCAGATTTCCTTTGCAAGCTTGCTTGGTTGGCCAAAAAGGGCGTATGCGTTTTTTCCTGAATATATTCAGGAAAAAACGCATACGCCCTTTTTGGCCAAGTGCATCATTGTGGACGTTCTGCCTCTTTTCCTATGCTTTCAATGCAATTCCAGTCTACCTCCTGAAATCGGTTTCCTGCAATTCTGCCCCGCTTT
Organism: Delphinus delphis; assembly: GCF_949987515.2. NCBI lineage: Eukaryota > Metazoa > Chordata > Mammalia > Artiodactyla > Delphinidae > Delphinus > Delphinus delphis. The sequence continues at coordinate 3,022 of NW_027192791.1, read as the reverse complement.
CAAGTCCTCTTGGCAGCCTTACTTCAGTCTATTTTTGGACGATAGCTGTCATTTATAACTCTGCAGGTTTGTGAATTACAGTGCCCCTGAGCTCCTTTCTTCAATTCGCTTTCTTTTGAGCTGGCCGCAACACCGCAGGATGGCTTCAGGCCCTAATCTGGTTCCGGTATGGCACGCTGAGCCTTTGGTTATTTCCTCTTCCTGGTGGGAAATGAGAGTTAAATTTGCCCGTCCAGACACCTCCAGCTAGTCTCTCATTGGTTCTCGCTCTTCCTGTTCATCTTCCGCAGAAATTGCAAACTGGGCCAAACAGGAGGTTAAAGGGACTGACTCTCCAAGTCGAGAGAGTGTTAGTAAAGCGTCTGGAATGTTGCACCCAAGTACTAGGGTATGAAAACTGAGACATATTTGAACACGTCTCCCGATCACATGGTTGATCATACTCTAGGTTCCACATGCATGTTTTAGCTGAAGGAAGAATACCTTAAACCTGGGTAGTTGAAACCCGTGGAATGGGTACCATGCAATATGACTTCAAAGGGTCTTCATTTGCTCACCGAACCTCTCCAATCCTATCACTGCTGCGTTTATGCCCCTGTACACATGCTTGATTCTCTTTTGGAGACATAGCAATCCATAGGTTTTAAGATACTTACTAGTCAGGTACATTCTTAGGCGTTTAATATGCGGTGTTGAGTCCATTTCGTTGAGCAAGGAGTAGCTCTTGTCTATTCCATATTTGGCTTAAGGAACTTTATCTGTGCTCATTTCAATCTCTGGTTTTATGCAGCACCCCAACTCACCTTTACCCTTAAGCAAGCATAAGTTGGTTTTCTAAATTTGAGAACCTGTTCTGTTCTGTCATTCAGTTCCTGTGTAGCCAAGTTTACAATCCGTGTATTAGTGATATCTTATGATGTTTCTTTTTCTGTGTGACTTATTTCAGTTAGAATCATCATACCTGAATCCACTCATTGTGCTGCTAAGGGCCTGATGACACAGATTTCATTGCTGAGTGATATTGCTTTGTAAGTAAATACCACAACTTCTTTATCCATTTTTGACTTTCTGCGATGTTGAACTTGTACTGTAAACGAGGTTCTTGTAAACAGAGCTGTTCCAAACTTTGGGGTGGCTGTGTCTTTTTGATTTTAATTTCCCTAAGCTATAGGACCATAAGTGGCAGTGCCCTAGGCTCTGTTGCTTTGTTTTTTAGATGTTTCAGGAAACACCATACACTTCTCCCGAGTGGCTGTTGGCAATTTACATCCCGCCCATCAGTATAACAAGGCTCCCAGTTCTCCATGGCCTGTCCTGCCTTTCTGGATTTTACACTTTTTTCAGATGGCCCTTTTGACCGGGGGGAAGTGAGACTTCATTGTAGTGCAGATTTCCTTTGCAAGCTTGCTTGGTTGGCCAAAAAGGGCGTATGCGTTTTTTCCTGAATATATTCAGGAAAAAACGCATACGCCCTTTTTGGCCAAGTGCATCATTGTGGACGTTCTGCCTCTTTTCCTATGCTTTCAATGCAATTCCAGTCTACCTCCTGAAATCGGTTTCCTGCAATTCTGCCCCGCTTTCAAGTCCTCTTGGCAGCCTTACTTCAGTCTATTTTTGGACGATAGCTGTCATTTATAACTCTGCAGGTTTGTGAATTACAGTGCCCCTGAGCTCCTTTCTTCAACTCGCTTTCTTTTGAGCTGGCCGCAACACCGCAGGATGGCTTCAGGCCCTAATCTGGTTCCGGCACGGCACGCTGAGCCTTTGGTTAATTCCTCTTCCTGGTGGGAAATGAGAGTTAAATTTGCCCGTCCAGACACCTTCAGCTAGCCTCTCATTGGTTCTCGCTCTTCCTGTTCATCTTCCGCAGAAATTGCAAATTGGGCCAAACAGGAAGTTAAAGGGACTGACTCTCCAAGTCGGGAGAGTGTTAGTAAAGCGTCTGGAATGTTGCACCCGAGTACCAGGGTACGAAAACTGAGACATATTTGAACACGTCTCCCGATCACATGGTTGATCATACTCTGGGTTCCACATGCATGTTTTAGCTGAAGGAAGAATACCTAAAACCTGGGTAGTTGAAACCCGTGGAATGGGTACCATGCAATATGACTTCAAAGGGTCTTCATTTGCTCACCGAACCTCTCCAATCCTATCACTGCTGCGTTTATGCCCCTGTACACATGCTTGATTCTCTTTCGGAGACATAGCAATCCATAGGTTTTAAGATACTTACTAGTCAGGTACATTCTTAGGCGTTTAATATGCGGTGTTGAGTCCATTTCGTTGAGCAAGGAGTAGCTCTTGTCTATTCCATATTTGGCTTAAGGAACTTTATCTGTGCTCATTTCAATCTCTGGTTTTATGCAGCACCCCAACTCACCTTTACCCTTAAGCAAGCATAAGTTGGTTTTCTAAATTTGAGAACCTGTTCTGTTCTGTCATTCAGTTCCTGTGTAGCCAAGTTTACAATCCGTGTATTAGTGATATCTTATGATGTTTCTTTTTCTGTGTGACTTATTTCAGTTAGAATCATCATACCTGAATCCACTCATTGTGCTGCTAAGGGCCTGATGACACAGATTTCATTGCTGAGTGATATTGCTTTGTAAGTAAATACCACAACTTCTTTATCCATTTTTGACTTTCTGCGATGTTGAACTTGTACTGTAAACGAGGTTCTTGTAAACAGAGCCGTTCCAAACTTTGGGGTGGCTGTGTCTTTTTGATTTTAATTTCCCTAAGCTATAGGACCATAAGTGGCAGTGCCCTAGGCTCTGTTGCTTTGTTTTTTAGATGTTTCAGGAAACACCATACACTTCTCCCGAGTGGCTGTTGGCAATTTACATCCCGCCCATCAGTATAACAAGGCTCCCAGTTCTCCATGGCCTGTCCTGCCTTTCTGGATTTTACACTTTTTTCAGATGGCCCTTTTGACCGGGGGGAAGTGAGACTTCATTGTAGTGCAGATTTCCTTTGCAAGCTTGCTTGGTTGGCCAAAAAGGGCGTATGCGTTTTTTCC